>NC_134115.1:88517271-88829251 GCF_040939455.1 Microcebus murinus | reverse complement strand
GTAACTAGCACCCAAATCAAGAAACAGAACATGACCAGCACCCCATAAGCCAGCCTCACGTCCCCCTCCATTACTACTGACCCCAAGGTGACCCCCTAATTTTAATATTAGCTATTATTTTTTTAAACTATTACTACTAGCAACTAACATGTTTCCATGTCTCAGATGAAAAAAACTAAGGTTTGGAAAAAAAAAAGAGGAAAAAAAAAGAAGTTAAAATAACTTGTCCAAAGTCACCAAGCCAGTAAGTGGCAGAACGAGAACTTGAACTCATACAGTCTGAATCCAAAGTCTATCTCTTAATAATCACTTCACGATACTACCCCTGGGGATTTTGTGACCATCAAATAAAAGAACATATATAAGAATCCTTGCCTGGCACCCAGCACAACATGGACTCAATGAATGGTAGCTATTGTTGTCATCAGCGATGGGGCCCTGCCAATCCTGCCCTATTTACTGGCATTAACTAAAACAAGGAATTTTATGACAATTGAATAAGATGTCGGCTCTTCTCAGGCGCTTTCTCTGACAAACTCATCCCACCCACATTTGGGCAGAATTAAATACTTCCATATTTGCGTTTGCCAATCACTTTATAAACTACCTCTAAATAGTATAATCATACTAAGGAAGTTATTGGTTATACTCTCTCCCTATTATAGAGCGCTCTTTGAGGAGTGGACCCATCTCAATCATCTTGGTACAGGTACCCCCTAGGTCAAAGTTACCTTAACTGGGAGCCCTGTGGTTTAGCTTTAGAGAATTCATGAACTTCTTGAAATTACATAAAAACTAAACATTTCTAGGGAGAGGTTCAAAATTTTCGAGAATCTCAGAAAGGTCCATGTTCTGAAAAAGTAAAAGAACTTACTTAATGCATAACAAATGCTTGGCACATAGAAGGTGCTCATTAAACAACTACTAAATTTAAGAGGATATAGAAAAGTCCATCTGTAGGCACAATGCTAAAATGATCAGTAGAGGCTCTATGTTTACTATGTTACTCTATGTTGTCTATACTATTCCAGGTGGAGGTTTCCCCCACCAAGGGCCCTAAAGATAACATGCCTATTAGCTTTTTCCCCTGCATTCTTTTTTTTTTTTTTGAGACAAGAGTCTTGCTCTGTTGCCCTGGCTAGACTGCCGTGGCATCAGCCAAGCTCACAGCAACCTCAAACTTCTGGGCTCAAGCGTCCTCCTGCCTTAGCCTTCTGGGTACCCGGGACTACAGGCACATGCCACCATGCCCAGCTAATTTTTTCTATTTTTAGTAGAGATGGGGTCTTACTTTTGGTCAGGACTCAAGCTGGTCTCAAACCCCTGAACCTTAAGCAATCCTCCCTCCTCAGCCTCCCAGAGTGCTAGGATTACAGGCCACTACGTCTGGCCCCTCCGTTCTATTTAATTCCACCAGCATCCCTTCAAATGCTTCGTTCATCTGCTGTAAGCATCTTACTAAGATGGAAAACTATCCAACTATCTCTGCTAAGGAACCAAGTCCTTCTTAAAATGCCGAAAGCATGGGTCTAAGAACTACTGCATATACTATTTGTGTAGTTCTGAGAAAACTGCTTTATCTCCCTTTGGCTAAATATTTTCAAATATGAAACTCATCCTGACTACCTTACCTGGTTGTTGTGAGGATCCAATTCCACAATAAGATAAAACCAGCTACAAACTTGTCTTACTTATTTGTGCACTGGCCCCCCCCACCCAGCAAGAGCCACACTCAGCAGATCCTCAGTGAATGGTAAGTAATCTGAACCACATCACTACTTCCATTAACACTACTCCGTCTTGCAAGTGATTCATTACCATCTGGTATTAGAATAAAAGTGTAGTCCGTGTCTCCAAAAGAAGAATTGGCTATCCCTTCCCAAGTGTCTTTATAATAAGGCTCCAAATCCAAAACATTTTCAGTTGGGATGATTCTAAGGAAAAGCAACAGAATAAAAAGACCACATAGGAAAAAAAAAAGCAGGTAGAGAGGAATTTGAATAGATATCCAATACAACATGTGAGAAAACAAAAGAGCCAAAATAACACAGTCAAGATTGTTTTCAGATCCAGCTAGATGGAAGCTCTGAATGTTCATGAGTTTGAAGGGACTCTTAAGATTACCTAGTTCAGCCAGGTAAGGTGGCTCACGCCTGTAATCCTAGCACTCTGGGAGATCAAGGTGGCAGGATCACTCAAGCTTAGGAGTTTGAGACCAGCCTGAGCAAGAGAGACCCCGTCCCTACTAAAAATAGAAAAATTAGTCAGGTGTCATGAGGCTGAGGCAAGAAGTGAGGCTGAGGCAAGAAGATTGCTTGAATCCGGGAGTTTGAGGCTGCTGTGAGCTATGATGACACCATGGCAGCACTCTAGTATAGGTGACAGAGTAAGACTCTGTTTCCAGAAAGAAAAATATATATATATCTAGCTCAGCATTTCCTGAAGCTTGATCCACAGAATGTAATTTGGTTCCATGAGAAGAGGGCATGAATGATACAACTTTAAGGTATTTACAATACACACCCTACACCCTTATAGGAGTTAATGCACATAAGCATATTAAAGGCTCTGAGAAATCTCCAGTACGGAAGCCAATTCACCTTCGTTTAATCCTGTATTTCCCAAGAGCCCTTTTCCATGGAAGATCTATTAACAGCCTATAGCTCAAATGCTAGGAAAGACCAACCTAGCCCAAGGTCATGCAGCTACTTGCATGAGACTCAGATCTCCTAACTGGTCATCCAGAGCTCTTTCCATTAGGAATTTCAAATAAAATCCCGAGGTGATGGGCTAACAATGTGGAAAGGATCAGAAAAAAAGGTGTCATTTAGCCACCCCAATGGGCAATGTGAAACAGCAGCAAGGCGGCAAGAATGAAGACAACTCAGAGTGATGCCCCACATGAAGGGGCAGCAGCTACTGGCTCCTGATGATGGTGCTAGGACGTGGTTCCCATGCAGGACGTGGGAGCAGTGTGGCCAGATACTTTCTAGCGAAGACAGAAAACTTTTACATGAAAGTGCTGGCCCTGTGTAGGTCAAAGGAAGCAGGCCTGCAGGCCCACTATAAGCCTTCTCTAGCCCACAGGCTGCTAGTTTGGTAACTGTGATCTAGGCAAATTTTTATCTAAGAAGAAATCAAAGTTTTATTATACACACAGACTAGCAGATTTTTAAAATAAAGAAGTGTCAGTTGAAAACAAGAAAGGCTTTAGAGGCATACAGTGGAATGTATATCTATCTACTTTTTAATACCAAATATGAAGTTCAGCACTTCCCCGTTACCATGTGGTGACCCAAATGAGTGCAGTGTCATCACCAAAACCTTTTAATAAGGAATCATGCTTTGCAGGAGACTTTACTGGGTTCCATCAAAGCAAAGACACAGGAGTAGCCCATGGATTTCCTGCAGACATTGCTTTCCTTCAGATGTTTCAGAAAGCTACAATGAGTGTACCAGCAGGACTTAGTCCCTTGTGAAATGTTGATTTGCAATGTTCACCCATGTGTCCATGTCTTGGACATGTCCAAGATAGTCTCAGTGGAGTACAACTTAGACCTCCCCAACATTCAGCACACTTGACTTTGCCGTGAGTCAAAAACATATATTAAATGAGCAAAGGCATAATCTCACAAGCCATATCCAAAAGCCGATGAATGGAGGAATTTTTTTTTAATGGTAGATGTACAGTGTTCTCTTAAAGGAAATACACTGCTGTGTAAAAGTCAGGATCTCAAATCATTAAGCCCCAAATCAGCCCAGGGTATCCAGCACACATCCCAAATTATCTACTGCTCAGATTCAAAGTGTGAAACAGCAGCCCTAGGAGGCATTTTCTGGAGGTCTGTGGAATTTCTGAGGCCCCCACACCAATCAATATTTTCCAAAATAAGTGCTAGTAAAGAAGACGTTCCAGCTGTGGCTCACGCCTGTAATCCTAGCTCTTGGGAGGCCGAGGCGGGCGGATTGCTCAAGGTCAGGAGTTCAAAACCAGCCTGAGCAAGAGCGAGACCCCGTCTCTACTATAAATAGAAAGAAATTAATTGGCCAATTGATATATATATAAAAAAATTAGCCGGGCATGGTGGCGCATGCCTGTAGTCCCAGCTACTCGGGAGGCTGAGGCAGAAGGATCACTCAAGCCCAGGAGTTTGAGGTTGCTGTGAGCTAGGCTGACGCCACGGCACTCACTCTAGCCTGGACAACAAAGTAAGACTCTGTCTCAAAAAAAAAAAAACAAAAAAAAAAAACAAAAAAAAAAAGAAGACGTTCCAGGTCTAATCTGGTAAAATTTAGCAGCTAAATGGTTACTTTCAGGCCTGGTGCAGTGGCTCACGCCAGTAATCCTAGCACTGAGGGGCCAAGGTGAATCGCTTGAGCGCATGAGTTCAAGACCAGCCTGAGCAAGTGTGAGATTAGCCGAGTGTGATGGTTTATGCCGGTAATCCCAGCTACTCAGAAGGCTGAGGCAGGAAGATTGCTTGAGCCCAGGAGTTTGAGGTTGCAGTAAGATATGATGACACCACTGCACTCTAGCCTGGGGGATAGAGTGAGACTATGTCTTAAAAAAAAAAAAAAAAAAAAAAAAAAGGTTACTTTCTATTGATTCTACAAAGGTTTGGTCTCACTCATTTGGGTGTAGGGCCACCATGCTGCCAGCTCCATGAAGCACCATTCATACTATGTTCTATATGAATAGAATACTCTGGAGTTATACAATGCAGAGGCATTGACTGAGTCTATCTAGATCAAAAAAGGAGCTTAAAGTCTTAAAAAGCCTCAGCAGTTTCACAAGAGAGCTTCTACGAGGTGATGATTGACAGCTTGTAGAAGGCTGCTGGGAATCTGTAATACACTGACTGTGGTGTTCTACTATTCTGTTAACATACAGTTGCTTGCACTTGATGACAGATGCTACTAAACCCTCAGCAGTGAAATTTGGGGGACATTTTAAAATATCTTTGGGAAAACCAAACCAAACCAAACAGACTTGCATCTACTCATACAAATCTTGGTGAAGTCCCCTTGTAACCTAGACAGTCAGGATGAAGGTGCAGAGTATGACTATGGAACAGGATGCCCTACTCTGGCTTTCAGTCCACAGCCCACATTTATTAGGATGCTGCCTTCTCTAAACTAGTGAGGAAATATTTTAACCAGCCAATGATTTACGAAAACTAGACATGTTTTTTTAATATGCACCAGCTTCTAGGTCTTCATCAATGGGACTGAATCAGATCACATTTCTACTACCCTTCAGAATGGATGTAAATTACCTGGTTATGCCAACATTGTTAACTCTCTAGCCTTCACAGTGCCAGGGAAAATTTTAAATTTTATTTGACATCTTTAGAGATCCCTTTCCAATCTAAGAATACCATGCTCAGAGTGAACTAACAACGATTATTGGTTCACTTTGTTGGAAAGCGTCCAAAGGATATAAAAGGAGGCTTCAAGATGCCAGAAGGAAAGCTTAGTGGATTAGGTGCTGGACTCCACATACCAGACTTAACAGCAACTTCAGGTTCATATCCTAGCAAGGTCAACTCAGAGGGCCTCCCTCTATTATGATGTGCCAGAAAAACAGACAACTTATGGCACTCTGGCAAATTTAAGAGGGACTTACAGACTGTTGCTGGGGTTTATGAGGACACATAAGGCAGGGGGGGGGAGGGGAAGCTGTGCAATCATTTATGTAAAGAAATATACTGTTGGCTGGGTGTGGTGGCTCACGCCTGTAATCCTAGCACTCTGGGAGGCTGGGCAGGAGGATCACTCAAGATCAGGAGTTCAAGACCAGCCTGAGCAAAGAGTGAGACCCCATCTCTACTAAAAATAGAAAGAAATTACCTGGACAACTAAAAATATACAGAAAAAATTAGCTGGGCATGCCGGCTAATTAGGGTGGCGCATGCCTATAGTCCAAGATACTCAAGAGGCTGAGGCAGAATTGCTTAAGGCATGAGTTTGAGGTTGCTGTGAGATAGGCTGATACCGCAGCACCCTGGCCTGGGCAACAGAGTGAGACTCTGTCTCAAAAAAAAAAAAAAAAGAAAAAAAAGAAATATACTGTTTTTTTCTGGAGAAAAAAAAATCATATCTCTGCAATATGCTGTGTATAAAATGTAGAATTAGAACCATCACCATCCAGAGGCCCATATGAGATTCTTCAAGGTAAGCTTTACCATAAGTATGCAGTGTTATAGATTTCTAACATTCCACTCTTGCTCAATGTCAATTTATAAAATAAACCTAAAGTTACCCACAAACCTGTGTTTTCTTTAGCTTTTAAAGGCCATCAAATCCTTGGAGATAGTATGGACCTCCAGCTGTTAACACTCAGAAGGAACACACTTACAGCCCTGTCTCCATTGGGCTTATTACTGCTCCAGTCAATGGTGCATTTCAGAGCTGAGAACAATTCCAATGAAGTTTTCACTGCCAGTAGTAAACACCACTGCTTCAACAATCCACATTAGGTCAGCATTTAACAGAGGGTCTCCCTCTCGAGCAGGTTGTCCAAGGATATGAGTTCAACTACTGGCTCAAGAGAAGTGAAAAGTCTTCTCAATGGTTCAAAATTCATTTTACGTTCAACTACAGGCCTTCTGCCAACTGAGGATCTGAGCTCTTTAGGGTAGTGACTATAATTCTTCCTGTACACAAAAGGCCAACAAGGTGACTGTCACACATCAGCACAGAGTGAAAGCCATTATATGTATTAGTAGCCAGTGAGAAACAAGGTTCAGGACCCTGTACTGTAGAGTAGAGAGTACTGTAACACACCAAGCAGAATGGTGGAAGGGGAGCTGGGTGGCATGTTCATCCATACAGCCAGTGGGTGGCTTTGAAGTCTAAGTAAGATGGATACTCACTACTGTACTGGTTGGCACCTAGACAGTAAGTAACAATTCAATTCATCAGATAAAATTTTAGGTGGAACCACAGGTTTGGAAAGTTCTGGGATCCAGTATGTCTACAGATGCATCAGTATTAACATGAAAAGTCAGTATCTGGGAAACAGATAGGGGTCCCTCCCCTGGAATACTGGAAAGAGATGTAAAAACCATATCTTCAAGCGCCCAAGTGGAGACCTTCTTCTAACACAATGAGTCCTGTGGCTTTCTGTTAGGAATCAAGCAGTAATTAGTTATAGCTCAACTTTTAAAGTATCAGTTCACTTACAATTACATAGGAAGGGATGATGAACATAAGACATTCAACAGATAAGTTTAAGTGTTATGGCTAACTTGTCAGTATGTTTTAGACACAATACAAAAACACGTTCTGTTCTAAGCACCATTCCAGAAGCCAGCGAGTATTTTTGGCAGGTCCCATATTCATTCTCTAGGGAAGCTTGCAACCTCTTAAAAACCAGCTGACAAAATGCACGACACTGTCAGATGGTAAAGTTCCACCATCAGAACTAGTCCACATCACGTTACTCCCAGTAGAGGAAAACTACTGCCATAAGCAATTTCTACCTCTTGGGGACCATTCACTCCCATTTAACACCTCCCTCTCTCCCCTCTCCAAAGAGCACCCTCAAAAATAAGATGCCTTCACCGTCCTTCCACTCCACCCTCAAAATACAGAAAGTTTTAACAAGCTGCTGGACGTGAAACAGCTGCCTTGTGTTTCTATCCAAATCCACACCGTGAACTCCCTAGCCCTCTCCCCTCGCGAACCTCAGAACCCCACGCGGGCTACCCTGTGGGTCTGCTCCGGGCATAGGGGTGCTATGGGGCCAGGCGCTCTGGGCAAACCCTTTCCCAGCGGCTTCAGGCACCTGGAAGACCCGCCCGACAGGCTGGGCCCGGCCTCTCGCTGGCGCCTCATCCCAGGTTTCTCTCGGCTGCACGAGCCCCACGGAACTGGCCGGCCCAGCTGAGGCGTCGGCCCAGGCTGCCTCCCGCCCCCTGGCCCGACCCCCTCTTCCCCACCCGCCGGCCCCGCCTCGGGTTCCCGTACTCCTGCCAGCCGGCCGCGCCCGTACCTGCCGGACTCGGTGCAAGGCGTCCACGAAGCCCTCGGCCTTCATGCCCACCGGAGCGCTCTGCCCCTGCACCAGCTCCGCCATTGCCGGCCCCTCCGCCGCCGCCGCCGCCGCTCGGCTCCCCGGTCCGGCCTCCCGCTCCGCTTGGGGACCCGTAGCCGGAAAGGGAAAGTCGCCCTACTTCCGGCGGAAGGGAAGCCGGGACGCTCGAGGAGAGAGGAGCGGCGGCTGCGGGGGCGGAGTCAGGGCACGTGACCGCAGTCCGGCCGGAAGTGGGGGGCGGGGCCGCCGCGAGGGGCGGGCCCAGAGCGCAAGGCAGTCGTCTGGTTTTGAGGGCCGCGTCCACACGCCGCCGTTCCACGAGGCGGGTTGGTCCAGCGCCATCGAAGATGTGATGACAACTGGTCCTTGAGGCCCGAGTGTGGTCCCAAGGTGTCCGGCTGCCGGCCGTTTGGAGTCTCAGAGAGGAGTGACGTGGCTTTCCCAAGACGGCACCCCAGCTGTCATGGCTCACTAAGAGCCTGACCCTTGGCAGCCCTCCCTGAAACGGACTTTGGTTTGGAATATTGGGACGGTCGCTTTGTAATGGCACCGTGAGCACCAGAGTGAGGCATGGAGGGCAAGGGACCGCACCACAAAATGTCAGTGTCCCGCCTGTGCAGGGCGTCCCGGGCCCAAGTTCTGGCGCGACAAATCAGTTTACACGAGGATGGGCCCACGCCACTTCTCTCTGGGGCTGCCTGGTGACACCGCTCAGGAAGGACGCTCCCACTGGAAAGCCAGCGTGGTGTCTTACACATTCCTTCACCAACTCTGGGCTGCTGGGGGTGTAGCAAATACCACAGGACCATCATTGCTTCCTTGCCTGCTGAGTCAAAACTGTATTGCAAGAGGGCTTCTTGGAATGCTTAACTTTTTTTTCTTAATGACAGTTACTAGGTATAGTAACTGTCTATACTGTATCTATACCTATACTAGGTATAGATCTTCCAAGTAAATGAGTCTTGGTGCTGGAATACACCTGAGCCTTTGATGTGGCTCTTCTTACAAATGAGCAACCCCCTCGACACCCACAAAGTAACAAGGCTGAGGGCCTTCCACACACATCTTGTTAGTGGCAGATCCAAATCATCTGCCCATCTTTGGATTAACACGATTGCCCTTGTGTTTGATATTTCCCGAGCCCTGTGATGCCCAGGAGTTGGAGTTTAATGGAGAACCATGTTGTCGAGCATTTTACGCCCATCTTGAAGTTTTGAAGGAAGATAAGCACCAAGAAAAGAAAATAAATAAAATCTAATATGACTTCTCTTGATGATTTTCTCTACCCCCATGTCGGTATGCTAGGAAAGCCTTGGGTTTTGGAAAGAAGCATGAGGAATACCTGGCTAATAATCAAAGCATAGTTCTTATTTGTTAATGACTTCTCTCCTAGACTCTGAGTTCCTTTAGAGCAGAGACTTGTTTTTCTCGTATCCCTAGAGTTTGGTACATTGTAGGTGTTTAGTAAACTTACTTTGAATTGAATAATGCTAAATTGGAATAATTCCTAGATTATGACAAAATTGCAAGATTGAAGATGATCACTTTCAGAAAAAATGTTTCGGCTGGGCTCGGTAGCTCACGCCTGTAATCCTAGCACTCTGGGAGGCCGAGGCAGGAGGATTGCTTGAGGTCAGAAGTTTGAAACCAGCCTGAGCAAGAGCAAGACCCCATCTCTACTATAAATAGAAAGAAATTAATTGGCCAACTAATATATATAGAAAAAATTAGCCAGGCATGGTGGCACATGCCTGTAGTCCCAGCTACTTGGGAGGCTGAGGCAGGAGGATTGCTTGAGCCCAGGAGTTTGAGGTTACTGTGAGCTAGGCTGATGCCACGGCACTCACTCTAGCCTGGGCAACAAAGCTAGACTCTGTCTCAAAAAAAGAAAGAAAGAAAGAAAAAATGTTTCAGCTCATATTGGAAAGTACATGGTTGGCTATGTTGTTGTTGAAGTGCTGTCATGAAGCAGGACCATGCCAACACGTCTATTTGTTGCCCAGCCTGGGTGTGTTGAGTGTTTTAACTTTGCTATGCTTGTAAAAGTCAAGGATATGATGGAGTGGTGGTCTCAAAAAAAAGTCAAGGTTATGGCAATGGCATCAACCTTCATGAAAAGAGAGGGTTCAACTGAACCAAATATCAGTGATACTTCTATTTTGAGGTGTGTGTATGTGTGAATGGTGACAATGTTGACTGATCCATATTCCAGCTGGCTATCCCAATGAGTATGAATAGTGAAAACAGGGTTATTGGACCAAATATAAGTTACATTCCAAGGTTTGATCCCAAGACTAAAGAATGCCTAAGCAGGAAGGTAGGGTTCTGGTTCCCCTTCTTTTACTGGTTGAATAACTGTGATCAGTCCCTTGTTAATGGGAGTGCAGAAGAGGATAATGACCCTGAACTGGGCAGGTCCACTGTTAGATGTTTCACTAATATTCTGGACTTCATCATTTTAGCATTTACCACATTGCTTTTAAATCATCATGCAATTATTTGTTTATTGTCTCTCTTTCCCACTAGAATAAAACAGGGCTGGGACAGGGACGGCGATTACCTTGTTCACTGCTCTTCCCAGCACCTAGCATGATGCCTGGCATTTGGTTGGCTCTCAGTATTTGTGAAATGAATAAATGAGAATGATTTTGCCCATAGAGAATAAAGATTTTCTGAGGTTAAAAAAAATCTACATCCTGTGGTTGTTGACTAGCTTAGCATATGAGACTATCATCTAAATTAACCACCCCACTCTGAGATTTGGAGATACATGACTGATGACATTGAAATGCTTTTTCCTTAGATATTGCCAACTAGAAGCCGCCTTAAAATGAAAGTGTATCATTAAGGAGAGTCTAGGTTATGCTACAGCAACAAACCTTAAAATCTCTGTGGTTTACAACAACACAGTTTTTTTCTCTTTCATGCTACGTGAACGTAGCTGGTCAATTGGGCTTCTGCTACATGTCCTCGCTACTCCTCACCCAAGGCTGATGGAGCAGCCTCTGTCTGGAACATTAAACTTCGTCAAAGCAGAGGAAGAGGAGAGTGGCGCCAACTGACATTCATGCCGTCTGTAAATAGAGACATTTTATTTCTACCTTTGTAATACATGTGACTTCTTTTTCTTGCCTGTTGCCCTGGTTAGGACCTCCAATACAGTATCAAATAGGAGTGGTGAGAGCAGGGATCCTTGAAATGTTTCTGATCTTGAGGGGAAGGCATTCGCTCTTTTGCTATTATGTATGACTTAGCTGTAGGTTTTTGTGTGTGCCCTTTATCAAGTTGAGGAAGTTCCCTTGTTTTCCTAGTTACCTGAGAGTTTTTATCACGAATGCATGTTGAGTTTTGTCAAATGCTTTTTATGTACCTATTGAGATGATATGATTTTTATTGTTTGGTCTGTTCATATGGTGAATTATATTGATTGGCTCTCAAATGTTGAAGCAGCCTTTCTTTTCCACAATAAACCCTCTGATGATTATCCTTTCTGCTAGATTTGATTTGCTAATATTTTGTTGAATGTTTTCGCCTTTCTTAGGAATATTGGTCTGTAGTTTTCTTTTCTTGTCATGTCTTTGGTTTGGTATCAGGGCGATGCCAGCCTCATAAAATGAATTGGGAGATCCTGTTGATGTGGTGTGAGAAAAGAAAAAGTAAAAAAAATAATTAAAAAAAGGAATGATATTTTGATTCAAAAAATAAAAATAAAATAAAATAAATGAATTGGGAGATATTACCTCCTCTTCTTATTTTTTTTGAGACAGAGTCTCGCTTTGTTGCCCAGGCTAGAGTGAATGCCATGGCGTCAGCCTAGCTCACAGCGACCTCAATCTCCTGGGCTCAAGTGATCCTGCTGCCTCAGCCTCCCGAGTAGCTGGGACTACAGGCACACGCCACCACGCCCGGCTAATTTTTTTCTATATATATATTAGTTGGCCAATTAATTTCTTTCTATTTATAGTAGAGATGGGGTCTCGCTCTTGCTCAGGCTGGTTTTGAACTCCTGATCTCGAGCAATCTGCCTGCCTCGGCCTCCCAGAGTGCTAGGATTACAGGCATGAGCCACCACGCCCGGCTGCCCCTCTTCTATTTTCTGGAAGAGTTTGTGTAGAATTGGTCCTATTTCTCTCTTAAATGTTTTGTGGAATTTCCCAGTGAAGTCATCTGGCCTAGAGGGTTTTTGTTTGTTTTTCTTGTTGTTGCTGGAAGATCTTAATCTATGAATCAATTTCTTTAGTAAATATAGTACTATTCAGGTATTCCAAAAATGTACCCAGAATTCATTTTAATCAGGTATGGTAAGATGTATAGATATGAAAATGATTATCATGAAGGAAGATCCCTAGAAACTAGACAGACACCACACAGGGCCACGTGGAAAAGGACCAGGGTAGGCAGGAGGCAGAGGGTCAGGAGGGTGGTGTTTTGTCTCCTTGGTGAATTGATCCTTTTATTATTTTGTAATGTCCCTCTTTATCCCCAGTAATATTGTTTTGAAGACCATTGTGTCCGATATTAATATAAACACTCTGGCTTTTAAAATAATTATTGTTCTGTGGAAAGCAATATGGAGATACCTTAAAGCGATACAAGTGAATCTACCATTTGATCCAGCAATCCCATTGCTGGGCATCTACCCAAAAGATCCAATGACACTCTACAAAAAACACACCTGCACTCAAGTGTTTATAGCAGCACAATTCATAATTGCAAGGCTGTGGAAACAGCCCAAGTGCCTATCAATCCAAGAATGGATTAATAAAATGTGGTATATGTATACCATGGAGTACTATTCAGCTCTAAGAAACAATGGTGACATAGCACATCTTATGTTTTCCTGGTTAGAGCTGGAACCCATACTACTAAGTGAAGTTTCCCAAGAATGGAAAAACAAGCACCACATATACTCACCAGCAAATTGGTATTAACTGAACAGCACCTAAGTGGTCACATAGGTACTACAGTAATAGGGTATTGGGCAGGGGGGAGGGGGAGGGGGGCGGGTATATACATATATAATGAGTGAGATGTGCACCATCTGGGGGATGGTCATGCTGGAGACTCAGACTTGTGGGGGGAGGGGGGAAATGGGCATTTATTGAAACCTTAAAATCTGTACCCCCATAATATACTGAAATAAAAAAAAATCAAAATAAAAAAATAAAAAAAAATCATTATTGTTTGCTTTCTGTATCTTTTTTTGTTTGTTTGTTTGTTTTCTGAATCAGGATCTTGCTCTGTTGCCCAGGCTGTAGTGCAGTGGGGTGTCATCATAGCTCACTGCAGCCTCAAACTCCTAGGCTCAATAGATCCTCCCACCTCAGCCTCCCAAGTAGCTGGGACTACAGGCACATGCCCCAATGCCTGGCTAATTTTTCTAGTTTTTGTAGAGACCAGGGTCGATCTTGCTTAGGCTGGTCTCGAATGCCTGGCCTCAAGCCATCCTCCTGCCCCAGCCTCCCATAATGCTGGGATTATAGGCATGAGCCACTATGACCAGCCTGCTTTCTGTATCTTTATTCATCCTTTTACTTTTAACCTATCTGTACTTTTACATTGAAATTGGTTTCTTCTAAACAGCCTATAACTGTTCTTTAAAAAAAATCCAATCTGACAATGTCTTGTAATTGTTCTTCAGTCATTTGCATTTAATGCTGTTGTTGATTTGGTTTGATATAGGGCTACCAATTTCTGGTTTATATTCTGTTTATCCCCTCTGGGAGTTTTTTGTTTGTTTGTTTGTGTTTGTTTTAGTTGTTGTTGTTCATCTGTTTCCCCTTTCTGCCTTCTAGATTATTTGAATATTTTTTAGTATTTCCTTTTAATTTATCTATTGGCTTTTTCGTTATATTCCTTTGTATGATTTTTTTTGGTGGTCACTCTAGGGATTAAAATAAACATTCCTGGCTGGGTGAGGTGGCTCACACCTGTAATTCTAGTACTCTGCGAGGCTGAGGCAAGAGGATCGCTTGAGCTCAAGATTTCGAGACCAGCCTGAGTAAGAGTGAGACCCTGCCTCTAATAAAAATAGAAAATTTAGCCGAGCATGGTGGCATGTGCCTGTAGTCTCAGCTACTAACGAGGCTGAGGCGGGAGAATCCCTTGAGTCCAGGAGTTTGAAGTTGCAGTGAGCTATGATGACATCACTACACTCTACCAGGGGTGACAGAGTAAAACTCTGTCTCAAAAAAAAAAAAAAATATATATATATATATACATATTTGTATACACACACACACCTAACTTCTAAATTTGCTTAGATATTTTACCACTTTAGATAAAATGTAGATTTCTTACAACTATATAGGTCCTATGTTATAGTTGTCATATGTGTTACGTCTACAATACTCTGAAACTATCACCATATAAGGTTATAATTTTTTCCCCTTTATTTGAAAAGATCTTAATTTTATCTTCATTCCTAAAGGATGTTTTTGCTCAATATAGAATTCTCTACTGAAAGGCTTCTTTCTTTTGGCACTTTAAAGGTATTCTTCCACTGTCTTCTGGCCTCTGTGGTCTCTGATGAGAAATCTTTGATATTTTTGAATCATCGTTTCCCTATATATCATGTATTATTTTTCTCAAGTTGCTTTCAAGACTTTTCATTTTCAGCAGTTTGTGATATTTCTTGGAATGGTTTTCTTTGAGTTTAATCCTGTTTGGGGTTCACTGACCTTCTTCTCATCAAATTTGGCAAGGTTTTGACCATTATTTCTTCAAACATTTTTTTCTGCTCTAATCTATTTTTTTCTCTCCTTCTGTCACTTCAGTGGCATGTTTGGCTTTTAGATACTGTCACTGAAGTCCCCAAGACTCTGTTTATTTTTTCAAGTCTTTTCTTTCCCTCTCTATTCTTCAGGCTGAGTAATTTCTATTAATATACCTTCAAGTTCACTGGCTCTGTCCTCTGTCATCTCCATTCTACTGTTTAGCCCATTCGGCGATTTTTAAATTTCAGATATTGTTTTCTCATCTTCCTATTCATTTCAAATTTACTTTTTCCCATGGAGCATGGTTATAATAGCTGGTTTCCAGAGTCTTCTCCTTCCCTCACGTGGATCATTTCAGGGTTGCCATCTGTTGTTTGTCTTTTCCCTTGACAATTGGCCACATTTTCCTGGTTCTTTGTATGCCCAGAGATTTTGGACTATGTCCTGGACATTGTGACTAGTATGTATGTCGACTCTGTGTCCTGTTGGAATCCTCTAGAGAATATTTATTTATTTTTTAGTAGACCATCAACTGGTTTGCTTGTTCGTGTTTTTGGTCTCACCCTCTGAGGCATTCTATAGGACAGATTTCCACCCTCCCCTGTGGCAGCCTCATCTAGGAAGATTCTTGGCTTCTGATCTGCTTCATGAGTTGCTACTCTGCCATCCAATCTGTGCCTTCTAGGAATCTGTTAGTATCCCTTGTCAGCTGTTTTTCTCCCTCCTAAGCACTGTGATGTTGTAGCTTTTTAACTTTTAATATCTTTACTTTTTTTTTTTTGGTTTTTTTTTTTTTCATTTTTTTTTTTTATTTTTTTTATTCAAGATGCTCAAGTTCTCAGATACTTTTTTTTTTTTTTAAGACAGAATCTCACTCTGTTGCCCAGGCTAGAGTGAGTGCCGTGGCATCAGCCTAGCTCACAGCAACCTCAAACTCCTGGGCTCAAGTGATCCTCCTGCCTCAGCCTCCCGAGTAGCTGGGACTACAGGCATGCGCCACCACGTCCGGCTAATTTTTTCTATATATATTAGTTGACCAATTAATTTCTTTCTGTTTATAATATTTACTCTTTTTTTAATGGGGTCTTTAAACAGAAGAGCTACTCTTGTATATTTAACTGACCATTGTAAGCAGAATCAATTCTGACCATATGATGTGGCCTGATTTTCTTTTTCTGTTTTTTATTTTTATTTTTAATTTAAAATTTTTATAATATTTTACTTTTCTCAATCGCATTGCTCGGGGACATATATGGCCTGATTTTCTGCTTTAGGTCTCAAAGTAGTCTTTCAAATCTACCCTCAAAAAGTCTGAGAACCCTCATTTACGAGTTTATTGCAGCAAGTAATGGTGGCAGCTGACAGATGCGTTGGGTGGGGTTATGCCTGTGGGTAAAAAGCTCACTGGCTTGCAGGAAAGCTCTAGCCCACAGAAAACCTTGCCCAACCGGGAACATCACCATCGTGTTGACCAGCCCCGGATGTTGCATTTAGGTTTGATTTTTCACATGATCTGAGAGCCTTTTTACTTCTGATTAGAATAAATTTGTTCAAGCATGACATTTGTCAAAAAACTAGCTGCATATAAAATGCTGGGAAGCATATAAAAATAATTATTAGATAATTAACTCAAAACATACATATTGGCCTGGCGCGGTGGCTCACTATAATCCTAGCTCTCTGGGAGGCCAAGATGGGCAGATTTTTTGAGCTCAGGAGTTCGAAACCAACCTGAGCAAGAGCGAGACCCCGTCTCTACTATAAATAGAAAGAAATTAATTGGCCAACTAATATACATATATAGAAAAAATTAGCTGGGCATGGTGGCATATGCCTGTAGTCCCAGCTACTCAGGAGGCTGAGGCAGGAGGATTGCTTGAGCCCAGGAGTTTGAGGTTGCTGTGAGCTAGGCTGATGCCATGGCACTCACTCTAGCCTGGGCAACAAAGCAAGACTCTGTCTCTAAAAAAAAAAAAAACAAAACAAAACATACATATTGGGGGAGGAGGGGATGGGTATACACACACCTAATGGGTGCGGTGCGCACCGTCGGGGCGATGGACACGCTTGAAGCTCTGACTCGGGTGGGCCAGGGGCAACATACATGTAAACATTTGTACCACAATAATATGCTGAAATTAAAAAAAAAAATAAAAAAAAAAGAAAAAAAACCCATACATACTGAACACCTACTATGAGCCAGACCCTGCTAGACTGTGTGTTCTCAGAGGGCAGAGGCCATTTCCGGTGTATTCATCACCTTATTCTCAGTTCTAAGTAGACATGTAGTAGGTGCTTAGATGATGTTTGTAGAAAAACATTAGTGAGAATGACTTTACCAGTTCTGAGGCAAAAAAGATGAAAACAATGTCATGTTTTGAGAGTTTCTACTTACCTATTTATTCCATATCTCCTGCCTACTAAATAGCTTTTATATCCTAAACCCTGCTATCTTAAATTATTACTGTAATTCTCCTGACAACCAAGCCCTGACAGTGTGGAATAGTACAACAAGTGTAATTCATTTGCTAGCTCCCAGCCTTCATTCCCACCGAGATTCTTCCACTCAGAATTCCAAATGGGTCTGGTGCTACATTGAGGTTGGATCATTTATTCTTGGAAGGCCAGAGGGTGTCTGGATTTAAGGGTTACAGTTTCTCCTTCCCTATATTAGTTAGAAATCTGGTTGTCTAAAACAAAAACCGTCACTGACTCACTGGAACAAAAAAAGGCATCTGTCCTATACCAATGTCCATAGCAGCATAATTAACAATAGCTGAAAGGCAGAAACAACTGAAATGTCTGTTAACAGGTGAAGGGATAAACAAAATGTAGCATATAAATACAATGCAATATTATTCAGCCTTAAGGACTGAAATGTTGATACATGCTGTAACATGGGGAACCTTGAGAACATTATGCTAAATGAGTTGAGCCAGACACAAAAGGACATAGTAACAATTCCACTTATATGAAGTACCTAGAGTAGTAGTCAAATTCATAGAGACAGAAAGTAGAGCAGAGGTTACCAGGTGCTGGGAGGAGGGGGGAATAGTGAGTCATTGTTTAACAGCACAGAGTTTCTGTTTGGGATGATGAAAAAGTTCTGGAGATGAATACTGGTGATAGTTGTGTAACAATGGGAATGTACTTAATGCCAATGAATTGTACAATTAAAAATGGTTAAAATGGTAAATTTTATGTTATTTATATTTTACCATAATGAAAAATGTAATCTGGCTGGGCTAGGTGGCTCACATCTGTAACCCTAGCGCTCTGGGAGGCTGAGGCAGGAGGATAGCTTGAGCTCAGCCTGAGCAAGAGTGAGACCCCCATCTCTACAAAAAATAGAAAAATTAGCCGGATATCATGGTACATGCCTGTAGTCACATCTACTTGGGAGGCTGAAGCAGGAGGATCACTTGAGCCCAAGAGTTGGAGGTTGCTGTGAACTACGATGACACCACTGCACTCTACCCAGGATGATAGTGGGAGACTCTGTAAAAAAAAAAAAAAAAAGTAATGAGCCTTGGAAATAAAATGTTGAGGAGCAGGAAATGGAGGGATCTGTTGGAATGGTGCTGGGAAGCCTGTGAAATGCATGCCACACAAAGACCGAGGTGGGTGACAGAGAGAGAGTGACAAGTCAGGAAGTGCTCTCTCTTCATCTCTCTCACCTTGGTAACTCCCTTGTGTCTCCTTTGGCTTTATCCTTCTTTCCTGTGGCCAACATGCTAGTTTTTTTGTTTGTTTTTTTTGTTGTTGTTTTTTTGAGACAGAGTCTCACTTTGTTGCCCAGGCTAGAGTGAGTGCCATAGTGTCAGCCTAGCTCACAGCAATCTCAAACTCCTGGGCTCAAGCGATCCTCCTGCCTCAGCCTCCCGAGTAGCTGGGACTACAGGCATGCGCCACCATTCCCGGGTAATTTTTTGTATATATATATGTTAGTTGGCCAATTAATTTCTTTCTATTTTTAGTAGAGATGGGGTCTTGTTCAGGCTGGTTTCGAACTCCTGACCTTGAGCAATCCGCCCACCTCGGCCTCCCAGAGTGCTAGGATTATAGGCATGAGCCACCACAGCAGGCCCAACCTGCTAGTTTTGTTCCTCGCACTGGATGATGGAATATTTTTTTTGTTTTGTTTTGTTTTTTTTTTGAGACAGAGTCTCGCTTTCTTGCCTAGGCTAGAGTGAGTGCCGTGGCGTCAGCCTAGCTCACAGCAACCTCAAACTCCTGGGCTCAAGCGATCCTCCTGCCTCAGCCTCCCGAGTAGCTGGGACTACAGGCACGAGCCACCATGCCCAACTGATTTTTTTTTTATATTATATATATTAGTTGGCCAATTAATTTCTTTCTATTTTTATGGTAGAGATGGGGTCTCGCTCAGGCTGGTTTTGAACTCCTGACCTTGAGCAATCCGCCCGCCTCGGCCTCCCAGAGTGCTAGGATTACAGGCATGAGCCACCGCGCCCGGCCTGGATGATGGAATATTGAAGCAAACATCCCTGCATGACCTCAAATGACCTCAGTTTCAGCTACCTGAAGAAAAACTGACTTTGAAATCTCAGTTCCAGAATCCGAGGTCAAGATTCTGATTGGCTGAGAAAGGTCAGGTGTCCACTGCTAAACCCATCAACTGTGGCCAAAATTGGAGCCAAATCAACCATAAAGTTGGAGTGAAAGGGGGGACCGTCCTCTCCCAATGCACCGTATTGCCGGGAGTGTTTGCTGAGCCGACAAAACAGTCAGTGTCTACATAGAGTTACACAAGGAGGAAGAATTGGATTTATGTCTGTTCATCTTTCTTTTGAGGTGCTGAAATTATCTCTTATCTTCTTGCCCTTTCCAACATCCTTGTGAGGCGAAGTAAGTGAACATCAGATCCATTTTAGAAGTAGAGAAAGTAAGGCACAGTGAGGCCAAGTGATGTATCCAGAATCCTAATAGAAACTAGACTACATTGTCTGTTTCCCCAACACCGGGCATCTGCTCCGTAAGTAGACTAAAGTAGGCTGAGTGGATGAATTCCAACCTATTAAATCCCAGAGTATTACCGGTTGGGCAGAGTCCCCCAGGCCCTCTGCTAGAACTGAAGCAGTAGCATTGATTCTATCCAAAGCTGTCCCACTCCTTGCTGGCAAAAGAAAAATCTCTTTAGCATATTTTTCTGCCCTCTATAGCTGATTAATAGTTGCTGAGTATAGAATTTTAGATTGGAATAATAATTTGCAAGGTATTCCTTCATTATCTTCCATCAGGCATTGCTGTGGTTGTGAAGCCTTATGCTATTCTGATATATGATCGTGTGTGACTGTTCCGTTCTCTGGAAACCCATAGAATCTTCTTCCTTTTTTGTTTTTTCCTCCAGTGTTCTGAAATTCCATGGTGAGATTGTGTCTCGGGCCTCCCTGTGTGTAATTATGGAGCAGCCTGCACAGCAGACAGCAGAACCCTGGCTGGCTGGCGAGCAAATCTGCCTTCTCTTTCTGTCAATGAGCCCATCATTCCTCTCTGAGTAATACGCTAAGTGCCGCGGAGACAGAGGTGAGGCCTCCTGGGGTTTATCTTCCTGGAGAGCTAGTATGTACAATGTCCTGTGAGAGAACACGAATCAAAATTCAATTGTATTGAAAGCAGGGATTCAACAGATATTTGCTTACCCATGTTTATGGTAGCATTATTCACAATAGGTCATACAGGCCAAGGAACTTGCCACGGTCACCCAGCTTTCTCCTGTGCCCTTCATAAGATTGCGTTAGGCAGGGCGCGGTGGCTCACGCCTGCAATCCTAGCACTCTGGGAGGCTAAGGCAGAAGGATCACTTGAGCTCAGGAGTTCGAGACCAGCCTGAGTAAGAGTGAGACCCTGTCTCTACTAAAAATAGAAAAAAAATTAGCTGGGCAACTAAAAATAGAAAAAATTAGCTGGACGTGGTGGTGTGCACCTGTAGTCCTAGTTACTTGGGAAGCTGAAGCAGGAGGATCGCTTGAGCCCAGGAGTTTGAGGTTGCTGTGAGCTAGGCTGATGCCATGGCACTCTAGCCTGGGCAAAGAGTGAGACTGTTTCAAAAAAAGAGATTGCATTAGTTATCTGTTGTTACATAACAAATGATCACAAATTTATCTCACAGTTCTGAAGGCCAGAAGTCATGCCAGAGTGTAACTGGACTCTCTCCTTGGGGTCTCGTAAGCCTGAAATCAAGGTGTTTGCTGGGGCTAAGTTTTCATGTTGAGGCTTGGGGTTCAAGCTCATGTGGTTTTTGGCAAAATTGGAGGAGTGGTGTATCCATGACCAGCAGGACTGCTGCTCTCTGACCCTTTACCTTCTCTTAAAGTCTCACCTGATTAGGTCAGGCCCACCCAGGATAATCTTCATTTTGATTGACTGCAAGTCAACTGATTAGTAACCTAATCACAGGAATGCTGTCCCATCATATTCACAGGGCTCACACTCCAGGTGGGAGGTCATACAGGGTGTATACAGGAGGGGACAGGCACCTAGGGGCCATAACTAGAATTCTGCCCACCATAGGAACCAATGAAAGTGTCTCTCTTCCATGTGATGAAATAAGATTGGTGGGGTTTGGAGGAGAAGGTAGGTTAACCAGCCATTCAGGTTTGCCTGGGAATGTTCCTGGGCTGTGGAATTTTTCAGTGCTAAAACTAGGAAAGTCCTGAGAAAATTGGGATGAGTTGGTCATGCAAGGAGTAGAAGAAACAGACCCATGAAAGAATACCCTTGTTATATGCCAGTCTGGTTGCCGTAGCTATTCCCGATTGTTGCTTTGGGCTTTGGGAAGGGAAGACAACTGGAAGGGAGAGAAAAGCACAGGAAAAAGGAGGGGACAGGTGGGTGGGGAGTCAAGAGGGGGAACACACCGTTGATTGCATCTCTGCCAAAGTTGGGATGTAGACATTTGGGAGTGGAATTAAAGGTACTAAATATACTTATTTGTTCATTCTTTCATTCAATGCGTTTTGACATCTTTATTTTTTTTTTCTGAATGCAAAAGCAATATCTGTTTTTATAAAGGGTTACAGGAATATCATATGCAGAAAATTAAAGGTTTCTGTGCTCCCACCTCCAGAACTCTCTACCAGTAAATATTCTCAGAGGCCATATTATGTGAGTAATACCAAGATCAGACATGGATTCGGGTACAAAGGAGCTTGCGGTTTTATAAAAGAGTAAAGCATAATAATAATAATGATGATGCACGGTTATAAAGAACGTATGCTGAGGCCGGGCGCTGTGGCTCACGCCTGTAATCCTAGCTCTTGGGAGGCCGAGGCGGGCGGATTGCTCAAGGTCAGGAGTTCAAAACCAGCCTGAGCAAGAGCGAGACCCCGTCTCTACTATAAACAGAAAGAAATTAATTGGCCAACTGATATATATATATATAAAAAAAAAATTAGCCGGGCATAGTGGCACATGCCTGTAGTCCCAGCTACTCGGGAGGCTGAGGCAGAAGGATCACTCGAGCCCAGGAGTTTGAGGTTGCTGTGAGCTAGGCTGACGCCACGGCACTCACTCTAGCCTGGACAACAAAGTGAGACTCTGTCTCCAAAAAAAAAAAAAAAAAAAAAAGAACGTATGCTGAGAGACACCAGCCACATTCAGCACCCAGATGAAGAGGAGGCCACTTTGGGGTGGGCACAGACAAGTCAGGAGAGAGCAGAGAGCATTCGATGGAGAAGGCAGCATCTGAGCCGGCCGTGTGGACACGCGGGAAGGGGCAGGAGGTGTCCCTGGAGAAGGGGGCATTTGGAAAAGGAACAAAGGCAGGGAGATGGGAGTTCTCTGTTTGACCAATCTGTAGCCTGCGGCAAGGACTCAGGCAATGTCTCTGAGACCTGGCTTCTCTGTCTGCCTGGCGTCCTACTCCCCCTGGACGGAGCCATTCGTAGATTGGCGAGAGGACGGATGCCAACAGCAACAGAGAGCTCATCTCCTCAGGCTCACATACATGCGGAAAATGCCTGGTTTGGTCCCAGCTTTCCTAGAAAATGACCCATGGGCTTGACTGGGTCATGTACCTGTCCCCGAAATAATCTCTGAGGCCTATGTTAATTTCAGATTTACAAATTAACATATTACATACTAATCAAAACCCCATTAAGAAAATAGCCAGGTATGATGGCTCCTGACTGTAATCCCAGTGACTTGGGCTGAGGCAAGAAGATTGTTTGAGGCCGGGCGCAGTGGCTCACGCCTGTAATCCTAGCACTCTGGGAGGGTGAGGCAGGCGGATCGTTTGAGCTCAGGAGTTCGAGACCAACCTGAGCAAGAGCGAGACCCCGTCTCTACTATAAATAGAAAGAAATTAATTGGCCAACTAATATGTAGAGAAAAAATTAGCCGGGCATGGTGGCGCATGCCTGTAGTCCCAGCTACTTGGGAGGCTGAGGCAGGAGGATTGCTTGAGCCCAGGAGTTTGAGGTTGCTGTGAGCTAGGCTGATGCCACGGCACTCACTCTAGCCTGGACAACAGAGTGAGACTCTGTCTCAAAAAAAAAGAAGATGGCTTAAGTCCAGGAGTTTGAAAGCTGCAGTGAGTTATGATTATACCCCAGTACTCCAGCCTGGGTGACAGGGTGACAGAGTGAGGAAAGAAAGAAAGAGAGAGAGAAAAAGAAAAAGAAAGGCAAGCCACAGACTGGGAGAAAATGTTTGCAAAACATGTATCTGACAAACGAGTGATGTCTATGATACATGTATATAAACTCATACACGTATCGCTTCTCGGCCTTTTGGCTAAGATCAAGTGCATAAACTCATACATCTCAACAATAAAAAGACAACCCGATGAAATGGGCAAAAAAATTTGGACAGACACTACACAAAGGAAGAGAAATAAACACAAGGAAATGTGTTCAACATTATTGGTCATTAAGCAAATGCAAATTAAAACGACTACATACCAACCCAAATGGCTAAAACTAAAAGACTGATACCACTAAATGTTGGCAAAGTTATGGAGCAACTGGGTTCCATGAACCCACACATCGTTCGTGGAAATGTAAAATGGTACAACCACTCAGAAAAGAGGAGCAGAGTATTCTTAAACTAAAAATATAAACACTTGATAAACCCAGCAAGTTTACTCCTACATATTTACCCAGGAGAAATGAAGATATGTCTCTACAAAAAAAGTTGTACAATAATTTTCATAGCAGTTTTGTAATAGCCTGAAACTGGAAACAGCCCAAGTGGAAAAGTCAGAACAGCAGCTGCTTCTGGGAGTCGAGGGTGGAGATTTACAGGAAAAGGACATGGAGGAACTTGCTGGGGTGATGTTTGATATATTGATAGGGACCTGGGCTACACAGGGTATATAAAGCTCAGCAAATGCCAAGGTTTGTATATTCTCTTTTTTTTTTTTTTTTTTTTTTGAGACAGAGTCTCGCTTTGTTGCCCAGGCTAGAGTGAGTGCGTGGCATCAGCCTAGCTCACAGCAACCTCAAACTCCTGGGCTCAAGTGATCCTCCTGCCTCAGCCTCCCGAGTAGCTGGGACTACAGGCATGCGCCACCATGCCCGACTAATTTTTTCTCTACATATTAGTTGGCCAATTAATTTCTTTCTATTTATAGTAGAGATGGGATCTTGCTCTTGCTCAGGCTGGTTTCGAACTCCTGACCTCGAGCAATCCTCCCGCCTCAGCCTTCCAGAGTGCTAGGATTACAGGCATGAGCCACCGCGCCTGGCCTGTATATTCTCTTATATGCAAATTTTACAATAAAAGAAAAACCATGTAAACAAATATCTGACTCTAGCCAATGATACATATTTAGGAGGAAGCCTACGATTTCTGCAATTTACTTTGAAATGCACCAAAAATTAGATGGGTGAATTTGATGGAGGGATGGATGGCTATATAGACATGAGATAGAGCAAGTGCAGGAAGATGTTAATAGTAGAATCTGGGTGGTGCGTTAATGGGCGGACACTATTAAATTCTTTCAACTTTGCTGTATGTTTGCAAATTTCATAATATATTGAAAAAAAGATTCCATGATCCATGCTTGAGGGAGGGAGTTGAGTCATAAATCTCAGCTGTAGATCTTTAAAATTTCAGAGATTTCAGAGATCTCAGAGCCATAGATCTTGAGGTTGGGTGAAGGGAACAGTCCCACAAGGAAAATATAGCTATTACTAGAAGAAAAATGGATACAATGGAACAAAACAACTCTTACCTGCTACAAATGATGGCACCACCTGGGCATGGTGGCTCACACCTTATAGTCCCAGCACTTTGGGGGGCTGATGAAGAAGGATTGCTTGAGGCCAGGAGTTCCAGACCAGCCTGGGCAATGTAGCGAGACACTGTCACAACAAAAAACTTTTAAAAAATTAGCCAAGCATGGTGGTGCGCCTATAGCTAGTTATTTAGGAGGCTGAGGCAGGAGGATTCCTTGAGCCCAAGAGTTCAAGGCTGCAGTGAGCTATGTTTGTGCCACTGCACTCCAGCCAGGGAGGCATAGCAAGACCCTGTCTCTATAAACAAACAGTGACACCAAACGGTCCCAGTCTGAAGGTATAGGAGGAGAAGCAGTTTTGGGAAGGGAGGATAAATTCAAGTGTGTTATGCTCACACGGCATCCAAGAATATGTGTGCCCCTGTTGGATGTATCCATCTTCCCTCATTCCTACCTAAACACTGGACAGAGTTGTCTTGCTCCCTGGCTAGACCAATGTAAAATTATCCAGTTGCCTATGAAACTGCTTCCTTTCCTTTTGCATGTAGAGCAAACGAAAGTTGCTTGTGCTTAACTTCCTTCTGTCCGTCCATCCAACAAGGGCCCTTCCTGTGGATGAGTTATTGAGTCCAGCGTCTCTGAAAGGCCTTTGCCTTCAACAATCCATCCTCAAGAGGAGAGGGGCTGATACCGGGAAAAGAGAGCTCAGAAGGGGACCGGGAATGAAGTCCAGGGCCAAGCTGCGAAGGATACAAGATATTAACCAGGCCACGAAGAAGCCAGCCACTGATGTCTGTGGCTGCAGAGAGACTCGCGTGAGCAGGTGGAGACGGGCGGGGTGGTGGTGGGATGCAGGTGAGCACTGCACCGCATCAGCTCGGGCTCGCTGCCAGTTATGACAGGGAAGGACAGTTCTAGATCCGTGACTATCCAAACCTGCATTTGCTCTCTTTGTTATCCAGAGGTTGTGTTACCTCTTGACTTACGCTCCCCAAAAGTAGGGACATAGTGAGAACCGTGTGTGGGTGTGTTGGGGGTGGTGAATCGGGCTGAGGCTGGGAGTATCTGGGGTGGGCAAGAGCAGGCAGGCCCCCCTTTCCCGGTCACGTGGCGGCCTGGGTCTGCCTCAGACGCACCTGAGGAACGCTGGTTTTCTGCTCCGCAGCTCGGCTGTTGTGCTTGGCCCAGCTCTGGCCCTGGAGGCCAGGAGAGAAACAATGACCGCTTCACCAGGACAAGGCTGTCAGGAAGCAGGAAAAGTGTGAAGCTTCCAAGGAAAATTCCACCCCTTACGGCAGCAGGAAGTAACCTGGCCACGTCTTTACCAAAATGCCACTTCTGGTTAGGACCATTTCATCTCTTGATCAAAGTCAGTGGCTGGGATGGCCCAAGGGTCAAAAAGATCCCCTAAGGGCCGGTTCTTAGACGTGGGCCAGTGCCTAGAACGTGGGCCAGTGCCTAGAACGTTGTCCTGCTCCAGGGTTGAGTCACAGGCGACCTTTGTAATGCTTGGTAGATACGCCACGCTTTGTGGGTGACACGTGCCTTTCTGGTTTTTCTTGTTTATTATCACAGCTTCTAAAGGACTCGGGGCTCAAGGAAAGAGGCTGGAGCTGAGGACAGGCCCTGGGCTGTGCAGCCCCTGCTCTATCTTTCCACAATCTTGTACAGAACAGCTGAATGTGATGCACAGGGTCACGCACTGAATAGCTAGAGGGAGAGGAGGACGGTTTTATTTTTAGTACCTGTGGCTTACGTGATCCAGACAAAAAGCAGATTGCGGTTTGCAAAGACAAACTGGAGGATGAACCTCCGGAGAGCACAGGTGGGCATTCTAACGTCAAGCGTCCCGGTGAGCAATAAGTGGCTGGTCAGTCGAGGGCCCCCCGTCCTACAGTCTGTCTGCGCAGCTTCCAGACCGGACGCCCTGCCCCCTCCTTCCTTTTGCACTGGCATTTGAAAATCACGAGATGTGTTGTTGAGTAAAAAAAAAAAACAAGTTGTAGAATGATATGATCAGTCCGATCCCTTTATGTAAAAACAAATCAAATACTCATAAAGCACACTGTTTATGTCCGGGGATAAGCACATACGCATGCAAATGCTAGGGAAGTGCCTGAGGCAGCCAGCCAGATGATAACAGAGATTACCTTCAGAGCAGGGAGGGGACAGAGATGAGCATGCGGAACAGGCAGTCAAGAGATTTTGGCCTTACCTACAGCATTAATAGTGTTTTTTTAAACAAGTAGTATGTATTTGTGTACTACGTATGTAATTAAAAATCAATTTTTAAAAAGACCTTGGTTTCTAGTCTACAGTAAAGGCACCAAATGTGGGTGAAAGACACATTGCAGATTAGATAAGGGAAGGAGAGAAACTGACGCCTGCCAGTGCCTAACATCTGCCCCTCATTTTTACAAGTAATTCCGGTGGTGGTGAGGATGACGTTAGTTAATGTTATTGGGCTAGGGGTAGCCTTGTGTTAAACCGTTTATCTACATTATCTAATTTAAGCCTTACAACCTTATGAGTTGGGTTCTATTAATTATTCCCACTTTACAGAAGAGGAACCTGAGGCTCAAAGAGGTCAAGGCACTTGCCCAGGTTAGTGAGTCGCAGAGCTGAAATTCAAGGCCATGTCTTTGGACTTCACACCCCCCACTTTGGACTGTGATGTTTGCCATTTTCCCCAGCAGGGGAGAGGGCCCTGCTGACTCTAGACCCACTTCCCTCCAAGGATGTTAGAAGGTGGTGGGAGCTGGGGAGGGAGGGAGGAAGAAGGATGGTGCAGCGGAGGAGAAAGGAGGACAGGGCAGAGGAAACAGGTGGCTGGGAGCACCTTGGGGCGAGGCCTCAAAAGCCCTGATGGTCCTTAGCCAGGCTGGGAACCTCCGCTTGACATCCCCCCTAGACCTGGCAGTACTGCCCAGTGGCTGGGAGCACATGCCCTGGAGTCAGACCCAGCCCCAATGCCAGCTCTGCCACTTGGTCACCATGGGCAAGTCCCTTAAATCTCTCACGGACCCTAGTGTCCTCCTCTGTAAAATGGCTATGTCACAGGCTGTGCCCCAGAATCCACATGGGATGTGCACAGACCACTCTGGCAGATGGCAAGAGGGTGCTCAGAAGAGCCTGGTGTCAGGACTGGCATTGCCAACAGGGCTGAGGGCTGGGTCCCGAGGACTGAGCCACCAAACTGTGAGTTTTTCCACTCGGTGGCAGAGACCATTGGGAGGCCAGGCAGCTTCTGTCCCCTCCTGTCTTCCCAGCAGCCCGGCCTACCTCTGCTGCCTGCGGGTTTCCAGAGTAGGTGCAGATGCCCTGAGGGCAGATCAGTCCTGGGTGGGCCCCTCCAGGTGACGCCACCCCGCAGGAGAGACGAGCTGGACTCTGCCCACCTGGTCCTGCAGCAGCTTCACCATCCACCACGTGGCAGCGCCCAGGGGCCAGGGCCTTCCCTTTGGGGGGCCGGGTGGAGGTGGTCCAGGTTGCTGAGCCCTGGCTATGGCTCCCAACAGGAGGTCAAGAGGTGTCAGAGGATCCACACACTTTAACCCTTCAGAGGCCACAAATCCATGCTTTTAGGGACCATACAGCACTGAGGCGCCAGGCGGGGAGATGAGGGCTGGCCTCTCCAGTGTTCCTGCAGGCATGACTGGCTTGGTGAGAGACAGCAGCTAGCTAAGGGGGAAAGGTTTTGTTGACCAGTTACCCTGCTGCAGGACGGTCTTCAAATTGGTGCTCTGGTTATTCTTTTTTTTTTTTTGAGTCTCGCTTTGTTGCCCAGGGCTAGAGTGAATGCCGTGGCGTCAGCCTCGCTCACAGCAACCTCACACTCCTGGGCTCAACTGATCCTCCTGCCTCAGCCTCCCAGGTAGCTGAGACTATACAGGCATGTGCCACCATGCCCGGCTAATTTTTTCTATATATATATTAGTTGGCCAATTAATTTCTTTCTATTTATAGTAGAGACGGGGTCTCGCTCTTGCTCAGGCTGGTTTCAAACTCCTGACCTTGAGCTATCCGCCCGCCTTGGCCTCCCAGAGTGCTAGGATTACAGGTGTGAGCCACCAAGCCCGGCCTGGTTATTCTTACTAAATAATAAATTACTCCAAACTTTAACACCTTAAAACAAGCATTTTGTTGTGCTTACTTTGTGGGTCAGGAATTGGGAAGGGCTTGGCCAGATGCTTGTTTCTGGCATGGGGGTCTCTCGAACATGGGGCTGCAGTCAGATAACTGGAGCTGAACAGCACGGATGGGGACATACGCAGCTGTTGGGGGGCTCTGGGACCGCTCGGGGCTCAGTGAGCATCTATGTCTCCTCATGAATCCCAAGTCCTCTCCACGTGGCCTCACGTGGGCTAGATTGGGCTTCCTCATAGCATGGCAGCCTCAGGGCGGTTGCGTGCTCATGTGCTGGCTGAAGGCTGCTTTGGGAGCAGGTATCCAGCAAGCAAGGTAGATACTGCTTGCGTTTTCTTTCTTTTTTTTTTTTTTTTTTTTTTGAGACAGAGTCTTACTCTGTTGCCCAGGCTGGAGTGAGTGCCGTGGTGTCAGCCTAGCTCACAGCAACCTCAAACTCCTGGGCTCAAGCAATCCTCCTGCCTCAGCCTCCCGAGTAGCTGGGACTACAGGCACTCGCCACCATGCCCGGCTAATTTTTTTGTATATATATTTTTAGTTGGCCAATTAATTTCTTTCTATTTTTAGTAGAGACGGGGTCTCGCTCAGGCTGCTTTTGAACTCCCGACCTCGAGCAATCCGCCCGCCTCGGCTTCCCAGAGTGCTAGGATTACAGGTGTGAGCCACCATGCCCGGCCACTGCTTGCCTTTTTAAAATTTTTTTAAGACAGGGGTCTTGATGTCACTCAGCCAGAGTGCAGTGACAGTGTCATAGCTTGCTGCAACCTCAAACTCCTGGGCTCTACTAGTCATACCAGTGACTACTGGTATGCACCACCGTGCCCAGCTCATTTTTCTATTTTTTGTAGAGATGGGGGCCTATGTTGCTCAGGCTGGTCTCCAACTCCTGGGCTCAAGCAATCTTCCTGCCTCAGGCTCCAAGGTGCTGGATTACAGGTGTGAGTCTCCGTGCCCAGCCTTTTGGACCTTGGCTGGGACATCCCCTCTGCCTTTCTGTATTCCTTGCAACAGTCACAAAATCCCATTCATATTCAAGGGAAGGGGACAAAACAATCACTTCTTGAAGGGAGGAGTGTCAAAGTCACCGTGTTGATTAGCACATGGGATAGGAGACGCTGTCGCAGCTATTTGTGAAATGCAATTGCTCACATCCTGCCAAATTCCTAAGCAATAACCTAAATCCACTCTGGGTGGCTGCCATCCTGAAGGGTGTGGCCGGACTTCCTCGAGAGAGAGATCTGGGACCCAGGACTGCGAGTGAAGCATCACTGAGTTCTTTGGGATGAAGGTGGTAGATAAATGGGCTGGCTTTGGCCGCCATCATGGGGTAATTGCTCATAAAAAGGGTTACCTCCACAGAGGACTTCCTTCTTGCCAGGCGCTCTGCCACGGGGCAGCCTCTAGGAGGTGGGACCGTTGGTATCCAGGTTTTACAGGTGAGGAAACTGAGGCTCGGGAAGGTTAGGGACTCACACAGTGAGTGACATGCTGTGAGCCCTCAGACACGGGCTCTGAGACGGGCCGCTGGGTGTGAGGAGTGCGGGTGAGGGGTGGCGAGGCCAGGAGGGAGGGGAGAGGGTGCAGGACGCCCGGCAGCTGCTGGGGGATTTATAATGGCCACAAACTCATAAGAAGAGGTCGAGTCCATGCCGCCTTCCGTCGAATCTGGGTGGGCTCGTGACTGCTTCAGCCAGTCTAGTAAAGCAGAAGAGACAGCACATAACTTCCGCCCAAGGTGAGGTCCTAAAAGGCAACGCAGCTTCCTGCCTGTCCACGGGAACCCCTGAGCTGCCACACGAGAAGTCTGACTACCCTGAGGCCACCATGCAGTGAGGAAGCCCAAGCTATCCATATATGACGAGGCCGGGCGCGGTGGCTCACACCTGTAATCCTAGCACTCTGGGAGGCCGAGGCGGGAGGATTGCTCAAGGTCAAGAGTTCGAAACCAGCCTGAGCAAGAGCAAGACCCCGTCTCTACTAAAAATAGAAAGAAAGTAATTGGCCAACTAAAAACATATAGAAAAAAATTAGCCGGGCATGGTGGCACATGCCTGTAGTCCCAGCTACTTGGGAGGCTGAGGCAGGAGGATTGCTTGAGCCCAGGAGTTTGAGGTTGCTGTGAGCTAGCCTGATGCCACAGCACTCTAGCCTGGGCAACAGAGTGAGACTCTGTCTCAAAAATATATATATATATATATATGACGAGACCACAAGCCACCCCTGCTCAGCTGCGTTTGAGTAAAGATGCCTCCGGATGGCTCCTGGCCCTGGGCCTTGAAGCTGCCCCCGGCCACTTGAGCATTCCCGGCTGGAACCCCCTATATGCTCTGCCTGAATTTCTGATCCGTAAACCTGCAGCAGAATAAAATGGTGGTTTTGCAGCAGCAGTCATGTGGGGCTCAATTTTTCTGGGTGTCCTCTGAGCCCCCATGTGGGGCTCACCTCAGAATCGCCCCACCTCCTGCCACTTGTGGGCTGAGGGTCACTGCCGGGGCGTTAATGCCCTGGCATTCCCGGCCTGCCCCTCACGTGGGCCGAGCACTTCTGCAGGCGGAGGAAGGCAGCCCCGGGCAAGCGTGGGCCGGGCTGTAGACAGGCTCAGAGGCAGCTAGCGGGCTGCTCAGCGATGGGGCCAGGGTTTGAACCCTGCCTCCACGGAGCCAGCCCAGTACTGCTTTTGGACTTCTCTGGAAACCGTGAGAAGCCCCTGAAACACAGACGGGAGAGAAGGCTCTGGACTGAGACTGCAGAAATTTTGTGAGATACATCCACTCACAAGGGCCAGCCCGTCCACCCATGCGTCCTGGGACCTCCCTCTTCCCATCCCTGGGCCGTCAGCATCTATTCCAATTCCCGCCCCCGTCATCAAAGCAGGAAGCCAACCGAGGTCACATTCCAGGATATGGTCTGCACGTTTGCCCCGCGTCCATCTCCACAACCAAACTGGGGCCTCCTGGTGGGCCAGGAGTGGGGGCTTCCATCCCTGGGGACCCTCCCAGTGCCCGGGCAGGGGCCTTGCCTCTAGCACCCAGCTGGCAGTTCTGTGAGGGCAAGGGCTCCGCCTGCCTTGTTCACTGCGGTGGCTGTCACCCGGCACACAGTACATGCCCCATAAATTCTTTTCCAAGGAAGAAGAGTCGGTGCTTGGTTTTGTCTCACATGTGAATAAATAAATGTATGAGCAAACAAATGAGACTTTTCTGACAGCCCTGTCCACACAACCTCCCCCTTTTCTCTGGTGGTCTCAGCATTTAACGCCTGCAAGGAAGGGGCGTCTGTCTACGAGTCTATTCTCTGGCTTATCCCAGGTGGCCTTGGCTTTACCTCTGAGCAAGAAGCAACCAGGACAGCAGCGCCTGCTTCCACCCAGGAGGAATAATTACAGAGACTCGACAGTTCCCATCTTTATATCCCTCTAAGGATCTCTACGTGGAACTGCTGAAAAAAAAATTTTAAATTTTTTCAAGATAAATTCCTGATTTACGCACATGGCGAGTTATTAAGAAAAGTCAGAAATGGCTGGTGCGGAACCCTGATTTTGTGAAAATAACATGTGGGTGGATTAACATCATGAGAATTTATTTCATGACTTTTGCACCTTTGTTTATAAGACAGGGCTTTTCTTTTTCTGTGCAATCTCTCTTAGGATTCAGCAATGAGGTTATGCACATTTTATAAAATGAATTAGGAAGCTTTCTTTCTTTACTGTGGAAGAGTCTAAATATTCTTGTTTGTTTGTTTTTGTTGTTGTTTCTTCTTTTTTCCCCCTTTTTCTTTTTTCTGTGTCTGAATCTTGGAAACTATTCTGTGAATATCTGAAATAATCCAGACATAAGACTACCAGGGCTCATATACTTTATTTTGAGGGGGAATTCCTTGAGAAAATTGTCTATTTCTTTCATAGTTAATGTATTATTTGGTTTTCTACTTCTTCTTTTGTGTTTTCTTCCCCTTCAACACAAGACAGGCAGAGGTTTTCTACTTTTTTTAGGGGCAGTTTTGATAATTTTATATTTTGGAAATTGTAAATCAATCATTTCACCCAGATTTTAAAAATTTTATTAGGCTAGAATTAGATCTACACTTGGAATCTTCTACTAATTTTTTTTGAGACAGTCTCTCTCTGTGGCCCGGGCTACGGTGCTGTGGCTTCAGCCCAGCTCACAGCAACTTCAAACTCCTGGGTTCAAGTGATCCTCCCACCTCAGCCTCCTGAGTAGCTGGGACTACAGGTGTGCACCACCACTCCCAGCTAATTTTTTCTCTTTTTAGCAGAGACAGGATCTCACTCTTGCTCAGGCTGGTCTCAAACTCCTGAGCTTAAGTGGTCCTCCTGCCTTGGCCTCCCAGAGCTCTATGATTACCAGGCATGAGCCACCGAACCCAGTCAGACTTTTATTAACTTAAAAAATTTTCAGGCTGGGTGCGGTGGCTCACGCCTGTAATCCTAGCACTCTGGGAGGCCGAGGTGGGTGGTTCGCTCAAGGTCAGGAGTTTGATACCAGCCTGAGCAAGAACAAGACCCCATCTCTACTAAAAAAAAAAAAAAAGAAAGAAAGAAAGAAATTAATTGGCCAACTAAAAATATATAGAAAAAATTAGCCAGGCATGATGGCACATGCCTGTAGTCCCAGCTACTCCGGAGGCTGAGGCAGGAGGATGGCTTGAGCCCAGGAGACTGAGGTTGCTGTGAGCTAGGCTGACGCCATGGCACTCACTCTAGCCTGAGCAACAAAGGGAGACTCTGTCTCAAAAAAAAAAAAAAAAAAAAAATTTATTGCCCTCTTGTGTGTTTCTCCCCAAAAATTAAAAAAAAAATTTTCAATTGTGGTAAAATACACATACAAAAAGTTTACCATTTAAAACATTTGTAAGCATAAAGCATACAAGTCAGTGGCAGCAAGTACATTCACAGGGTTGGACAGCCATCAGCACATCTGTCTCTAGAACTTTCTTCATCTTGTGAAACTGAAACTGTCCCCATTAAGCACTAACCCTCCATCCCTCCTCCCTGCCGCTCCTGGCAACCTCCATTCTACTTTCTGTCTCTGCAAATTTGGCTGCCCCAGGGACCTCTTCCGAGTGCAATCATACAGGATCCGTCCTCTTACGTCTGGCTTATTTCACTTAGCGTGATGTTTTCAACGTTTATGTGTCGGGTCTCCCTTCCTTTTAAAGGCTGCATAACATTCCCTGGTGCAGACAGACGCCATTCTGTCTATCTATTCACCCATCGGGGACCGGGTCGCTCCCACCTCTTGGCCATTGTGAACCGTCATCAGCAGAGGACTTTTGACGTCACAAAGAAGCGGCAAACCAAGAGCTGCCCTGCTGGTTTCTTGCTGGGAGACAAGGTTGAGGGAACCATTGATTGGCAAAGACCTTATCATCTCTTCCACAGAGGAGTAAATGAGGCTCAGAGAGGACAGGCAACATGCCAGAAGTCACACAGCCCGGAAGTGGAGGGGGAGTCAGGATTTGAACCCAGGGCTGCTCCAGGAGACTCTGCTGCCCACCCACCCGGCCACTCTGTCCGCCCCTTCTTTTGGGCAGACGGCTCAGGTCTCCAGTTCACGCTGGTGCCCGGCCAGCCACGGGCCTGTCGGTGACCCAAAGCCATCCCGGAGCGGGCGGCTCCTCTCGGCGCTGGGCGGCCGGCTGCGGGAGTTGGGAACCTATTTTGTTCATTACGAATGAAAAGCAGATGTGATTTTAAATGTGGTGCTGTGGCTGCCAGTGCCGGGCGGAGCAGAGCCCCGCAAGCAGTCACACCAAATAAAACATATTATTTAGGAGTGATTGAAAGGCAGACAAGCTGAAAACATTGTGCACAGAAGGGCTCCTGCAATTCGCTCATGAGCATCAAAATCACTTTCCCCAGGCTCGGACGTGGATTCACATTTAGAGCAATTTCCCTCACGGTGGCTCGGCTCCATGAGTGGGCTCGGGCTTGTGGAAGCGATTTCCCAGCCGAATGGCTTCCGGCCTCGGCACAGCGCCTCCCTGGATCTGCTCCCTGCCGCCAAGTGACATGTTATCTCGGAAGCGGGTCCTGACACACCAGGGCAAGCAGAGAGAGCCCTGACCCCACGCACTGGGTGAGCACCTAGTGTGCACCATAGCCAGCAGGGTTGGCAAAGCAGGAAACTGAGGCACAGAGAGGTTAAGGTGTGTGTCTGAAGTCACACAGCTCTTCCCCGAGAAAGCTCCCAAATGTTAGGAAGGCACGGCTGTCTAGCAGGTGCAATCCCGCGTGGTACTGGTGCCACTCTTGCAGAAATTTAGAGGGAGGAGGCAGTGCAGCAGCACCACTCAGATTATGGCAAAGAATTTAGGGGGTTCTTTGGCCCCCCTGAAGCCAAATCCTACGAGGACTCTGCAGACTCCTAGGTAGGAACTCTGCACCAGGGGTCTGAGGCATGGCTGCAGGCTGGGGGTCCTGCAGTGGGCAGAGGCAGGGCTGGTCCGTAGCTACAGGGATGAGGAAGGCCACGGAGGCCAAGAGCCACCAACCAGCCTGAGTATCTGCTGATGGGAGACGACAGGCAGCCCGGCCCTCAGGGACTGCAGGTCTGGGAGGGGGCCCTGACCCTCCAGACGCAGGTGCCCAAGGCATCGGCATGCATTTCCCGAGCGCCCGGTAGGTGCCGGGCCCCAGGAGCTTGCACTCTGGCAGGAGGGAGCTGTGGAGCAATGGTGACAGATCATTAACCAGGGCCTTCTAGGCACCAAGCACTGTGCTGGGCGCTACGGAGAGATTCACGCTTCAGTCCTCACGAGAGCCTGCTGGGGAGTGTGCTCATCACAGCAGCCTAGCTACCTTAACAGTAACCGTTACCTGCTCCGGTCACCGTCCGAACAGGTATTGGGTGTGGGGTCTGCTCCACGAAGTCAATCACTGGCCCAGCTCCAGAGCACCACGACGACGGGTGCAGGAGGTTTTAGGAGCCAGGACTGGAAGTGGCGACATCACTTCCTCCATATGTTCCATTGGCCAGAACTGAGTCACATGGCCCTACCTGCCTGCAGGGACTCCTGGGAAGTGTAGTCAGGCTGTGCACCTGGGAGGAAAAGGGAGACAGCAGCTGATAATTGCCACTGGTAGGGACCATCGTATTCCCACTTTGCAGGTGAGGAAACTGAGGCTCAGGGCAGTCTGGTTGTCCAGCGGGGGGGGGGGGTAGAGCTGGAGTTCGGCCATAGCCTCTCTGACTCCAGACAGCGTGCACCTGACCAGCAGGCTACGCGGCCCCTCTGGAAGGGAGCGCTGCGTTGAGTAAGTGGGTACTGAGTGCCCTGGGGCCCTCATGGGGCGGTACGTGTGTTTTGAGAGTGAGGGCTCCCGCCCAAACCTCCTGGGCTCAACCAATCCCCGACTCTGCCTCTTGCCAGCAATGGGACTTTGGGCAGGCCGGGTAACCACTCTGTGCCTCAGCTTTCCCTTCTGTAAAATGGGGACGGTGAAGTACCTACCGCACTGGGCTGCCCTGAGGAGCCAGCGAGCTATTCCATACAGAGCACCTGGGCCGGGGCTGGGCAGGTGGCAAGTGGGTCATTCTTCTCAGTGTGGTGACCCAGTGACCCAGCCTGAGTCACCTTAGGTAATGGCACTGGTCAGGACCCCTGCCCCTACCCTGGGGAAGAGTCCTGGCCTTTTCTAGGCCCTTCCCTGCTCTCCTTCAGGGACAGCTCAGGCAGGGGAGGGAGGCAGGACGGCAGGAGGAAAGCAGCTCATCCCAGCAAGCTGCGCTGGACCAAGGGGAAGGAGGGGTGGGTTCTGCACCTGCCCACGAGCGCCCTCACTGGGTGACGCCAGCCCCAAGCGCCACTTCTCCCTCTGCTGCCTTGTCCCAGTGTGGACGTGTTGTTGCTCACTTCCTCATTTATTTGTTTGTTTGTTTATTTATTTGGAGACAGAACCTTGCTCTGTCGCTGGGGCTAGAGTGCCGTGGCGTCAGCCTCGCTCACAGCAACCTCACACTCCTGACTCAAGCGATCTTCCTGCCTCAGCCTCCCAGGTATCTGGGACTACAGGCATGCGCCACCATGCCCAGCTATTTTTTTCCTATTTGTAGTAGAGACAGGGTCTCGCTGTTGCTCAGGCTGGTCTCAAACTCCTGAGTTCAAGTGATCCTCCTGCCTTGTAGTCCCAGAGTGCTGGGATTACAGGCGTGAGCCACCGTGCCCGGCCTTCACCTCCTCCTTTAAACGGTGCCTTCTTGGGGCAAGGCAGCAGCATCTCTGATGCCTTCCAGCCACCCCACTTCTTCCTCCAGCCTGTGATTGGTGTCCTGCACACCAGGGTGTCCCACGAGGTCTGTGGCTGGCCAGTTTCTTCACTCGACAAACTGGGCAAGGCCCGTCACAGGGAGGCCCTGTCTGGGCCCTGGAACCCACTGGTGCGCAGAGCCAGGCCCGGCCCTGCCTAGCGCTGGCAGGAGTGGGAGTGGGAAGGGGAGGCAGAGGGCGGAGGAGAAATGGTCTGACTCCCACTCAGCGCCTTCTCTGTAACCAGCGTGTGCATTTAACCAAACTCATCCCATCCCTTTTCCTTCCAGCTCAAAGTCCTCTGTGCCCTCCCCCGCCCTCCACCACCCTGCAGGTAATGTCCCTGGCACACGGGACCTGGCCCCACTGTACTCCACCCCAACCGTCTCCGCTTTTGAACTCCAAGCTCCCGCCTTGCTCAATTACGTGCGCTTCTCAGAACACGCTGTTTCATGTCCCCACCTGCATTCCTTTGCTGGGGCGGCTGGATCACAGCACGCGCCGGGGGCTCACACAACAGAAGCCCGTGGTCTTGCAGTTCCGGGCTCCAAACTCTGAGTTGAGGTGTCGGCAGGGTCTGTTCCTTCCTAAGGAGAATGTGTTCCAGGCCTGTCCCCAAGCTCCTGGCGGCTGCCGGCCATCTTTGGCGTCCCTTGGCTTGTAGAAGCCCCATCCCAGTCTCTACCTTTACCTTCTGCCTCTGCACATGTGCCTATGTCCACATTTCCCCTTCTCATAAAGACTCCAGGCATTTTGGATTTAAGGTTCCTTCCTGCATCAGTAGGACCTCATCTTAGCTAACTACATCCACAACGACACTATTCCCAAATAAGCTCACATTCTGAAGTACAGGGGACACAAATTCCACAGGTGAATTTGGTGGGGGACACAAATAAGCCCCTAAAAGAGGCTTTGCTTGTGCTGCTCCCTCTGCCTAAAACTCCTCCCTCCAGGGTGTCGAGTGGCAAGCCTGTGTTTGCTTCTAAACATGTGCTTACAAGCACTGCTCCTTGGAGAAGACCTTGTCTTAGTCCATTCTTGCTGCTATAACAAAATACCTCAAAAATGTGTAATCTACAAACAATAGAAACTTATTCCTCACTGTTCTGGGGGCTGGGAAGTCCCAGGTCAGGGCCTCGGCGTCTGGGGAGGGCCTTCTTGCTGTGTCCTCACATGGCAGAAGGTGGCAGGTGAGAGTGGACAACTGCCTTTCATCAAGACCAGCTACAGGAGGGCACCTAACCCCTTCCAACATGGAGGGGCCCTCATGGCCTAATCTCCTCTTTTTTGGGGGGTATAGAATCTCACTTCTGTTGCCCGGGCTACAGTGCCGTGGAATCAGCCTAGCTCACAGCAACCTCAAACTTCCTTCAAGCTCAAGCCATCCTTCTGCCTCAGCCTCCCTAGTAGCTGGGACTACAGGCATGCGCCACCATGCCTGGCTAATTTTTTTCTATATATATTTTTGCCAATTACTTTCTTTCTATTTATAGTAGAGATGGGGTCTCACTCTTGCTCAGGCTGGTCTGAAACTCCTGACCTTGAGCGATCCTCCAACCTTGGCCTCCCAGAGTGCTAGGCTTATAGGCGTGAGCCACTGTGCCTGGCCCTAATCTCCTCTTAAGGGTCCCCCCTTCTTGATGCTGTCATATTGGCAACACCTCTATCTTGGAGGGGACACATTCAACCCGTAGCACCCCTGTCAGCAGCTGGGCTGGAAGGGCTCCTCCCTCCTTTGTGGGCCCCTGTCCTTACACAGCCACCAGCAGCACATCCGACACTCTCCACCATCCACCTGGCTTTTTGTCTCCTAGACCCCACTAGATTGTCATCTCCTCAGGGGTGAGGATTGTGCTCACTCACCCTGCGTGGCCAGTACCTTGGCAGGGCCGGCACACGGGAGGTGGCTCTGGGTCAAGGCCCGCTGGACAAATGAATGCTCTAACTGAGAGGGGACGAAGGATGCAGCAAAGGGCGGAGAAGATGGGCAGAGTGGGGCTGGGGCAGATCATGGCACTCGCTGTCTCTGTCCGTCCCCTCCACTGGGCACCTCTTCTCACCAGGGAGATGGACCTGGCTCCCAGGGCCAGGCAGAACCTCCAGACTCGACGTGGTGTCTGAGGTCTGGATCTTCCCTGGTGACGGCCGGGCGGGGGGCTGCAGCCCAGGAGCAGGAGGAGCGAATGGAGGCCGAGGGCTGGGGGGTGCATGCGAGTGGGGAAGGAGCCAGAGCCAACAGGGCAAGTCCCCGCCTTCCCCAAGAGCAGAGCGCAGTCCTTAAACACTCCCCCAAACAAATTTGTGATGTAAATCTGGTTTTGAAATAATAACAATAATGAGAAATAACAAGAGTGAGCGGATGCAAGAGGGGGGGAAAGAGGGCTCAGCCGGGTCCCCCCCCCAAGTGGGGAAAGCACATGGAAAAATTGAAATTAGTTGTGACAGCTGAAATTCTCTGCTCTACAGACGACATTTGACAGGGTACTTAAAAAAATAATAAGGAAAGGGAAAGTGGTTTGGGTCGCTGCAGAGGGGGGGAACGGGGGATTTCAAGTGACACAAGACGCATAATTCAAGCTTCTTAGATTGCAAAAGCTCTTCTTACCTAAGGGGCCTGCTGCCTTTATTTTTATCCAAATGGCTCAATTACTGCAAAGCCCCACAGAGAAAATTACGGATGTTTGCCTCTATTTTTCTCCTCTTGTCTCGACAACTGTAGATATTTTGTTTTCCTTCTTTCTCTCTCTCACTCTCTCGCTCTCTTTTTTTTTTTAGTGGTCGGGGGGCGAAGAGAGAAGGGGGGTGTTTGGATGAGCTGAGGGGCCGGAGGCTTTTGAATTGCTGGTAAAGCCCGAATCACACGCGTGCACACGGCCCGCGATCGTGGGCCACACGCCACAGCTGGTCTTTCTGTGTGTGTCCATTTAGACATTTGTCCTTTCTGTCTTCCGCAATGACCTTGCTGTCCCTTTACTCCCCTCCCTAGTCTCCTCCTTCACTCCCCCCCGCCCCCCCCCAGGGTCTCCTCTCCCTCCCAGCCCCTCCAGTCGCTCCTCTTCCTCCCTGCACTGGCGGCAGCTTCTCCGGGCCTCTCGTCTGCCCAGCGGGCACCCTCCTAGCGGCTCTCCTCTCATCCCAGCTATTTCCAAACCCTGCAATCGACGCAGGGAGGCGCAGAGGTGCCCATTTTCCAACCTTCGTACTGGCTCTCCGCTTGTCATTTTCGGAATGGGCGCTCCGGGGAGCCGGGGCTGGAGGCTGCTCCTCTCGTTGCTGCCACTCTGCCAGGCGAGGGGCCTGGCGCTGCAGCCTGCGGCAGTCTCCGGAAAGGCCTCGTTGGGGGCTATGGGCACCCCAGGCCCTGGGCTGCTGGTGGCGGGGACACCTGGGGAGGCCCCTTCAGCCATGGCCCCTCTTACTGGCCTCTCTCCATCCCCTGCCCTGCCTCCGTCTGTGCCACCTCCCCCACCTCTGCCAGGAGGATGCCCGGGCCCCCCACCCAGCTCCCGGCCCCCCTTCCCGCCCCTCCCGCCAGGCCAAGCCCCTCCTTTTCCTAGAACCCCTTATGAATAACATTGACCTTGGGATACAACCTCTCATTGGCCCGGGATCAAAGCCAAGTCTCTACCCCCGGCACACAAGGCCCTGCGGGTCTGGCCCTGCCCCAGCTTCACGGTGAATTCTCTCCCCAGTGCACAGCTCCTGCCTGCCGCCCGCCCTCGCAGGTGCGGCCGCTTCCCCCACCTGCTCTCCCTCCCTCTCTCCAGGGCCGGGCTCCCACTCAGCCTCGGGCATCGCTGGACCATACCTCCCCCGGCCAGGCTCTTGTGGGACAGGCACAAGCAGTCAGTGTGGGTGCTGGCAGGGGCCCGGGGGTGACACACGTGCCACATGCAGCAGGGCCAGGTGAGGGAAATGGACTCAGGAATAATCCAGTGTTTTAACCACTGTGGGCACCAGTGGCAGTCAACTGGCCTGTCCTTGTCCCTGGGCTTCCGGGGTGACAGATGGGAGTGGGACTAGGCCCTTTCTGGGGACCACAAAATTCCACGTCCACCAGCCCCTCCTACGCCTGCACCTGCAGGGGCCTTAGCCACATGCGGCTGCCAGCAGGGTAAGGAAACCGACATGGAGCGCAGCACTCGTGGGCTCGTGGCGCCAGGGTTTGCCTCCAAAGCCTCCCAGGTCAAAGGGCCTGGTGCAAATTCCAGGCCCAATGCCTTGCACCTCTGTGGCTGTCGGATGAGCTATTTTATCACTTGCCTCCCGTCGTCAAGAGGGTTCCCCGTTCGCCCCTCCCACCCACCATCCGCTCAGCAGCCGCTTCTCCGTCCACTGGACACCCGTCCGCGGAGCTTGCAGCGCCACCTCCTGCAGGCTGGGCCCATGCGCCACCGCCCCCTGACTCCCCCACGTCTGTCCTCAGTAGAGCCTGTGGTTGTCCCCATCTGACAGCTGGAGAAACCGAGGCTCTGAGAGCTCGAGCACGTCGCCCAAGGTCACTTAGCTCCTGGCAGAAGCAGGACTCCGACGGGGGCCCCTGGGATGCCAGATCCTGAACTTCCAACTGCTAACCGCTAAGGCTTCTCCTGCGAGATTTCTCTATTTGCCCTTCAGATCGGGTCACTCCTTTGCATAACCCTCCTGGGTGGCCTCCTAACCCCCGAACTCCCCACCCAAGGGTGCTTGAGGCCCCACCCCCGCCCTCATCTTCTGCCTCATCTCTCTCCTGTCCCCCTTGGGCCCCTTCACCCCGGCTGGGTGCCTCCTCCTGCCACACTGATCCTTCTGTTCTCAGAGGGGACTCTTACCGCCCAGCCTTTGCACGTGCAGATCCTTCTGCCCGGAACTCCCTTCCTCACTCTCCGTGTGGCTACGGCTCCTCCAGGCCTTGGCCAGCCCTGACCTCTGCAGGGACGCTCTTCCTGAGGCTGCGAAGCGGCCCGCCTTCACGCTGCCCGCTGGGCTTGCCAGTCCCGGGCTGCTACACCAACCCAACCCCAGACCCACTAGCTACCTGGCTCCCCTCCGGCCTGAGCTCCGAATTCCCCGAGGCTGGGGCCCTGTTCTGCCTTTCTCACGACAGGAGCTCGCCACTTATTGCTAAATGAGCAAATACAAGAAAAATCGTAGCAGCTGCTCTCATTGTCCGCTCGTCTCAGCCAATCTGCGAACGCGAGCCGTAACCGCAGGAACATGGTGGTTTCCTCGCGCTAACTGAACGTGGGCCGCTCTTAACAGCAGTTTCGGCTTTATATAAACTTGCCATGGCCGGGGACACGTCTCAAAATGAGCATTGCATTAGAAAAGGTGTTTGAAGACTTGTTTCCTCTTTAAAAAATAGATGTGAACAACCTGGGAAAGATCCATGAACTCCCTGGCAGAGAGCACCGTGGCCATACGCCCCAGGAAGGACCCAGAGTTGCGTGCGGCGGAGCCGCTCCTCGCTCCTGGCCACTCCCGTGGTGACCCGCGTGGGTCCTGTCCAGGTTAACCCAACCCCAGGGCTGCAGCGTAACGCAGCTGCCGTGCTGGGTGTGCGGCGGGGCCAGGCCCAGCGCCACTGTCTAACCACTCCGCACCCCTGGCCCGTGCTGGGCAGAGGAGAGGCCCCTCGGGGGCTGAGGCCCCGGCTGTTTCCAGGGGTGAAGGGTGGAGACTGGGGTGAAGGTGCCCGAAATGCTGGGGGGTCTGCCCGGGGAAGGTGGGGAATCAGGCAGGAGGAGCCGGGCAGAGCAGAGGGAGATGGTGGAGGTCCCTGGGGGATGGCGAGGGGCTCAGTGACTGCCCTGGGACCCCCCAGCCCAAGTGTCTCCAGGGAATGCCACAAAACCCATGGTGCTGGTGTTAGTGCCAGCGTGAACTAAGGTGGACCCCCAGGGACAGAGTAGGAGGCCAGGAGGGACATCCTCATGCCCCCAGCACAGGCGTCACATCCCAAGATTGGGAGTCATGCTTACAGTCAAGCAGGGAGGCAGGGCCCCTGCAGACATCCATCGGGTCGCCTTGGAGCTGGGGCCCAAAATGGGGAAACGAGGACAGCAAAGGAGCCTCCCTGTGGAGGCTCTGATGTGAGGCCCACCAGACTCCCCTGCGGAGGCCGGTCACGCTGCCGAGGCAGATTGCCCCTGCCCCAGCCCACGGGGAGGGTGGTGAATACAGGCTCCAGAGCCACATGCCCTGGGTTCAAGTCCTGCCTTCGCTGTTTAGTTGCTAAATCTCTGGCAGGTGACCTTCCTGTGCCTTTGTTCTTCCACCTGTAAAGTGGGCGGTTGTGAAGATTCGACGAGAGGAGGTGTCGGCTACTGGTCCCGGCGGTGGCTGCTGTCCTTCTACGGTGCTTCCTCTGACCCGGGAGGCCCTGCCCTGGACACCCAGTGTCTGCCTTTGAGAGAACTGGCTGGGGCAAGATGATGTCTGGTCGGTGGCCACAGGCCCAGGTCAAGTCCAAGGCCCAGGGCCAGAATCCTGAGACCCAGAGGGGGAAACTTGTGCAATGTCACCCAGCAAGTCACAAGTGGAGTTGAGATCCTGGCCCTGTCCGAGGCAGAAACAACCAGACACACCCTCCCTGGAGCCCCAGCCAGGAGCCCAGAGGGTGGGGCTCAGGGAAGGTTTTTGAAGAACAAAAGAATCGTAAAACTCGGGTCATGTCACTTCTGGCTTAAAACTTCCTCCAGCCTGCAGGCCTGCAGGAGCGGCTTCAAACACGTTTGCTGGGAGCCCTTCAAATGAAATCTTACCCCGCAATCTAAACGAACGACCAATGAAAGTGCAGCTCCCCTGAGACCAGGGGTGGGGGCTGGATGCAGCTCCGCGTGCTGCCACCCCCCTCTGGTTCACCTTCCTCCAGGTTGCCAAGGCACCTCTGAGGAACCCTGAGGATTCCAGGGGGCTCAGTTTGAACTGTTGGTTTAAAGCTCAAGTCCAAATGCCCAATCAGCCAGTGCAAGGCGCGCCACAGTGCAGCCAGCTGACCACCCCCCCACCTCCCAGCCCTGTCCCACCTGTCCCTGTACCTGCCACTCCGAAGAGCCCGCGGTTCTCCCGCCCTGACTCACACCTTTGGCCAGAATCACGCGTCTTTGGTGCTTTCTGCCTGCTCTCTGTTGGACCCAATTCCTGAGCGTCCTTTGCAACCTGCTAGAGCATCATCTCCTTCAGGCCCCCGGGGTGCCGGCACTATTCTTCCCGTCCCAGGCATGCCTTGCTGAGAGCATTTATCCCCTGCCAGGAACCACTGAGTCATGCAAGGAGGAAAACCCGCATAGGAGCTCCGAGCTCTGGCCTTGACCACATGGGTTCAAACCCTGGCTCTCAGCTCGTCCTCCGTGGTTCCTTGGGCAAACTGGTCGGCACTCAGCTTCTGCATCTGCAGGTCGGGTGATAACAACACCCACCTCCCACGGTCGGTGTGAGGACCAGACAAGTTCACGCACGCCAAGGGCTTGGCAGGTGTTCTGCACACACAATCCGCAGCAGCTCCCTCCCTGCAGGCACCTAGGAAGCCCCTCTGGGGAACAGTAGATGCTGGGGTTGGGGGTAGGAAGAGACAGAGGCCGTGGGTATACAACAGCCTACGCTGGGAGAAGGAGTCTAGACACAAGGCAGAAAAATAACAAAAAGTGAATTAAATGCAGGCAGCAGGGGATGAGTTCAGATGGCCAGATCCTTTGTCTTGGCCCAAAGTAGATGCTCAATAAATGTTTGTTGAAATGAAGAGAATTCAGATCAGCGGGAGGGAAGAGGGCTCTGGGCTGCAGGAGTCCGGGGCTCCTCTGTGGGGGGGAGAACCTGAGCTGGTGTCCAGGGGTGGGTAGTATGCCGGCGGGGGAGGGAAGGGAACCCCGGGGGTGTGGCTGGGGCAGGTGGGAGCACCCCAGTCTTACGAAGAGGGGGGCCTCCTCCCACTCTGCTGCAAATTACTCAAGGCTGCTTAAAAAATGATCTCATTGTGTTTCCTCTCTTCTTTCCACCTTTCTGTAGTGTCTGGATGCGTTTCATAATGAGCATGTGTTACTCTGAAAATCAGAAAAAGCAATTACGTTAATTTCATTTGCAAGATTTTCTTTTAAAAAATCACACTCACACACACACACACACACACACAGAGAACAGTTAAAATAAAGTTTACCAAGAAAAAACAGAGGAGGCATCAGAAGCAAAAATGAGCGGGGTGTAATTATACTGGGAACCCAGGAAGAGTGAGCTATTTTGAAGAATGATTCACCTTGACTTTGAGCTTCCAAAGACAAGGCAGAAAGGGAAACTGGCAGGGGCGGGATTGGGAGTAATAAAAATAACCCACTTTGCGGGGTGGGAAGGAGTGCAGGACGAGCAGAAATCCTGACAGCAGCTCCAGCTTGCTGAGCACGTGGCCAGATCTCTCCACGCCCCTCTGGGGAGGGTGTCATGGCTGCCCTCCCCGTGCAGGTGGGGGACGGAGCACTGCGTCAGAGGTCTGGGAGCAGGAAGTGGCAGAGGTGGGCTTCACACCTGGGCCGCTCAGCCCGCGGCCCCACACGCGCCACGCCGACAAAGGGGCGGGCAGAGCCCCACTGCAGCTTGAGTGGGCAGAGCTGTCCCCAAGTGCGGTAGCAGCGGGGTGAGGGCTTGCTGCTCTCGTGACAGCTGAGAGCCAGCGCCTCGGCCTCCCTAATGGAGTCCTGATATAGTGCACGGAGGTGATGGTTGAGCCCAGAGATGGCAGGGTGCATTGTGTGTGACAGGTCACCAGCAAACCTGCAATCCTTTGATTTGCTTTGAGGCTGTAGTGCTTAACCCCTGCCTCTTCAGTGGGGCCAGCGAGCACCGGCGGCTCTGTCCCCTCCCGTCCCTTCTGCTGCCCAGCCTGACTGCTGGAACAGAGTAGGGAGAGCTCCCTCTTATGCTCCAGAACCTGCCCCCCAGCTCCTTCTCCCCTGGGTGCCGGAGGGTCTTTGAGAAAGACACCTTGCTGCTCTCACCACCTCCGTGGCTCCCTATTGCCCTCAGGATAAAGCCAAGCTCCTCGCTGTGGCCTGTAGGGGCCTTCCGACTTGGCCTTGCCACTCAGCCAGCCCTTCCCTCTGGGCTGCAGTCCCATTGGCCTCCTTTCTGGCCTCCAATTCAGCCCTGCCTCAGGGTCTTAGTGCACGCCGTCCCTGTCCCTGCCGGCGCCCTGGGTGCCAGGTTCTTACACATCAGGTCTCAGCTTAACCCACCCTCGTTTCCAAGATGCATCGGGGGGTGCCCTGTGAGGGCCCGGTGTCCTCTGTCCATCCTGCAGACTGTGGGCTCCTGGGGGCAGGGGAGGCCTGTGCTCACCGGCTCCTCCATCCCTCTGGCCCCAGCTCAGTGGATTCTCATGGCTCGAGACCAGGGCAGGCGCTGCCATTATCCGGTTTTCCCGAGGAGGAAACATGCTCAGAGAGCCCGAGGCTGCAGGCCAAACAGCCAGTCTGCAGCAGAGCCAGGATCAAACTTTGGGAGCTGGAAGAGACCTTAGAAGCCACGATCCAACCCGCTTGTGGTATGGGTGGGGAAACTGAGGCCCAGAGATGGGCAGTCACTCCCAAGGCTCCCACAGTAGGTTGGAGCAGAACAGGGAAAGAACCCTGCCATCTGTCCGTGAGCCCCCAGGCTCCCCCCAGTAAGCAGAGCCCCGAGGTGCTGAGGCTGGGGGCAGGAGGCGACGCCCCTGGGCCAGGTCCCCTTCCATGAGCTGGGCTCCGGCTGGGGAAGCAGAGGGGCTCCCAGGTCACCTCCCCACCCTGCCCCCAGCCCTGCTGGCAGCTGCTTAGCACAATTAGCCAACAAGTGGCTGTTTTGTGGAGTTACTGCTGATGTGTTTTGAGTGGCTCTCCGAGCGAGCGGGAGCCGGTCGCAGGAGAATCAGGCGGACAAAGGGAGCGAGTGCATTAGGTTTTATGGTCTGCTCTGCACACGTCTGACATCACTCTTTCAGGCAAGTTCTGCTCGGCCCTGGGAGAATGATAAAGAGATGGGGGGCGGACGCGCCGTCCCCCGCTCCCTTGCCCTCCTGCGCACACGCAGGCCTCGAGTGCGGCACAATGGCCAGACACGCTGGAGCAAAGTGCCTGACAGATGGGGCCGCCCTGCTCTGAAGGGGCGGCTGGCGCAAATGAGTCTTCAGGTGAAGCAGAATGACTGGAGTGGCCCCCCATTGTGCGGCGAGAGCCTCGCGGGTCTGCCTCTCCCTAATGGCTGCCCAGTTGCCGGAGCAAGGGACCTCTTCTGATCACGGACAACCCAGGACAAAAGTCAGACACACACACACACACACACACACACACACACGGGCACACACACACATGCACGCACATACACACACGCACACACACACGCACATACACACACGCGCACACACACACGCACACACACACGCGCACGGGTGGGAGCAGGGAGGAGGGAGCCTGCACCGCCCACACCCTCCGGCTGAGCGTGGACAAAGGGCCCGTCTCCTGGGCACCTTTGTGCTCCGGGTTTGGTAAAAAGTCATGAGCAAGAAAGTCGCCACCCGGAGGGGGCCGTGGGCGGGGAGGCTGGGGGCGGGGGTCCGGAGGAGGGAGGAGAGTGGCAGAGTGGCAGACAGGCTGTGGTCACCTGAGGGTGGACGGCGGGGAGGCTGGAGGAGAGTAGCTTTGCTTAGGCCTCAGTTCAATGCAGGCCTCAAGGAAGGTTTCTGCTTCCTTAAGAGGACAGTTGCTCTAACTCGCTGTGCATCTGTCCATCCATCCATCCAAACAGTCATTCGTTTAATAATAATAATTATTATTTTTTTAAGACTAGTCAAGTGCAGTAGTGAGGAGGGGGAAAGCAGTAGAACAAGGAGTTCGATCTGTAACTGACTGTGAACAATCACGTGAGATAACTCACTACCTTTGGACCAGCCTAATAATACTTTTTTTTAAGAAAGAAAAGGTTAAAAATATTTTGCTTTGCCACACACTTGGTTCCAAGGCTCTGGAGCTGACGTTCCCTTCCCTGTCCCCCCACTTCCCCCCAACTCGTCCGTGGTCGTGGTGTGCCATCTCCCGGGGAAACTCCATCATTCCATCTCTGCTTGTTGAAATTTTTTTTTTTTTAGACAGAGTCTCACTCTGTTGCCTGGGCTAGAGTGCCGTGGCGTCAGCCTAGCTCACAGCAACCTCAAACTCCTGGGCTCAAGCAATCCTCCTGCCTCAGCCTCCTGAGTAGCTGGGACTATGTGCTGGGACTACGCGCCACCATGCCTGGCTAACTTTATATATATATATATATATATATATATATTTTAGTTGTCCAGCTAATTTCTTTGTATTTTTAGTAAAGATGGGGGTCTCACTCTTACTCAGGCTGGTCTTAAACTCCTGACCTTGAACGATCCTCCCACCTTGGCCTCCCAGAGTGCTAGCATTACAGGCGTGAGCCACCACCCCCGGCCTGCTTATTGAAACATCATCTACTTTCAGAGCCCACTTTACATGCCAGCTCCCCGTGTGCCACTTGCTCAGATTTACTCATCTCTACATGATTTCTACATCATTTGACTTAATAAGCATCTTTTGAGCATCAGTTACGGGCCGAGCATCCTGCCCGGGGGTGGGGCACCGGGGAACAAGAAGCGCCCAGGCTAGTGGGGGACAGACGACGAATGAAACCCCCCAGGTGTTACTGTGAATCGTAGCTGTGACGCGTGCTCTGAGCGCAGCCGCGCAGCAGGCCATCCTAGACGGTGGCCCCTCCTTGGGCCCGCTCCATCAGCAGCCAGCAGGGCCCTTGACAAAGCGGCAGACCACGACACTTCTCTGCCCAAACCCCCTGGTACCTCGAGTCTCACTCAGCAAAGGCCAAGCCCTCCTCCCGGCCCACCAGGCCCCGCTTGGGCTGCCCGCCCTCCTCTCTGCCGTCCCTCCTCTTCTCCCCCAGCGTGTCCTCCGGGATCTCCGTTCCACGCCCCGCCCACGGCAGCAGTCTCTGGAAAGCCCCAGATAGTCTTGTCCTGGGCGTGTGCAGCCCAGACAGTGGTCAAAGACTGGCTCAGAAACCCGCCCTGGAGCATCCTCCTCTCCCGCCCCACAGGTCCCGGCAGCTCCACGTCCTGACCTCCGCCTCCCCAGCCCGGAGGGAAGATGGAGCTCTGCTTGGGCCCCCACTTTCTGGTCCGTGGCTGGGAAATTGGCCCCAACCCGAAAGCTGGTGACTGCGGAGCTCACCTCACGGGTTTCTCTTCTCCTGGGATCGTGGTCTTGTGCTGCCCGCTGACCACTGCCCAAGAACCGCGGCCTCCTGGGCTGTGTCCACGTTAGCGGATGGGTAAGTAAGGAGGGCTAGTTGTGCACCTGTTACTCCACCGCGGCCCATGGTGGGTGTTTGCTAGCAGCTTTATTTTTTAACAAAACATTTATTTTGCAATAATTTTAAATTTACGAAAAGTTGCAAAAATAGTACAGAGAGCCTCTTTATTCCCATCACCCAATTTCTCCTACAGTTAACATCTTCCTTAACCACGGCCCCACTGGTCAGAACTGAGAAATTAACATGGGTACAATGTTACTAATTAAACTACAGATTTTAATCTGATATTACCAATGTTTCCATTAATGTCTTTGGATTGTTCTGGACTCCCATGCAGAATCCCACCTGCAAGCAGCTCTGTTTTTTGTGTTTTTTTAAATTTTATTTATTTCTTTTCTTTTTTTTTATTAAAATTTTTTTTATTTCGGCATATTATGGGAGTACAAATTTTAAGGTTTCAATAAATGTCCTTTCCTCCCCTTTCCCCCACAAGTCTTAGTTTCCAGCATGACCATCCCCCAGATGGTGCACATCTCACTCATTATGTATGTATATGCCCACCCCTCCCCCTCCCCCCTGCCCAATACCCTATTACTGTAGTACCTATGTGTCCACTTAGGTGCTGCTCAGTTTATACCAGTTTGCTGGTGAGTATATGTGGTGCTTGTTTTGCCATTCTTGGGATACTTCACTTAGTAGTATGTGTTCCAGCTCTAACCAGGAAAATATAAGATGTGCTATATCACCATAGCTCTGTTTTAATAGCCAGAACCTGGGACAACTCTGCGGAGGGCGGGAGAAGTGTGGCGTGTCCCTATAGTAAAGTACGTCGCAGCAGCAAAAAGGAGCAAGGGACCGACGCAGGCGGCAGCACCGATAGATCTCACGGACACAGGCTGGGTGAGAGCAACCTGACACAACTGACTGATGAGTTAACAAGTCCATTCAAATTAATAAACAGACACATTGACTAATTTCTAATTGACGATAGAGGTTAGAATAGTCATTGCCGTTTGTGGGAGACAGACACTAAAGTGACCCCCACTGATTTCTAACGCTGAGGGTTACACCTGTGTCCTCCCTTCCTCGTCGATGGATGGGACCAGGAATTTGCTTCTAGCCTATGCAACATGACCAAGCTGGAGTTCTGCAGATATAATTAAGATGCCAGAGCAGTTGATTTTGTTTTTTTTGAGACAGAGTCTCACTGTGTTGCCCAGGCTAGAGTGAGTGACGTGGCGTCAGCCTAGCTCACAGCAACCTCAAACTCCTGGGCTCAAGCGATCCTCCTGCCTCAGCCTCCCAAGTAGCTGGGACTACAGGCATGCGCCACCATGCCCGGCTAATTTTTTCTATATATTTTTAGCTGGCCAATTAATTTCTTTCTATTTATAGTAGAGACGAGGTCTCTCTCTTGCTCAGGCTGGTTTCGAATTCCTGACCTTGAGCAATCCGCCCGCCTCGGCCTCCCAGAGTACTAGGATTACAGGCGTGAGCCACCTTACCTGGCCAACAGTTGATTTTGAGTTAACTGAAAGGGTGGGCTGCAAGAGAGAGGCGTGCTGGCTGTGACCGTGTGAACTGCCTGAGAGACGGCCACACGTCCAAGGGGCCATGGGCTGACAGCCAGCAAGGACAGGACCCCTGTCCTACACTGCAGGGAACTGAATTCTGCCAGCAGCTGAGATGCCCGGGAAGAAGACCTGGGCTCCAGGAGTGCATGCAGCTCGGCTGTCGCCTTGATTGCAGCTGCTGAGCCCTGAGCAGAGGACCCACAGAAACTGCGAGGTAATAAAGAAGCTGCTAAGTCTGTGGTGACTTGTTATGCAGCAGTAGGTAGCCACTAAGCATGCAGTGACAGTGACTGGGGGGGCATGCGGGGCTTCTGGAAGGCTGGAAATGCTCTGGCCGGATTCGGGTGTGGCTACACGATGCATTCGTCCCGCTATGCACTTGAGACTCGTGCAGCGGACTGTATGGAACTTACGCCTAAATTTAAGAAAACGCCGGTGGTAACTAACATGCATCATCACCTGCACTGGCTTTCTATGCCAGCCCCTCCCTCCCTCCACCTTCCCTTACCCATCCAGACACTCAGGACCACCAAGGCCTCCCTCCCCTCCCCTTCCCCACTATCGGTCATTGCTCACTCTGGCAGCTCCTTTCAAATGGTCATCTTCCCAAAATATAAACCGGAACATGTCGGCCCCCTGTCCCAAGTCCCCCAGTGGCTGAAGACCCTGGATGACTGGGGTCCTGTCTAAACCACCAGGCTCATCTGGGGCCTCTCCTGGCCGCCTCCCCAGCCTCCCTCTACCTCCTCCAACTGGCCAAGCTCCCCTCCACCTCAGGGCCTTTGCACTTGCCGTTTCCTGCCGGGAGTGGTCTTTCTCCAGCTCCCCCGAGCTGGCGTCTTCTTGGCCATATGTCCAGCTCATATGTTCCCATCTGAAGAGCCCTCTTCCCTCGCCTCCAGCCGCACTTCCTCCTGCTGGTCTCCTTCCCGGGCTTTTCCTGATGTGTCATCTTCCTGTCTTCTGGTTTGCTTGTAACTATTGTTTTGCTTATTAGTTTGTTTTCTATCTCACCCTCTAGAACAGCATTGTACAATAGAAATAGAATGTGAGCCTGGTATGTAATTTTACATTCTCTAGTAGCCACCTTAAAAAAAAAAAGAAATAAGTGAACTTATGGTGTTTATATATCTTGTTTCATGCAATATATCCTTAGTATGATCACGTCAAAGTGTCATCAATATTGTTAAAATTAAGGTATTTTACATTCTTTTGTTGGCACTAAGTTGTTGAAGTCCACTGTGTATTTAACACACAACACACCTGAATTGGGACTGACCACGTTTCAGTGCTCAAGGGCCACACGAACCGGTGGCCACTGTTCTGGACAGGGTGTGGGCAGGGCAGGGTGGGCAGCAGGGGAGTAAGGCGGGGAAGGGCTCTGACCCATCCGGCCACCTGGCAGGGTGCCCAGGGAACCTGGGGTGTCCCATCTCAATCTGAAGTTCCCCGGGTTATGTGACATGAACCTCTCCTTCCCAAGCCTCTGTGGCCCCTTGCATGTACCAAAGCCTAATGCCATAAGTGGCTTTTGGTACCTGTCCCCCTGCCCGGCCGATGGACCCAGAGCAGGGCAGGCAGGTGGGAGGGCCGGCCCCTCTGTAACTCACCAGGAGCAGCAGGGGCATCCTGAGCCCTTCATCCGTGCCAAGCACATCACAGATGCTACCTTGCTGAAGCCTCAACCACTTTGTAAGGTAGTAATATCCTCCCAATTTACAGATGAGAAAACTGAGATTCTGAAAAGTTAAGGGATTCGTCCAAAGTCACACTGCAAGAAACATATAGAACCAGAACTCGAACTCAGGCCAGAGTGACTCAGGAAAGCTTCTATGGAGCCAACGGCGTGGCCTCTCTGGGAAGACCGCCCCACCTTGATGCCTGAAACCACCCTCTGTTCTTTCAACTGGGATCGATTTTGTTTGTTTTCTTTAAAGGAGTTGTCATGTCCAGTTCTGAAGTTCATTCGAATATTTTTTGGACACTAGCAGGGTTTCCTTCCTTCCTTCCTTCCTTCCTTCCTTCCTTCCTTCCTTCCTTCCTTCCTTCCTTCCTTCCTTCCTTCCTTCCTTCCTTCCTTCCTTCCTTCCTCCCCTCCTGCCCCCCCCCCCGCCTTCCTTCTTCATCTCAAGCTCTTTCTTTAGGTAAGTGCTCACGCACACACACGCGCGCGCACACACACACACACGCGCGCACACCCCCCCCCCCTCTGCAGCGAGTCCCGCACATCCTCACTTTTCAAGCCTTGGCGTGCATCTGAATGAGCTGGGATCTTGTCAAATGCAGACTTTTCCTCCTGATCAGCAGGGCTGGAGGACAAGGGGGCTAGGTTCTGCCTACAAGACAGTAGGCTCCCAGGTGACCCTGTTGGTCCATGGACCTGCTTGGAGTAGGGCGGCTGTGGACGCCCTGCTCTTCCTGCCGGCTCAGGCCGGGGGTGGCGGTCTCAGGAGGACCGAGGAAAATTTGGGCCCAGGGCCCTCCCACGCTCCTTAGCCTTCCTCCCTACGTATGTGCTGCTGTCTTTCTGGGGAGCAAGGGGACCCGAGCACGGGGAGGCGTGGCGTCTCTGGCCTTGGGAGAATGCAGTGGCTGAGCCAGGACATGGTCTGGAAGGCCTGGTTTCTGCCCCACACGGAGTCAGAGGCAGGAAGCTCCACCCCGGTGGCATGTTGGGCTAGGCTGTGGGACAGAGAAGCCTGACTTCCCAAGGGACCTACGCTACCCCAAACGCCACGACTGCTCTATCAAGCTGGCCCTGCCACCATGGCCCAAGGAGGAGGCCGAGGCCCTGAGCAGGCGAGTGTCCCGCAGGGAGCTGGGGACCTTCTCCGACTTGCTCTGTGCCCTCGGGAGCCCACTCAGCTTCAGTTCCCCGTCCGAGTCCTGGACGGTGGACTCGGTGGTCCCCGCTCTCCCAGGCTCACGCCTGAGACATTTCGGCGGAACAGTGGACAAACCCGGAGACACCCTGGGGCGTGTGTGCCACAGGCGCTGGCTGTCAGGGTGGGATTTCTGGTGGGGGGTGTCTCCGCCCCTGTCCTAACTGGCCCACATGGGGCTGTTTTTCACGGCACATCGATCCAGCTAAACCAGGGAGGTGCATTACATCTCCCCCGGAGGTCAGGGTTCGGCAGCCCAGCTGGTAAGTCGCCCCGCGGCTGTGTTCTAGCGTCCTGCCCTGTGTCTCGGCCCTCTGGGGCTGGGGCGAAGCCGCTGAAGTCTGATACGGCTCTGGGGGCCGGCGGGGCAAAGGGCTCCAGCCAAGGGAGGGACAAATAGATCGATGGGAAACTGCTGTGACCTCGTGCCCTCAGAGATGGCTTCAAACCGCGTTCTTAACATGCCCTAGTAAATCTGAGGGTGGATCCGTCTCCCCTGGGAACAGTGGGGACAGTGAGGACAGGGGCGGGAGGAGGCGGGATGCCGGGGATGTGAGACCCCGTGGGCTAGATGCTCGGCTCGACCTGCTGTCCTTTGTCGTCGTGTAAGGCGGGCACAGCACTTTACAGTTTGCACCACTCTCCATGTTCTGTCCTTGCTGGAGCAGACCATGACAGTGGGGAAGGCCGGGCTCACAGCTGGCCCAGGTGGCAGAGCTTTTGAGGCACTGCCAATGGGTCCGTCTAACTGGAGGCTGAAATCCCAGGGGGTCCGGACAGGCAGGAATGAGGCCCAGAGGTGGCCAGGGACAGCTTCACACCTTAAGGAGCCACAGGAGGGCTTCAGCTCAGGGCGAGGGACAGGGAGTGACACGACGAAATTGTGTTCCGGAAAGCTCACACTGGCCTTGGTGCGGGGCCAACGGAGGGGCTGGTGCGGTGGCGGTGACGGGCCCAGAGCTTCCCTCCCTGCACGGCCGGCCTCCCGGCCCACACCACCTTCCTGGGCATTTATCCACAGGTCCCGCAGTCCAGCAGATCTGGGTTCAAATCCCCTCTGTGCCCCACCTTGCTGTGTGGATGTGAGGAAGTGGCTTCTTTTCGAGCTTCGGTTCCCCAGGGTAAGGCACGTGCAGAGGCGGCAGGTCCAGCCTGGGCTCTGCGGTGACTGGCCCCGGCGTCCAGGGTGTGCCCTCCTTCTCTCTGAGCCTCAGGCTCCCCATTTGTACAGGGACAGCTTTCCCAATGCAGCAGGCACACCCGGAGACACGGCATCTGATTTAGGGCCGCCCTCGGGCTCCCTCGCGATGAGCACGTGCTCCTTGTCATTCTCCACTCCTTGCTGCACCAGGGAGACTTGGGCTGGTGTCCGTTTGTTTGGTGCTTCTTCAATATTGGCTCGATTCACCTTTTTCTGTTTGAACACTTAAAAAAAATATTTAATTGCGTTAAAATGTGCATAACAAAATTTACCATCTTAACCATCTTTAAGTTCAGTGATGTCAATAAACTCACTTTTTAACAGAGAAGGAACAGATACGCTTAAAGGAAAACTCGTAAGTAGGTTGGATGGTGAGTTGGTCCGATGCAGGTGGCAGGTGATGACTGGTGTCCTTCCCAGCTCATACATCCGGGATGCCCAAAGCCAGCACAGAGCTGACACGCAGCTTTTGGACACACCAGCTGCTGGCTGGCAGGTGGACCCAGCTGAGCTGGGAGGCAGGGCGTGCAGGGCCTGGGCTCTGGCCCCAGACATTCCTGAGTTTGAATCCTGGCTTTGCCTCTCACAAGCTGGGTGGCTCTGGGCAGGTGGTTTAGCCTCTCTGGGCCTCTACATTCACATCCATAAAATGGGGCTGCCCTCCGTGCCACAGAGGGTCGGCGTGGACGTTAGAGATAATCCCCATGGAAGCACGGTGAGGACACACGGTAACCAGACTGAGCAGGCAGACACCCGCTGGCAGGCGGGGTTCCTGTGCACCCGGGAAAAGGGGCGCAGTGGACGTCGGCTTCCCCGACACGTCCTCTTCTGCTTCTCACGCTCTCCAGGCCGCCCCACGACGCTGCGAGCGTGGGCCTTTCCTGAAGCTGCCTTGCGCTTGCAAAGGTGCCGTCCTGACACGTCCTCCCCGCTCTCCCAGGGCCTCCCAGGACCAGCGAGGAGCCGAGAGCCGGCCCGGAGATCCGGTTACAGGCAGCCCCGGCCTCACCTGTCCCCCTCTCCCACGGGGCAGTGGCTGCACAAAGGGCCGTGTCACTGGCCAGCGCGATTGATTGACCAGATTGCAGGGGTGGGGAGGGGTGCCGGGCGCCTGTGTAGTCCTCTTGTCTCCCTCTGGGGCGGGGCTTTGCCCGCTGCTCCCCCAGGGCACCTTTGTGTCTGGGCCTCTCGAGTCTGCAGCCCTGGAGTCCCGGCTGTGGCTGCTGCCTGGCCCCGTGTGCCGCCCCGGCCACTCGCTTCCCAGCAAGCCGGGCTGGGACACAGATAAAGCCTCCTTTCAGAGCTGCACAGGCTGCCGCAGGGGGTCCCCCCAGCGGCCAGACAAAGCCGCCTTGTTGGGAGGGCTCAGAGGGAGCAGGGACCCCAATCCCTGGTGAGAGCTTCCCCCTCGGGGGCTCGCCCGGGTGCAGGGGGCCAGCTGCTCCCAGGAGTGGGCCGGGGGCCTCCCTGAGCCCAGGGCTCAGAGGTCGGGGAGGGCGGGGCTGAGGGGCCGGGGTCACTGGGAGTAGCGCTCCTGGGTCCTGGGGTCCCTCGCTGCCACCTGACCTGGCTTTTCTCAACCACTCAGGCACCCTCTGCCTCCCGCCGGCTCAGAACGCAGCCGGTCTGTGCCCTGCCCGCCTCCCCTGCTCGCCAGCCCTTCTCTCTCTCCTGGGTCTGCCCTCAACTCCTTTTAGTTCCCTGAACCTCTGGCCTTTGACCACGCTGTTCTCTCCGCCTGGAATGCCCTTCCCCGCACTTTCGCATGGCGGCCCCCTGACCCCCCTCTCCAGACGTCCCCCGGGGCCTCCCCCAGCACCCGAAATATACTGAGTGCGTAGACAGGTCCAATGAATAAATGTCAAATGCATGAGCCACTCCGGTCCGGAGGAGGGGAAAGGGGGCCTGGCGCCCCTACTTCGTCTCCTCACAGCCCCAGCCACCCTCCAAGGACGGCCGTCTTCATGAACAGGTGGCAGGGCCCCGTGGAAGGGCAGGGGAGACGGAGGAGGGGCAGCCAGTGGGCGTGGGCAGCAGAGACATAGAAAAATGACCTTGCCAGGGATAAACTGGGTGGGGGGAGCCCACACGGCGCTCTATCCAACCTCAGGCAGGAGCTGCTCAGTTGGGGTGGGGCCCAGATGGAAAGGCCTCCCGTTCCACGGCCACTTCCTTAGTCTCAGCTGAGTGGCCGTCTGGGTCCCTGCGGGCCCTGGGGGTGGGGGTCATGTCATGATTAGTCACAACTGGTGCCTGCCTCCGCCCTAGGGTCAGGGTGTGGGGGAGGGGCTGGGAAGGACTCCAGTGCCTGGGGCAGTGACGGGTGACAATCAGTGCTAATAGGACAAGAGTTCTCATCTGTGGAACAGTTACTAGGTGTCCACCCTACTTTGAGCTCTTTATGTGCATAATTAATTCCTCAGGGCAGCCCCATAAGGTAAGTACCATTATTGGGCCCATTTTACAGATGAGGAAATGGAGACTTATAAAGATGAAGTAATTGGCCTGTTCCAGTCCTGCCTGAGTTCCACTGGGGGCTCGTAACCACATGGCTCCCGGTTCCCTGTGGCTCTGCAGGGCACCTGCAAAGGCCCTGGCAGCTGTAGTCACCTTCCCTCCGGGGCTGGTGAACTCGGGCTTGTGGGTGTCGGGGGCCGGCAGGGGCCGCATCCGTGCAGTCCGTCCCGGGTAAACACGCAGGTGCCCAGCCCTCCCAGATTCCCGGAGCCAACACGGAGCCTGTGCCCCAGGCCTCTAGCCCTCCAGGCCTGTGGCTTTTGACTTTCAGCCAGCGCCAGGATCACCCTGTAGCCTTGAAACAGGGGGGCTTCTGGCAGCAGACTCAAGAGGCCCCAGACTGAGGGATCTGCCCGATTGACAAGAAACACCCATCTCCAGGGCAAATACTGCCCCGCCATGTCCAGTCACAAAGGGAATCAGCCCGGAGCCCTTTCACGTTGGCATGCCCACGCCCACCCGGGACTCTGACCAGCGGGCCGGACCCCTTGTCTCAAATTCTATGGCCTGTCCCCACCAAGTCCTCCGGGGTGTCACCAGCAGGAACCCCGGAGCCTCACGGAGGAGGATGCTGGAGGGGCATTTGAAACTTCACGAGCTGTAAAAAGGACACTTGAAAAGAAAGGGAACCTACCTTCTTCAGGGGTCATTGACTTCAAGCCCTTTTGTTTTACATTTTGGGAAACTGAGGCCCAGAAACATTAAGGGACTTGCTTAAAGTTCGGGGCAGCGTCCCCAAATAGCGATTTTCCACAACACCAGGCTGCTTGTGGTAACAGGTGTCTGCAATCCCGCCCTAGAGGGCCAGTGCTCGCTGCTGAGTTCCTGGGGCGCCACAGAGGAGCAGCAGGTGAGGTCATTAAAGTAAAGGGCTTTGGGGCGCGGTGGCTCACGCCTGTAATCCTAGCACTCTGGGAGGCCGAGGCGGGTGGATCATTTGAGCTCAGGAGTTCGAGAACAGCCTGAGCAAGAGCAAGACCCTGCCTCTACTAAAATAGAAAGAAATTAATTGGCCAACTAAAAATATACAGAAAAAAATTAGCTGGGCTTGGTGGCACATGCCTGTAGTCCCAGCCACTCGGGAGGCTGAGGCAGGAGGATCACTTGAGCCCAGGAATTTGAGGTTGCTGTGAGCTAGGCTGACGCCACGGCACTCTAGCCGGGGCAACAGAGTGAGACTCTTGTCTCTAAAAAAAAAAAAAAAAGAAAAGAAAAGAAGTAAAGGGCTTTGCATTGGCTGGGCCGATGTGTCTCGGGGGCCTGGCACGCGCAGCTGCTCAGTTAGCCTTTGCTGAAACGTGCACAGAGCATCACCCCCAGCAGAGGGCACAGGACCCGCAGCCAGCTAGGCTCCGTGGCCTGCGGGCCGGGCCAGGGCAGAAGGATGGGGCCCCTTCTCCAGGGGAGGAGGCTGTCCCTCCCTCCCCGCCGCACTGTGGGGGAGTGTCAGTGACCCAGCGTCAGGCGTCAGGCGGGTGGTGGAATGAGTGCAGCTGGCCGAGTGTGAGACGTCAGGGAGTGGCAGGGACTGGGGCCACTCTTGACATTTGAATTCTAGAAGCAGTGAGCCAGCCAGTAGAAATCCCGACATGCCTGAGGCCAACCTAGGTCGAGGCCACGGTTTGCCACAGTTAGCACCCTGTGTACCGCTGGGTGGCTCTCTCCCAGCCATGCGCGTGGCCTTGGGCACATCACTGGCCTCAAACTCCCGCCTGTGCTTGGAAGGACTGGGTTGGGATCACCTCTGAGGCCTTGTGCCAGGAAGCTGCTGGGAAGACTGGGACAGACACCAGCATGCAACAAGGCCACTGCGGCTTTAAAAGTGCCCCGGTAGCCCGGGCAGCAGCAGTGACAGCAGTGAGCCGCTGAGCCGAGCCTGCTGGCGCATGGGCCACCTGCGGAGTCCTCCACAGCTGGGAAGATTAGTCTCTTCCACTAGACAACACCCATTACCATGTTCCAATAGCCATCACTTCCGCTAGGAGAGCTGCAGATGAGATATCGATTGCGCTGACCCCAGCGAGCCCTTTCCCCAGCCTGAGAGGCGTGCAGATCAGCTCAGCACCCGGCGTGCGGCCCGGGGCTCTTGGCTAAAGGCGGCCGAGGCCCTCCGGCCTTCTGCCCACAGCTGGGAGTCGGGATCCAGGCGGGGCTGACGGCGGCCACCAGGCGCGCTGGCTTGGGCTGGCCTCCCGGGGGCTGCAGCGCGAGGTCTGGGGTCTGAGCCTGTCCGTGTGTGCTTTGATTTCAAGATGGGAGATGGGGAGGGGCGTTCCAGGGGGAGGCAGCAAAGGTGAGAAGGTGGAAAGGATGCCGGGTCTGGCTGGGTCTGTGGCGAGCTTCGGGAGACGTCCAGCTGGTCATGGGGAGTGGGGAGGACAGCGTGATGCTGCCGGCACTTGCAGAAGCTTTGCGGCCAGGAAGTGACATGCCCTCAACACCATCCTTGTCCTCTTGTGTCTTCAGCCTCCTCCCCAGGCCCCCCTGGCCTGCTGGCAGCTCCCAGGTCTGCAGCGGCTCCCTGCACCCGCCACTGGAGCGCAGGGGGCGGAGGGACACCCTCAGGCTGGGCCCGGGGCCGGCAGGCTTGTGAGGGAGCGGCGGGGTCTGCCCTCACCACGCCGCAGCACAGGTGGGCACGCGGCCCAACACGCGTCGTCATACACATCGATTATCCTGGTAGAAGTCAGCTGACGGCCGAGAGCAGAGGCAGGTGCAGTCTCCTTCCCTCACTCACTCATTCCCAGAGGCCTGCAGGGAAGGAGCAAGCCACAGCCCAGAGCTCATCAGATGAGCAAGAGGCCCTCCCTGCTCCCTGCCATCAGCTCTGTAATGCGGACAGCCCAGGTGACTTTGAGCTTTGTCTACCTTCCTATTTGCCCAACATGCCCTTGTACATTTTTGAAAAGAAGGAAGGCATTTCTCATTTCTTTCTCTAACCCTGTAACTTTAAACATGGTCTCACCAAGGCACCAGGGAGCCTTCTGAGAACTGGATATCTGCCTCATCTTCTTCTGAGTGAAGGTCACGCAGGTGAGTACACAGGAACACATTCATTGAGCTGTCCATCTAAGAATTGGTGCACTTTACTCTATGTGTGCATGTACACGTACATACATGTGCATGCGTGTATGCACATATGTTGTGTGCATGCATACCTGGGCTGTGTGTGTGCGTGTATATTGTGCCTCAGCACAAACCAATCCCGTCTCCTGCCTTTGCACAGGACTGTCGTGGTTCTTCCAAGGAGGCAGGAGGGGCTGGAAGGAGAGAGCGGCTGGCGGCTTGGATCTCTCCCGGTGCCCCCAGCCCCAGAAGGTCCCAGGACTGTCCCGGCCTCTGAAGAAGGCTCAGTGTGAGATACTTCTGAATGCACAAAAAACCAAAGACATCACAAGAGAATTACAGACCCGCATCCCACATGAATATAGACACAAAAATCTTCAACAAAATTTCAGCAAATAAAATCTAACAATACATGAAAAAGATAATGTATCATGACCAAATGGGTGTTTGTCCTGTGAATGCAGAATGGTTTAACATTAAAAAAATCAATTAACGTACAATGCAAAATCATATTAAAAGAAAAAAAAGGAGATAAAAAAATCAATTAATGTAACCCATCATGTTAACAGAATACAGAAAAAAACACCTCAAAGGATATCAAAAAACATTTGAAACCCAACACCCAATCGTGATATTAAAATAACAGCAGGCCATCATGGTGGTTCATGCCTGTAATCCCAGCACTTTGGGAGGCTGAGGCAGGAGGATCATCTGAGGCCAGGAGTTCAAGACCAGTCTGGGCAACATAAGGAGACCCTGTCTCTAAAAATAGTGAGGAAAAAAAAAAAATTAGTCAAGTGTAGTGCCATGCACCTGTAGTCCCAGCTACTTAAGAGGCTGAGGCAGGAGGACTGCTTGAGCCCAGAGGCTCTGCTTGAGGCTGCAGTGAGCTGTGACTGCACCACTGCCTTCCAGATATCCACTTCCACTTCCTGCCTGGGTGGCAGAGGAAGACCAACCATGTCTCTAAAAAAGACTATCAGCAAGCTAGGAATAGAGGGGAACTTGTTTGACCTCATATACAGCTAGCATCAAACTCAGTGGTGATAGGCTCAACATTTTCTACTTGAGATGAGAACTAAAGTAAAATTTCTATTCTTACCACTTCCTTATAACATATTACCATTGTTCCTAGCCAGTGCCTTAAGGCAAGAAAAAGAAATAGATGGAATAAAGATCTGAAAGGAAGAAGTAAAATTGCCTTTATTTTCGGATTACATGATCATGTATGCAGAAAACTTTAAGGAACCTAGGAAGTAGCTACTAGAACTAATAAGTGAATTCAGCAAGGTTGTAGAATACAAGTCATTATACAAAAATCAATTAAATTTTATGTACTAGCAATAAACAATTAAAAATTAAACTGAAAACCTCCATTTAATTAGCATAAAAAATAAAATGGTTAGAAACAAAATTAACAAAAGATATGTAAAATCTGTACTTTGAAAACTATAAAACATTACAAAGGGAAATTAAACAAAACCTAAATAAATGGGGAGGTATACTATGATTGTGCACTGTAAGACAATGTTGTTAAGATGGAAATTCTCAAGTTGACCTATTTTTTAATGCAATCCCAATTAAATCCTAGCAGCTTTTTGAAGAAATGAACAATTTGTTCTGAAAACTTATATGGAAAGGTAAAGGACCCAGAACAACCAAAAAAAAAAAAAAAACTTTAAAAGGAAGAATAAGGTTGGAGAACTTATGCTACTTAATTTGAAGACTTATTATAAAACTGTAATAATCAAGTCAGAGTGTTCTTGGTGCAAGGATAGGAATATAGATCAATGAAACAGAATAGAGAGTCCAGAAATACACATATGATCAATTGATTTTTGACAAAGATGCTAAGATAATTTAATAGGAAAAAGACAGAATTTTCAAACAATGATGTTGCAACAGGTAAATATCAGTAGCAAAAAAATAAACCTTGACCCTGAATCACAGCCCACACAAAAATGAACTTGAAATGGATTAAAGACCTAACTGTAAGTGCTAATAAAATGTTTTCAGAGAAATGAAAGCTGAAAGAATTCATCACCAGAAGATCTGCACTAGAAGAAATTTTTTTTTTTTTTTTTTTTTGAGACAGAGTCTCACTTTCTTGCCTAGGCTAGAGTGAGTGCCGTGGTGTCAGCCTAGCTCACAGCAACCTCAAACTCCTGGGCTCAAGCGATCCTCCTGCCTCAGCCTCCCGAGTAGCTGGGACTACAGGCACGAGCCACCATGCCCGGCTGATTTTTATATTATATATATTAGTTGGCCAATTAATTTCTTTCTATTTTTTTATGGTAGAGACGGGGTCTCGCTCAGGCTGGTTTTGAACTCCTGACCTTGAGCAATCCGCCCGCCTCGGCCTCCCAGAGTGCTAGGATTACAGGCGTGAGCCACCGCGCCCGGCTAGAAGAAATATTTTTTAGAAGTTCTTCAGCAGAAGGAAAAAGAAATATTATACACAGAAACTTTGATCTGTACAATGGAATGAAAAGCACCAGCAATGGAAATACATGGATAAATGTAAAACACATTCTTAATCTTTAAAAATGATATTTTTATGTCTAAAGCAAAAATAGTAGTGATGTATTGTGGGGTTTTATAGAAGTAGTACCTATGACAGCAAAAGCACAAAGTGGAACATCCTAAGGTTGTGCTGTTGTAAGGTGCGTACTATTAATTAAAGGTAGACTGTGGTAAGTTACAGATGTATATTTTAAATCCTAAGGAAGCCACTAAAAAAGCATAATTAATAAACCAATTATTAAAATATTTTAATTAAATTCAAGGCATAAAAATAATTTAGAATGTGGAAAAACTAAATTTATAAATGGTGAAAGGTTAAGTAAGTTAGGGAGTATCAATATAATGAAATATTTAAGGAGAGTTTTTAATGGTGTAGGAAAGCATTTATGATAAATATTCTTAAGTTTTTAAAAGCAAGGTGAAAAGTGTAAGTATAAATATATAAAATATATACTTAAAGTATAAATTATACATTTGTATACCATAAAATATAAAGTATACTTTAATATAAATAACTTTGCAAAAAGATTATAAGCATAGAAAAAATACTGAAAAGAATTATACCAAATGTAAACAGTGTTTGTAACTGGTTGGTGAGATGATGGGTATTTTATATATAAATCTTTTTTGTGTGTGTGTAAGATGCAGCTTATCACTATGGTTAAAGACATAATCACAAGACTTTGTGGGTCAGCCAGCCTGGGCTTTGGTTCTTGGTTCTGTCACTTACTAGCTTAGTGGCTTTGGGCAAATCAATTTCTCTGCATCTTTGTTGCTTCCTCTGCAAAACTTTGAAAGTGTCTACCTCATTGTGTTGTCTCGAAGATTCAATGAGATGACGTGAAGCAAATGCTTGCAAAGTTAATATTCATTGAGTCATTCATTATTATTTTTTTCTATATATATTAGTTGGCCAATTAATTTCTTTCTATTTTTAGTAGAGACGGAGTCTTGCTCTTGCTCAGGCTGGTTTCGAACTCCTGACCTTGAGCATTCCTCCCGCCTCGGCCTCCCAGAGTGCTAGGATTACAGGCGTGAGCCACCATGCCGGGCTGAGTCATTCATTATTACCATGGTTGTTAATAATCAGAGGAAAATAAGTTTTAAAGGCAAAACTTCTTTTGAGAGAAACTCCCACTGACAAAGCCAGTGGTGTGGAGATCCCTGAGGTCAGGTTCTGAGTCCAGAACCAAGACAGACCCAGAGCAACCAGGACTCAAGACTTCCGAGGGAAGATGCCTTTGGTCGCAAGGAGCAGAAACTCCCCTCACCAGCTCAATTCCTTACGAGAACACCAGTGCGTCTCAGGGAAACCAGGCCAAGAAATACCACCAGCTTTCATGAAGTACCAGGATGGAAGTGAGGGCCCTCACCCCATGACACGATCTTCCCACCTCTCGTTTCCTCTTCTTCCTCCCTGCTTTACTGGGTACCTGGTCTCCCATGGTGCCTCTCTTCTGGTCATGTGCCAGCCCAACTCCTGGTTCTGATTGGCCCAGCTTGGGGCAGGTGTCCAGCTATGGTCCAATCAGGTATGACCAAGGGGGCGGGGTCACAGCACAAACATGGCTGCCCCGGGCCCTAGTCCATGGACTAGAGCCAAGTGCCCACTGTTTTCCTCTGTGCTCAGGCTTCTGTTCTTATCCAGGGGGCTCTTGCTCCTCCATAGTTTAGGTTGCTTTACGCCACTCTGAGGCCACCCAGTTCAGTGGGGTGGTGGGGAAGTGTCATATGGTCAGTCATGGCCACCATATGCAGGAGGTCCCTATGGGTTGTGGGTCAAGGTGATGCCCAGAGAAAGGGCTATGGGCTCACTCCCCAGAACATCTTCTAGACTCTCTTTGGCTTCCCTGGCACATGCCACAGGGTCACGGTTGGTGACAAAATCCCAGGCTGCTGGGCTAGGGCATGTCCTGGGTGGGTGGGCACTTTTGGATTCCTACTTTTTACAGGAGGACAGAGACTCTCCCAGATAAACAGGCTGTCTGGGAAACAGTGGCCTTCGGCGGCAATTAAATCAGAAAACACAAAGGTTGGGCCAAGAAAAGCATAATTGACTACACGCACGCACACACACACACATATGCCCTCTCTCTGTAGAGATAAACAAAAGACTAATGCATCTTTTTTTTTAATTGTCATTTTATAGCTCCCACTGCAGCCCCTGCCCTCCCTTGGATGACCACTTTTGCAGGCTACAGAGGGACCAGGGAACAAAGCTGGGGCCTAGCAGCTCCACTACGCTGCCAGCCGGGGAAGAACAAGTCACAATTACAAATTATCACAACAATTAGCGCCTGTACTTGGGAGATCTGCAAAGTGCCCCAGCTCCTCATTGTCCACAGGTCTATTTGGCAGTGACCTTGCTCTGGAGACGATGATATTCCTTCAGCCTGTAAACCAGATTCAAAACAAAGAAAAATGTAAATTAACAATAACAACATGCACTCTGTTCAATTAATTCAGGCAGAACCCGGGTGGCGGGGGCAGCTGTTTGTTAAGATGTGTGTGAAGTTGTCCTTTTTTCTATTCCCTCTCCTGCTCCAGCCCCTCCTGCCCTCCAATTGGGATAATGTAATTAATTTATCTTAGGGGGAAAACATTGTTTGTCATTGTTGTAGACAAAGCGTTTAACTGGCAATGGGAGAAATGAAGAGGCCATTATGGAAGCCCGGTGTGTTCTGGGCCATTTAAAAGGGTTTATAGAGTCATAAAATACAAACAGAGGACGCAGGAGGCAGGGGAGGTGGAGGTGGAGGTGGCTGTGGGGAGGGGAGAGGTCCGGAGGGGCTGGGCTGGATTCAATGTCTCTCCAGATCTGAGGTGGCTCCAGGGACACGACACTGGCTCTGCTCTGTGCCCAGGGCATGTTGTTAGGGAGAGGAGAGAGTCTCCCACCTTCTTCCAGACCCAAGCCCCACGAGAAGGGAGTTGGTGATGAAGACCCCGGAGCAGGGGCAGACAGGCCTTCTTGACTCAGTTCCAGAGCTTCCTGGCTGTGTGACTCTGGGCAAGTTACTTAACCACTCTGGGCCTGTTTCCATTGGAGTTGCAAATCTGTGTAAGAACTAGATGAGACAACCTAGGAGAGGGCCTGGCACTGGCTTAGTCCACGACAGCTGCTGGGGACAAATGACCCTGCTTGCCCCAAGAGCACAATGGCCCCAGGCCGAGTGTGCTTGCTGTGGGGCTCTGGGCTCTTCCCGCAAGCCGGGCCTGATTCCCACAGGCTCATGCTGACCCTTCACTGCACCGTGGGGCAGGCACAGCTGACAGCCTAGAGGATCAGAAGGGGTCTGAGACCACGCTGCAGAGCCAGAATTTGAACCCAGATCTGAGTGACTTCGGGTGACATGTACCACCCCCTGGGCCATGGAGAGCCGCGTGGCTAGGCTGGCTTCCAGTTAGCCCTACGGCTCAGGTGTGCTGACAGTGCTTTCTACCTCTGGGCCATTTCCGTATCTGACTGCCCAGGAGAGGGGCTCATGGCGAGTGCCTGTGGCTGAGGGGACGGGGAGAGAGTGGGAGGCACGGGGCAGGGCACGGGAACCTGGGGCCCCACTCTGCTGCTGCTGGCTGCCCAAGCATGCCTCTGGCCCCGCTGGGAAAGGGGCAGGCGGGGCCCAGAGCCGGCACTGGGCACGCTGTGGCAGACGGACAGGAAGGTGGGGTTTGTCTAGGGCAGGGCAGCCATCAGAGCGGTGAAGGTCCCACACCTGCGGGGCTCCGAGGACCGCCCTGGCCCTGCGCATCTCACCTGAGGGAGTTGATGTTGATGAAGCCGGTGGCGTCGATCGGTTCGTAATCGCCCTGCACGTTCATGCTGCCAGGAGAGAGGAGAAGCTCGTCAGCTCTCGGGGCTTGCCTCTGCGTGGGAGGACCACGGGGCAGGACGGCTCTGCCCACGGAGGCGGGCATTTCCCCCACTCGGGCCGACACTCCCTGCACTTCGGCTTGTCACTCAGTTTCTGTCCTGCTCAGGGAGCTGTGCTCTGGGCCGGGCGCCATGCCGGAGGCAGGAGAGCCCTGGTGGAGTGCACAGCGGCCCCCTTCCTGCGACGCACAGTGGCGGGAGGCCAGGAGAGGCTGGCCCAGGCAGGGTCCCAGCCCCGCCAGTACCGGGCCCACGAAGTCCCCTGCCCGCAGGAGCACTGTGTCTGTGAGTGGAGGACCGGCGTCTGAGCCAGCCCTGCCCTTGGGGCCGCGAGAGCTCAGGGAGGAGCGTCCAGGACCAGCAGAGGGTGTGCCGGGGCCGGCAGGCTCAGGCGGGCGCCAACTGGGGCAGCCCTGATGGCAGTTCTCAAGCCGCAGGGAGGCCTCCCTCTAGCACTCACGGCGAGATGGACCCACTAAGTCACCTTTCACCTGGTTTGTCCAACCAGTCAGAGCCCATCTGATCCGTCCCGGCACCCAGGCACCCCCTGCCAGCTCGGCGTGAAAAGTGCCCGGCAGCTGCTGTGGGACTCAGCAGAGCCGTGTCCCCTCGCTGTTCCCACCTTCCAGACTCGCCCGCCCCCGGGTTTTGGGCTCTCCTCCCTCAGCTGCACGTCTGAACCCTCCCGGACACAGCGGTCGTTCAAGTCCAGCTCACTGGGTTTGCATCCTGGCTCTGCCATCCCTGAAAGCTCAGGGCAAGTGTCCTTGCTCTCGGGACCCTGGTCTCCCGCCTGTGGACTGTGCCCACGGGCGGGAGCTCTTCTTACTGCCGGCTCCACGTGAAATAACGTAGCTGGTGCCTGGCCCTCGGCGAGCACTCGCTAGCACTAAGGCCGGCGTGCGTTCATTCACGCATCTGTGCGCTCAGGCGTTTATGAAGCACCTACTATACTACCTGCCAGGTGCTGAGGCAGCCAGAGCGAGACAAGGGCGGAGCAGACCCAGGCAGTTGATCGCCACTCGGGGTGCGTGGCCGCAGGTGCCCCTACTCTACAAGGCCACCCTCTGAGCCCCCGAGAGGACGGGGTCCCTGGTCATGTCCTGCTCTGAATCAGTCCCTGGTCTGCAGAACTCCAGTCTTGGCCTCTCCCTCCCACTCCAGTGGCCCCTCCAGGGCTCAGACACTGGAGCCACCAGGAGCGAGTTCCTTGCAAAGGGAGAAGGGTCCAGACTTCTGCTGGGCACCCGCCCTGTGCAGAGCAGTGCTCAGGAGAGGCTGGACCACACCAGACCACCGACCTCCTCAGACCCCTTCAGCACACCTTGCTAGGAAACCCGGCCTCACCCACCGGCCCCGTGCTCAGCCCGGGGGTGGGGGGGCAGGCAGGTGCGGAGCCCCTCCCCGCGTCCATTGTCCTCTCACCTCCGTCTCTCCCAAGTCGCAACAAACCCTCTCACCCCTTCCCCAGACGGGCCCTCCCAGACCGCCCCACGGCGCCCGAGAAGCCGCGTGCAGGACGGAGTGTCCTGCAAGGCTGAGAGTTGCAAAGGTGCTTCTCAGGAACTGAAAACCTCTTTTTAAAATTGTGGTTCGGGGTGGGGTGGGGGTGGAAAAAGAGTTTACAATGATTTTTTTTTTTTTTTTTTTACCTCCCCTGACGGTCTACAGAAAACCTCTGTGCTTTTATTTTTGCTCATTCGAGTGGCTCTGACCTGCTCTATAATTACGTTACTTTCTACCTACTGTGCCGCGGCATTTCCAGTTCTGCTACCTCTCGCGGCTTCCTCGCTGGGCCCTGCGACGCTGTCACTCAAGGGCTTTCAAGTCAGCGATGTAGAAATCAAAGAGAAAAGGGAAATGGTCGGAGACACAGTGAGAATAAATGCTCCTGCTTTTCTCTCTTTCTTCCCTTTCCCTTTTTACTTTATTCATTTAATCTCCCCGAGTGAGACCGTGAGGCTTAATGAGGGGTTGGACAGATTATTAGAGGCTGTTGATTTGGAGGGGGAGGGAAGAAAGAGCCAGAGAGAGAAAGAGAGAAGATAATTTGACATTTACCCCGACTGATCTAAACTGATTCGGTTATATTTATGGCTTATAAAGTGTTTAGAAAGATTGAAGGGGGGGGGGAACTCAACATGGCAAGGAGCAGGGAAGGAAAAAACTAATATTGACTGCCAAACAAAACTCGCACTTTAATTCCCAGCTGGCCTCCAGGAGGGAAAGGTAACCTCAGCCGAGCTCAGCTGGGAGGGCCCCGGCAGGAGGGGCCGTCCGTCCCGCAGGGGCTGCCCCCACCCGTCTTTGGCCGGGTGACCTCCAAAGAGGACGCCCTGCTCCTCCATGCAGGCCGCTCTGTCATCCACGGTGCAAACACAGGAGCAGCTAATCGTCACCGTCACCGGCTGCCTTGTCTTGCCCTCCAGGGCCACCTTCTCGACCGCCCTCTGCCCAGCTCATCGATGAGGAAGCTCCTCAAGGCTGCGTCTTTGCTTCCCTGCTTGTCTCACTCTACACCGTCCCCTGGGTGGTCTCCTCTCGGCCCGTAGCTTCAGAAAACATCCAAATGCCTACGACTCTCCCATGTCTTCAACCCAGGTTCCTCCTCCACTCTAGACCCACGTGTCTGATGGCTGACTAGATAGTTCTCCTGGGCGGACCCACACTCAAGGTATCTGAACACGAATGCACCATCCTTCCTCAAGAATGTCCCCTCAACTCAGGATTGCCACCGACATGTCCCCAGCTGCCCATGTCCCATCCCCCAAACACCAGGGTGATTCTGGACCCTTCCATCTCCCTCCGGACCCAAGCCATTTCAATTCCACCTCCTAAATCTTTGTCAAATCCATCTGCTGCTATCTAGTCTGGAACCATCCACCTGGTCCAAGCTGCCAGCATTTCCACGGTGCCCTTGCCAGCTCCCACCCCACGTGAATCCATTCTCCAGAGCAGCCAGAAGGATCCTCTAAAAACACAGCTCTGATCTTGTGCTTCCCTATAAGGTCCTGCCTCAGCCCCCTCTCTACCTGGTTAGCTCCTTTCTGCTGTGGTCTGAATAGCGAGGAAGCTTGTCTGCAACCCGAATTATTATACCCAGCCAGAGTATCCTGTACTTCCTCACAGCCCGCTGCCACCTTTTCTAACTGTACATTCTGGGGATCCCTTGACCCATGCCTTTCTCCCCGGCTAGCCTAGAAGTCCCCCGCAGGTATAGATGGCGTGCATACTCTTTGTGCTCTGCATGCCACCTGCCTGTGCCCAGGTGCAGAGTTGTTGAAAAAGCCAGACAGAAGAAACTCTGGACATGAGGCTCTGTGCCCAGCCAGGGGGCAGGACAAGGCGTGGGGGCACTTACCTCACCAGCTCCTCGTTGTAGAGAGACAATGGGGACTCCCGGCCGAGGATGTACACCTGGCCCTTGAAGACGGACACCTGCACTTTCCCTTCCACTCGCTCCTGGGACTTGGCGATGCAGTGGCGGACAAATTCACACTCAGGGCTGTGCCAGAAACCTGCAGAAAATGTGAGGGTGCCAGGGAGGCCCACCAGGCTGCCTGCCTTGGGCCGGGACACGGGGAGGACTGGGGCACAGGAAGAGTCACCTGCCATGGCAGGCCTTGACTGCCTCTGGGGGCTCAGAGAGGGCAGGCCCGGGTCTGCCTTGTTCACTTGAGTCCGGCACAACGGGCACTGGCCAGTGGCTGAGTATGGGAACGTGCCCATGTCCCCTGGCCTGTAACTTTTCAAGGGAGTAGAAGGTGACCACCTAAGTCACTTCCTAAGGGCCAGGAGGAGGGCAGTGACCCCCTGCTTCATGCCACAGACATTTGGGAAGTGTCACGGGCCAAGTGCTGGGGACACAGAGGAGTAGGGAAGCAGGAGACCTCCGTCGGAGGCTCCGGTCTCACGGAAGAGCCAGGAGACCTGAGACAGGACTCAGGCTCGTGCTGCCCAGGGCTGGCTTTGCCGGTGCCCGTTACGGGCGGCCGGGTGGCGGTTCAGGGTCAGGCAGCCCTGGGTGTGTGGCCTTCGCCTCTCTGTGCCTCTATTTCCCCATCTGTTGAGTGGGGTGACACAGTAATATTGCACACGGAGGCCCCAGCCCTGAGCGAGTGATGTAGGGGCAGCCTGAACTGGAGTGCAGGGAAGAGCCTGTGCCTGGGGAGGGGCGGGCCCCTCGGAGATCAGCGAACCGTTTTCTGTTATACACACTGCTAGTGTCGTCACGTGCAAGCAGGACATTTTTACGTACATAAGCAGAAACCCTGTGATTCATCCCAACAGGTCCCACGAGAAGCAGCCCCAGCCCCTCTGCTTTCTGGTGAGGAAGGTAAGAAACGCCTCCAGCACACAGGCTGGGGGTGCGGAGCCTGGATTTGACCTCTGCAGGCCCCCATGGTAACCACTCTGCCTCCTATGACAGTCTCGGAGCTCCCTCTGGCTGGACCGCGCCCCAGTCTGCAGGTGGGGGCGGGAGGTGCCCGAGGAGTGCGGGCCTCCTCCCTAGTCTGCAGGGGGAGGCTGGCCAGGCAGGCCTCGGCCAGGGGAGGGACGGGGCGAGGCTAGGGTTTCCCTGAAACGGAGCTGGGAAGGTGAGCCCACCTGGGCAGCTGCCGGGCCAGATGGTGCGTGATCTCCTGCCCTGATAAAGGGCTGGGTCAGCCCAGGGGCCGCGCTATTGTTGGAGGCCCGGGGGCACCTGCCGAGGCTTCCCGTGGGAAAGGGGACAGGCCTTCTCCGGGATGGGGTCCCGAGGCGGCTTGCAGAGGTGGGGGAGGGCCAGGCTGGGAGAGAGGAGGATGGGTCCTTGCTCTCCAGCGTCCCACCATGTGAGTTTACATCCCAGCCCCACCTTGACAAGTGACACAACCGCCCTGTGCCTCAGTTGCCTCATTTGCACAACAACATAACATGGGGTGGGGGGTTGTGTGGATTCAAGGAGAGAATGCACGCAAGCACTGAGCGTTTTGCATTTGCAGCTTGGACTGCCTGACCTCTGCCAGCCCCCACTGTGGACGGGTAGGCAGAGGCCCAGAGAGGAAGAGTGCTTGTCCAAAGCCACACAGCAAGCCTGTAAGAGCCCAGGCTTGACACAGCACTCCTAACTCTGGCCCAGGGCTTTCTCCAACATGTCATGAGACCCTTCTGGGAGGGGACACTCATGTCCCTGCGGCCCCACCATGCCCCAATGTCCTGGGCTCAGTCATCTTTCTGACTGAGTTGGGATAATTAGCTCATTAACTTCTGGGGCTGGAAGACAGGCATGAGATGAGCCAGAGATAAGGAGGACAGAGATCTGCCTGGGAGCAACTGGCCTGGGCTTTATCTTGGCATCTCCTGCCTCCACCCCACCGGTCCTCTGCTCAGGTTTCTTTTCCCAGCAGATCCAGCCTGGGGTGGGGGACAGTGAGCCTGGCTGGAGCTGCACTGGGGGAGACCCTGCACTTCCTGGACCCCCAGCTGACTGTGGGCGGGTCGGGGACTGAGCTGGAGAGGCCCCTCCTCCCTGCTGCTGGGTCCGGCCAAGCACCCTACACACCTGGTCTTGTCTAACTGGGACAACGCTCTGCAAGTGGTCCATTATGCCCATTTTACTGGTGAAGAAACTGAGGCCAGGGGAGAAGAGGTGAGCTACATCCCCTAAATGAGAGGCTCCATTGGGCCCCTCCCAGGTCCTGGAACTGCAGTCCCGCCTGGCTGCCCCTGGAAGCTGCCCCTGGAGGGAGAGAGTCTGCCTGAAGCCCAGACAGCCAGATCAGGATATTCTGGCCTGGGGGAGAAGAGAGGGAGCTAGACAGTCTGACACAGACCCACAGATGCAGGGAGGCAGTGGTCACAGAAGCCAGGGCATCTCGGGAGGGGCTGGGCAGGAGGCCTTCCCTATGCCTCAGTCTCCTCATCTGGGCCCGGAGACCACAGGGGCTCCGAGGAAGCCAAGTGCTACGGCAGAGTGGTGGCTCCATATGCCAGGAGCTAGACAAGACTGAGAAGAGGCCGGGCGCGGTGGCTCACGCCTGTAATCCTAGCACTCTGGGAGGCCAAGGCAGATGGATTGCTTGAGGTCAGGAGTTCGAGACCAGCCTGTGCAAGAGCGAGACCCCATCTCTACTAAAAATACAAAAGAATTAGCCAGGCAACTAAAAATAGAAACAAAAAAATTAGCTGGGCATGGTGGTGCATGCCTGTAGTCCCAGCTACTCGGGAGGCTGAGGCAGGAGGATCACTTGAGTCCAGGAGTTTGAGGTTGTTGTGAGCTAGGCTGACGCCACGGCACTCACTCTAGCCTGGGTGACAGAGTAAGACTCTGTCTCAAAAAAAAAAAAAAAAAAGAGAAAAGACCCCGGCATGCCCTCTGCCTGGTGCCATCTATTTTACAGGAAGGGAAACTGAGGCTCCGGGAAAAGACAGACTGGTGAGAGATCATAAACCCGCCACAGGCAAGGCCCCCAGGCTCCTGCCTGCCCATTTGGAAACCATGCCGGGCGTTTGAGTGATTGAACACACCATGGCTTTCCTGCGAGCCAGACACTATTCCAGACGCTTCCCAAATCCTCACGCACTCAGCCCTCACCCGAGACAGGTGGCGTCACCGTCCCCACTCTTCAGATGGGAAAACCGAGGCACGGGGAGGTGACGTAGCATACCCAAGCAGCCCCTGGTCTGTACCACTGATGTGTCCCTCGTGTGAGAAGTGGCCTCGAGCAGCCCCTCTGAGCTGTGGGGGACACACTGCTGCTGCCCGAGGTTGCCCGTGACACCTGCGAGGGGCTGGGCAGAGCTGATATTCCGACGACTACCCGGGCTAAGCCTCCACTCCCCGCCGCGACCCTCTCCTCCACTCTGAGGTTTTGTTCCTTGTGAAATCTCCTAATTGCTGTACCTCATTTTGGGATTTAGAGGGCTTGTCCCTGGCGCACAGAGCAGGGACTCGCCCCAGGCCATCTGGAGAAGAGGGACCATGCCTTGCAGCCAGGAGCCAAGCAGTGCCCCAGACACCCCACTGCTCCCCTATCACAACCGCCCTTGCTAAGGGCTCCCCGGGCCTGCTGGAGTGCGGCCAGGCTTGGCCTCTGGAGCCGCCAGTCGTCAGCTGTGAAAGCTTGGGCGAGTGTCTTCACCTGCTGGGCCTCAGTTTCCTCACCCCCGTGCAGCTGAGATTAAATAATACCCGCCCGGGGCCCAGCTCAGGGCCGGCAGCAAGACGGCGGGGTCGGCGGCAGCCTCGGCCACTGCAGGATCCCGCGCAGCCACCACTTCTTAATGACTCTCCTACTTTGTAACCAAAATGCACCTTTCAGCCTTGAAATCCCATCAGGCTGGAGAACCCGCGGGAGGCAATGGTATTTAAACACCTGCCCATACCTGGGAAGCGGGTGGGGGCTTGGCTTCCAAGCTGCCGGGAACAATGGCAGGGAGAAACAGCGGCAGCCAATAAGCACGGGCCCCCCTCAAGTCCTGTGACAAGTCTCAGGGCCTGGGAGGGGAGGAGAGCCTGTCCCAGGTGTCTGTCACTAAGACTAACTGTACCCAGGTCCCCTGACGCCCAGGCCCCCACAGATGTCAGGGTGGCCTCAGGCAGCAGCCTGTCCCCACAGCTCAGAGGGGCTGCTCGCTGCGACTCCCCACGTGAGGGCCCCGTGCGTTACACAGCCGACCACAAACATCTCCTGCAAAGGGCCAAAGAGTGGGATTTCAGACTCTTAGGGTCGTCCAGTCTCTGGAAACACTCGACTCTGCGGTTGGGGCTCCAGTGTAGCCCCGGGCACCTGACTGTGGCTGTGTTCCAATTAAACTATGTGTGAACATTGAAATTTGAATTTTATATAATGTTCACATGTCACCAGATAGCATTTAAAACATTTTTTTCTGTCTCCATGATTTAAAAATGTGAAAATGATTCTTAGCTCCTGGGCTGAGCAAAAACCAGTGAGGACAGGCTGGACTCGACTCAGGGACCGGAGCTGGGGGGCTCATTTATGCAACCTGAGGGTTGGGTTTGGGTTCAGGAGGCCTGAGTCCAACTCTGCGACAATGGGCAAGGTGCCTATAAAACGGGGACCCACCCCCACCTGGTGCTAATGTCACCCGATCCTTCCACACAGGGGCTGGGTGTGTGGTGGGGGCTCAGGCCCAGTGGCCACCCCAGTGGCTTCAAGGTCAAGATCTGGCTCCTGCCTGCTCCCGGACCAGGCTGGGTGGAGTGCTTGGTCAGGGAGCCCCCGTACCCCCTTCCCCGGCAGTTCACGGGGCCGCTCCAGGTTCTGCCTGGGGACAGTCTGACTTGCGGTCAGACCCAGCTGGGCCAATTCTGGTTGTGTCAATTTGTACAAGCACCTTCCCCCCTGCCTCAGTTTCCTCATCTGCAAAAGGACCTGCAGACCTCCCAGGAAAGTTGTGATGCGTCCCTGGCCTTGCTGGAGTCATGCAAATTGCAGGTGGTGGCGGCGGCTGGGCACCTGGGAGGGGAGGTTGGTGCATCTCGCTTGACACCCCGTGAGCAGGGCAGGTCCCGGCACGCCCTCCTCACTGCCTAGTCCCCTGCGCTCTCCCACAACCCCCTGGGCCTGCAGCTTCCAGGGGCTCACCCGAGGATGGCAGCGGGGGTCTTGGAGGAGGATGCACATCGGGGGGTGGGGGTGGGGAGGGCAAGGTCAGAGCCCGAGGGGCACGTGGAGCCCGAAGGGCGCAGCTGCAGCGTCTTACGCACCGGTGTACACCAGCTCGGCGAATTTCAGGCCCAGGCCTTGTTTGATTTTGCGCACTTCCCGATCCATGGTGAAGGCCTCGATGTCTAAATGAGCGTGGTAAAGGATGGTCCCTGCTGGGGTCTCGTAGATACCTAGCCATTTTTCCAGGCAGGGGGAAAAGGAGAAAAAAGAGAGAAACGCATGAAACCCAAACTGTCAGCAAATGACAAAAAAAAAAAAAAAATAATAATGACTCGTCTGACAGGAGACAAGCCGGTCGGACCCATTCACTCCCAGCTTGCTGCAAAATGCATCTGTCATTATGTTCATGCTGGGGCCACGACAGTCCACTCTGCGGCTTGTGGAGAAAATGTCTAGATGCCCCCCTTTGAAGAGGCCCTCAGACGTTGGAAAATGACAGGGTTTCGGAGCAGCTTCCCCCTCCTTCCCAACGCATGCCCACCGGCCCGCGGCTGAAAACCTGTAATTAAAGCGACTATGGTGGAGCCCAGGGCCCCAAATATCCCTTCCTCCCTTCCACCAGGGAGCCAGGGGAGGGGATGGCTGTGCACATACATGTACACATGTGTACACATGTGCCACCTTCAGCCCATGGGCTCTGCAGCCAGGTCTCTCCAGAGACCGTGGGGGTGGTTGAAGGCTTGAGCCATCACCTGGGCTAACCCCACTGTACAGATGGGGAAACTGAGCCGGCAAGACGGCACTTGTGCTAGGTGCAGCTGGGAACAAAATCTAGGCCCCCGAGTCCCTGCCCGGTGCCGTCTGCTGCCTGTGGCTCAGCTGGCCGTGGAGGCCCAAAGCTGGAAGGTCAGCGGAGAGGGTCTTGCTCAAGGTTCCTCCCTTTTTTGCAAAACCTGCTTGGACAAGGTGGTCTGTGAAGTGACACGGAGGCGCCTAGGCTGAGATGTCCAGAGGAAGGCCCGCTCAGTGGGGCCATGCCGCACTTGAGGACACTGGGGCACTAACAGGCAGGCTTGGCCCTGGTCACGGCCCAGCCCTTCTCACCCCCTCGGCGTGGCCTCTCTCGTGGGCTCCGCAGAGCTGTCCCCGGGCAATCCTGCCCTGCATGCGCTGTCTGGCTCGAGGAGGGCCAATAGCCGCCCCAGCTCCCTGAATTCTACCCCGAAAGCGTCCTTTCTTCCCGCCATACAATGTCACGGCGTTGAAGGGGCACGTTTTCAGTCATCCCGAAAATTTACCACCATCAGCTTCCCACGCTGGCTGCTTTAAAGAAACCAGAAAGGGTCTGTCCCCGTGTTCAGAGCAGCACTAATCACAACAGCCGAGAGACGGAAGCAGCCGCCAAGCGTCCGGTGATGGGCGAAGGAGAGGCCAAACGTGGCCCGTGCACGCAATGGGATGCCGCTCGGCCCGGGGAGGGAGGAGAGGCCGACAAAGGCCGCAACGTGGGCGAACCTCGAGGACACCGTGCGAGGCGAAGTTAGCCAGACACACAAAAACAGACACGAGGACCCCCTCGTACAGGTCCCCAGGGCAGTCAGGTCAGAGGGCAAGTAGAACGGTGGGTGCCAGGGGCTGGGTGGGGGTGGCGGGGGAGTGTCTGCGGGGGACAGACTTCCAGCCGGGGAAGACGAAAGCTCTGGAGACGGATGGTGGTGACGGTTGCACCACAGTGTCAAGGTACTTATTGTCACAGATGTTTAAAACGGTAAATCTTATGCTATGTGTATTTTACCACAATTTTAAAATACAAAACCAAGCCAGAAAGGAGACTGTCCTCAGCTCTAAAGTACAAAGGGGACCTGGGGAAGCTGAGTCGGGAGTGTCCCCCTCTGAGAGTCCTACAGTCTTTCCTCTTTAGGTCTCTCGGTCACAGAAACGCCAGAGCTCACGGGAAGGCTCTGCAGGGCCGGCCCAGCGCCGTGTGCTCAAACCTGACTCTTAGCTGCAAACCTGACACGCGAGCACAGTCTCGGACGGGAGCCCAGGACACCGACGGGATGGCAGCAGCCCTGCCGGGCCCACCGAGCAGTCCGTAAATCGCTGATCCTGTCTAACGTGCCAATTTTGCAGGCAAGAAGACTGAGGCCTAGGGAGGGGGGGTGACATGCCCGATGTCACCCAGCATCGAGGGGGGAAATGGGGTCAGCATCGGGGGCTCCCGGCTGGACTCCAGGTGTCCTCGCCGGGCCTTTGGCGAAGCGGGAAGGGAACACCCGCGCTGGGGCGCTGGCTGCCGTCGCAGAGGAACGGGCTGGTTCTCACGCGGCCCTGAGGTGTCCCCGGCAAGAGAGAACCTCCCTGGGGCCCGGCTCGCTCATCTCTAGACCCCGACACCTGGTCGCAGGTGACGAGCGTGAAAGCCCCACGCAGCTGCCAGACGCGGACGCGGGCGTCAGTGCCGTGAAAGAGCCTGCGCCCGCGCCCCCCGCTCGCCGGCAGTCTCCGCCGGCCCGCCCGCCCGAAGCTAGCAGTGACCTCCGAGGAGAAAACGACCTCGCCAGTGTCCCCAAGTTTGCGCGGGAGGCCCAAGGCCTCAGCTCCCTGGGGAGTCCCTCAGGCCCACGCCGGGCCCCCCAGCCCCACCGCTGCTCTTGTAAAGACGGTTCCCGCGGCGACGGGTAGGGAGGGAGCCGGCTGAGAAGGGCCATTGCCGGCAGCGGAGAACTGGGACCCCAGAACTCAGCAGGAAGCCAGGCCGCTCCTGGGGCCGGGCGGCTCCGCCAACACGCGGCTCCGACGGTCCCAAGCCACCGGAAAGGCTAACGGTTCGCGGCCTGTCTAGAAAGACTGGTGTGTACGAAGCCCCCAGAACGGCAGAACGATGTTCAACGCGCAGGTTCTCGTTCAGCCCAGAAATATTTCGCCAACACCACGGCGATCCCAAGAGCCTGCGAGAGCTGGCAAAGGCCCGCTGGTCTTTCCCCCGCACGTGCTAGGAACTCAGCACCCTCTGGGTTGGAAACGGGCCTTCCAATGACTAGTTTCGCTACGTTTTGGAAAAACCCGGAAACTTGCAAAGCCCGTCCCTACACTGGCCACAGGCAGTCACAACAGCACCGTCCTGGGTGGGCCGAGAGCAGGAGCCCTCCTCGTTTTCAACTCCTAGACACCCAGGCCTGCCTCCCCGCTGCTCTGTCCTTAGCTGGGCCGACTGCGGGCACGGTCCACGCTGTACCTGCAGGGCAGGGAACCAGAAGTCCCACGACTAACGCCTTTCTAGAAAGTGCCCAGCTTGGTTTTGCTGTGTGACCTCGGCCCCTCTCAGCTCCCTCTCTGAGCTCCAGGCAACCTGCCTGGAAAACAAGAAGGTTGCGAGTTTCTGCTGCTCTTACATTCTAGCGTCCTCTGAGACCCACTTCAAAGGCAAGTGTCGAGACGCACCGTTCCCGGCGTGCCGTGCCTGCGGACAGCGCTGTCTCTAGATGCGGCAGGCCGCGGGGTGATCGCCTTCCAGCCGTGCAGGGAGAGGGAAGGCAGGTGGGGTTCAGGGCTCGGGGGAGAGCTATGACTTGCCCCGGGTTCCCCAGCTCCCTCCTGACCCATGGGGGGGGGGCAGAGACGCCTGCTGGGGCAGAGGGCGGGCAGGACCCAGGGCCGGCGGGCAAGAGAGGAAGCTGCAGCCAGAGACACACCAGCACAATTAATAGGCTGCTCCTTCCCTGGAAGGTGTTAAAGTTAATTGTGGCTGAACAAAAAGCTTGTTTTTAGGTTGCTGCTGCTGTGTGTGCGTGTGCGTGCATGTGTGTGTGTGCGTGTGCGCGTGTGTGTGTGTGTGTGTGTACATTTTAAAGATCTCCCCTCTCTTCTCCACAGGGGTAGGGGGCTACAGATGATTTCTGTGTATTTCTTCTGGGGAAAAAAAAATGACTTTAAAAAAATTTGTGACAGAAACCTGATGCTAAAAGACTATGGATTTGGGGCTTTTGACAGTCGGCATACAAACCACTGCGCAAAGGGAAGGAGGAAATGACAGCTGAGCCTCTGTGTTGCCGTGGAAGAGACAACAGACATCTTCGAGTGACACTCACAGCAGCTCCAAGTGTCTATTTTCATCTCTCCGTGTTTACAGGAAAAGACAGGGGTGTCAGCAGTGCTCCGCGGAGCAGCTTCAATCACACCATAATTACTGCTGGGAGGGGGGTGGGGAGAAGGGCGAGGAGCTGGGGTGGCCGGGGTGGGGGCAGAGTGGACCACGCAGGCAGAGGTGGGAGCAAGCGGCTGCTGCCGCTTAAATCCCTCTCGTCTCTTCCTGAGGCTGCCAGCCAGGTTAGCCCGGACCGAGCAATCTCTCAGAACTGAGTGGGATCTGCCAGCCCAGCTGCAGGGGGCCGGGGGCTAGGGCACCCAGAGCAGAGGCCCTGGTCCTCCCTGGTCCTTCGGGAAAGCAGTATCCAGATGCAGAGACTTGGAAAGGCAGGGGAAGGAGGGTTGGCTGGAGCCCAGAGGCTCCCCTCTTAGGTACCAGGGCCAAGGCTGGAGGCGGTTGCCATGGTGACGGGGAGGCAAGTCAGGGTGGGACTCTAACCATCCTCTATGCTCCTGGGGCCCGGCGAGCCCCGTCCTGGGAATCAGGGTGGGCCTCTGGGGTTGGCCACGCTGGGCCTCTGGGACTGAACCCCCCTTTGCTTCCTAGGTCTCCCTCTACTCTCCATCTGGAATGTTCCATCTGAGCAGAGCCTCTGGCAGGGCTGGACAGGTGGGCGGGCAGGATGGGTGAGTGAGTGGCAGCCCTTGTTCCTCCTAGGCCAACAAGTGGAGGAGTGAGGAGAAAGGGAGGTAGGAGGGTGGGAGAGACGTGGGGGTGCGTGGAAGAAGAGGTGAAAGCAGACACCCCGCAGGAGGGAGGAGGAAGGGGAGAGCAGAGAGCAGGAAGTCCACAGAGGGGGGTGGGGGGGAGGAAAGGAAGGCCAGAGGAGGAGGAGGAGCCACAGAGGTGATGCTGGGCAGGCAGGGGAGGGGAGGGCAGGGGAGGGCAGGGCGGCTGGAGAAGTCGGGGCCAGAGAGAGGGGAAGGTGAGCCAAAGGACAAGCCCAGGCTCCTTCCCTTCCCGCTGCCCTCCTGCCTGCCCTGCCCCCCTTCTCCTCCCCACTGATTTCATTTACTTCACTTAATTAGCCCCCCTCCGGAGTTAAAAAGATAATGTGATAATGACAATGTGAACAGCCACAATACAGAGACAGCTACCCCATCTGCAGCTTCCCTGGTCCCCTGACCCCACGGCCCTGGCGGGCTGACCAGGCCACCCCAACCCAGGCCACTGGTGCCACCCAACTCCCTACCCCCCACCTCTGAGGAGAAAACAAGCTGTTAACGAATTTCAATTACGAGCTTTGTAAAATCAATACAAATGACATTTTCCCCTCGTACACCGAGATACGGACAATGGCATCTTCCTGCTCTGCCCTGGGTATAATTGACGATTAACAGCTTCTTCTGTGACTGCACACTTAATAAAGGCCTCGTCACGATGGACTCCACAGAGTCCTAACGTGTCGTCTCCACTCTTGGCTTCTCGCGGGGAAATATTTGGAGTTGGGAAACGAAAACAAGACTTTCTTCTCTCATCCCCCAACCCAGGCAAGAAAACAGGCCAGCTAGAACGTCCGTAGGGTTGACAACTGGAGGCCCAGAGAGGGAGAGCAACTTTCCTAAGGTCACGCAGCAAGTTCTCAGAGTTGGAATCCTGATTCTCTTCCCCAATGACACAATGCTCAGACTGAATTCTGTGCTTTCAGGGACAGCCCCCGACAGGCACATACACAAGCCCTGGGCAGAGTGAAGACTGGGCTTTTCCTCGGCGGGTGGTAAGGAGCCAAGGGCGTTGGAACAGACTGTTGATCTCACTCACGGCTCTGACCTTCTTCGGGGACGAGCTCTCCCAATGGCAATGAAGGCAAAATTGGGACTCAGGTCTGACACCAAAGCCCGGGCCCTCAGCACCAGCTCTTCAGTGTACCTCCCCAGGTGCCTTGAGGCTCAGTCCCCATCAGACCCAACCGACCACTAACGGCCACCTGGGTGCCTCCCGCCCTCCCTGTCTCCCTGCCCAGGTGCTCTGCTATACCCCCTCCACTCCACATTCTGCCACTGAAGCCCTTTCTGCCGCCTCCTCCACGGTGTCTTCCCAGAATAGCACAGTCTGGGCCTTCCTCACTCGCTGCCTCCTCCAGTCCACTTTGGCCTGACTCTCCCCACCCAGCAGACGCCATTTCCAGTAAGAGCAGGCAACCAATTTTCACCACTCCTGCCAACCCCGATCGACTGGCAGTGCCTGCTTGGAGCCAGCAGGACAGTGACACAACCGATTAGTGATGCCTGCCATGGGCGGGGGTGGGCATGACAACAGGGGCAGTGCTGGACACCCCGGCACCACACTGACAGTTCCCGGAGGCCAGGCTGCCTTTGTCCTCACCCAGCATCCCCTGGTGACCGACACCATTTGTGGAGTACTTCCTTTGCACCAGTTCTGCCAGCGCACGTGGGTTCGAGCCCCGAGCCGTCCCACTCCAGAGCCCAGGCCCTTAGCACCACCCCGCTCCAGGCCTCTCTGGGTCCAGGCATCAACCCTGGTCCTGCCACTGACATGTCGGGGACTTTGAGCAAGCCCCCCCTCCCCCCAGCCTTGGGGGGGGTCTGGCCTCTGGCTCCCCAAGGTCCCTCCAAGGCTCTGCTTTGGAGGACTTGCATTGTGCTGGCTCCCAAGGGCAGGTTGAGACAAAGGGACATTTAATCAGATGTTAATATAGGTAAGAGACAAAGGTGAGCAGAACAAAGGGAGCAGCTAATTAGTGACATTGTTCTCTACAAGGCCTTCCCCAGAGAGTTTCAATTAGGTTGCTTCCCACGGATAATAGCTGTGGCAAGAGGCAAAGCCCCCCCGCTCGCTCCCTGCCTCCCCACAGCTTAGAGGGAAACTCAAACAGGTTGGAGCCAGAATGATCCAACTCCCACCCTCCGCTCAGCACATTTCACTTGGGGAAACTGAGGCCCAGAGATGACAAGTCCAAAGTCATTGGGCAAACCTGGGACAAGAACCCCAGGCATCCTGTCCCCCCAACCCCCGCCGCCTGGCCACCACCTTTTTCTAATAGCTGATGGCTGGTGGTCAGCTGCCTTTGGCTTTCAGAATCTTAGTAACATGTCCTGAAGCACAAAGGGCCATGACTCTACCCGACCTGGTTTTACGTGGCTGTGTTAGCTTTGCCCGTGGACCTTAATTAAGCACAGTGGTCTGAACATCTGCCAAAATAGGGCTCCTGACCAGACCCCCAATATTAAAATTTCAGGTGCAATCAGGGGCTCCAACTGCTGAAGCCTCGTCCTCCCCCTCTTAGAGTCCCCCAAAGAACACAGCATTGCTATATCACACGCTGGCAGACTCTCGGGGACATGGGGTCCCCTTGTCACATGGACACAGAAACTGAGCCCAGGAGGGGGGCGTGGTCGAGACGAATGGGTGACTGGCAAAGGGAACCACGGGACTGGGTTACTAAGAGAAGACGGGAAGGCAGAGGCACCTGCTTGGGGACCACCCTCCCTGCCCCCAGCCCAGACGGAAGCTGCTGCGGGGCTGGCCAGCCTAGAGGGAGAGCCCTTCCTGCCCTAGAACAGGGGCCTTCGCACTGCGCCTGACGGTGGGACAGGGCTTAGCCCTGGCTGGCTCACGGGGCTGTGCAGCCACGGCGCCCACCCCTGGCGAGATTCCGCCCTGCCTGGCCGGCGTCCTCCACGCATCCCTACTGACCACGAGATCGGCCCTGCAGGCCTGGCCCACCCTCCCGGAACATGAGAGAGCCTGACCTCCAGGCCTGGCCCTGGCTGCTCCTCTCTGAGGCTGCCCCGGTCCCCGCCCCCCCGCCCCCCCCAGCTCTTGGAACAGCGCTTCTCATTACCCCCTCAGAGGTCAGTGGCAAAGGGCCTGTTATCCCCACTTCGCAGGAGGGATACCACAGTCTGGTGGGGTGAAAGGACGTGCCCAAGGTCACCCATGTAGCCCGGGTGGAGCGACATACCAACGGGACGGGGGGTTCGGGGGGCCGTGGGTTCAGTACCGGGCCTCACCTCGGGACTTCATGCCGATGAAGCGGTTTTCCACGATGTCGATGCGGCCCACGCCGTGCTTGCCCCTGCGGGAAGAGCCGGTCAGTTGTCACCCCCCCCCCCGGCTGGGCTCCCAGCTGCAGGCTGCCATAGTGTGAGCCACACAAAGGGTTTAGGCTCCACCTCAGGATCCAAGACTCATGTCTTCTGAGTGCCCACTATACAGGTGGGGAAACTGAGGCCCAGAGAGAGCAGGGATTGCCCAGGTCACTGGGTGAGTTCAGCTGGCTCCTTCTGTCACCTCTGCCCTGGGGCCCTGCCTAGCACTAGTGCTGACCACTGCTCACCTGTCCTTCTATCCTCGCCTCGGTCCAGCTGGGCACCTGGGAGCCCCAGCCTGGTGGTCCCCCGGGGACAGCAGGCCCCCCAGGGCTGTTACCTTCAAGGCTGAGGGATTTTGATGAGGACCACGGGAACTCTCCTGCCAAACAGCCCCCCTTGGTCCGGGAGACTCTCTATGTCCAAGGGGCTAGGACACATCCCGTCCCCCCCCCCCGCCCCGGCTCCTAAATCACAGCTGTGGCCAGTAGCCGAAATGGCCCAGGCCAGTGCTTGCCCGAAGGGCGGCCCCCAGGTGGCCGGGCAGGGCTGCGGACACTCACGCGACTTCATTCAGGTACATGAACAGCTCCAGGGAGGTCCGGTGGGTGGTGCCATCCTTGACGTTGGTCACCTTCACGGGGACCCCTGGGGCGGGAGGAGAGGACAGTGGGTGTCATTGGGGCCAGGCTCAGCATAGGAGACTGCGCCCGCCGCCCCGCCCTCTCCCTCCACCCGCAACGCCTTAAATGGATGTGACAGATATGGACTCCAAATGACTCCTTCAAAAGCCCTGTGCAGGTTGAGGCCTGCTGGGGGGAGAGAAGGGGCGAGGAAGCCCCCCAGAATGAAAGGGAAAATGCAATAAAAACGCTCTCCCCCACCCTCCCATTCTCTTTGCCCCTTTTGCATTTAGGGGCTGTGAAATTGGAACCAGGCCCTGAACTAATTGAATTTCACGCTCCACCATTGTCTTACGCCGGGAGCACCTTCTGTCCCACCAGTCACCCGGGGGCCGCCAGGCCGAGGTGCGGCTGAGCTCGCTCGCGCGCACACACACACGCACACACACACTCACACACACACGGCCCCCGCCACGGCTGTCAGGCGGACCCCGGGCCCCGACCCCGCACCCCAGACCCGCACGCAGCCGTCTGGTCGATGGGGTGACACAGTGCCCGCTCCGGCGGGCGAGGTGTTGGCGGCGGCCCCGAGTCCCGGAGTCGGGCCCGGGGTGGCAGGAGGGCAGCAGGGAGGCGGCCGGCCCGGCGAGGGACGGGGTCTGGCGAGGGGGGTGGCAGGGTTGGGGGGCAGTGGGTGGGTCAGGGCCGACTTTGAATAGCAAGGGGCACTTTCTCGAGCGGTGTGAAATGAGCAATAAATGTATCAGGAGCTAACAAGAGAGCTGAAACAGTGACAAAGAAAAGCTGTTCAAAGTTGGCGGCTAATCCCCCACCCATCTGCCCGGCTCATTACCATGGGCCGAGCCACCGGGTGCCAATCAGGCCTCAATAGCGGCTTTCGAGTCTTTATTAGCCAGGCGCCGCCTGGAGGGGCTGCGCTCAAGGCGCTGTCAGCCGCGCCATTCTTAACCCCCATTTCCAGGGGTTTTATAACTTGGTTGTAAATTGCTATTAAATGTAAGTCTGCCCAATAATGAACCTTAAGCCCCTCTCGCCACCCCCCGTCTCCCCCCGCCCCCTTCCTCCCCCCCGTCCTATTATGGGCCTTCGCTGGGGCCTTCGCTGGGGCCTGCCCGGGAGAAGAGGTGACATTGTTGGTGCTGCTGCCGGAGAAAGCCTCTTAGCCTTTAAAATAGTTAATAATTAGATTAAAACTTCAAATAAATTAACTAGAGAGTGAATGGGGACTGGCCAGGGGAGGGTTCCTCCCGTCTTTTTTCCCCTTCCAGACAGTCCCCAAATCCTTACAATGGGTCACATTTCTCCTCCAGCTCAGCCCGTGGGGCTGCCCGGCTCCTCGAGCCCTGCGCCCAGGACCCGCCGCCGGAGGGCCGCCGGCCACCCTCACCGTCCTCCCGGGCTCCGTGCCTGCAGACCAGGCCTGGGGCGCCAGCTGCCTTCAGGGGCCTCTCGGAGGCCGGGTCGGCCCCGGAGTGACCGCACGCCATGCTGGGCACCCGTGAGCATCGCTCCTGTGGCCCGTTTTACCCAAGGGCTCCTTGAGGCCCAGAGGGGTGAAGGTGGCTGTCAAGGTCACACCAGCAAGAGAAGAGGGAGGGTGGGGTCTGACCCTCTGCTCCCCCCACCGGCCTGGCGCTGCCCCGCCCTGACCCTCCCAGGTGCCCTGGGGAAAGGCCGAGCCTCAGAGCCAAGCAGGCCTGTCCTCGGGGCCCCTCTCCCTCCGCTCCCTGCCTGGGCTCGAGATGCCCTCCTGCCTCCTCTCGGTTCGTCCTGACCCTGCCCTACAACACCTCCTCCGGGAAGCCTCCCTGATCTCTGCAGCCCCTGGAAAAGGTCCTCTCCTCGGACCCCCTGAGCCCTCACTGTGAGCCTGATCCATGTCTCCACTCCTTCCTCCAGGCAAGAAACGTCCATCTGCCGAGCTCAGGCACCTGGGCACAAAGGCCAGGCCGGCGAACACCTCTTGTTGAGGGCAGCGGGGGTGGGGGGAGGTCGGGACACCCCCACTGCTGAGGGGGGCAAGAGGCTGCAGGTTTGAACCCGGGTTGGGGACGAGGCTCCGAGCAGCTAACTCAGGGCGAGCTGAGGCTGTTGATGGGGGTTCAGAGTGGCCCTGCGGTCAGCTCTCCAAGACTTGCCACTGGCCAGGGGCCTTCGGTGGCAGAGCCTCCCACCCAGACGGCACACCGCGCCGGGACAGCAGCGGGCACCCCGCCTCCCGAGTACGACAGGGAAACCGAGGGCCAGGACAGCCGAGCGGCGGCTCAGGGACTGGATGCCCTCGCTGCAGACCTGGTGTGAGGGGCAGCCGGGGGTCTTTTCCTCCCAAGCCGGGAAGCTTCCCCGGCTCAGCGCCCAGGGAAGGGGGCTATGGGGAGCCCTGGAAGCCGCAGCCTCCACTCTGGGCATGGCGGGCCCAGGCTCCCAGGCAGGGCGGGGAAGGAGCCGGGCACGTACCTTTTTTGAACTCAATCTCAAGGATGTCAGGGCTGTTGGGCGCTGTGGCCGGGTCCTGGGTCTTTGTGTAGAGACCTGGAGGGGCTTGGCTCTGACAAAAGACGGAGAGAGGTTGGAGGATGGGTGCCAGCCCCGGACACCCTGCACCCCGCCCCTGCGGGGACCCGCACCCCTCTCCTCTGCGCAGCACCGGGCGCCGGCCGCTGGCACTTCCGCACCAGCTGGTGCGGCCACCAGCCCCAGCCCCCAGCCCCGCCGCCCTGCTTGCCAGGGGCCTGGGAAACAAAGGGCTCAAGAAATCAGACAATTTTTCCCCTCAACGTGATCTCATCTTTTCCTTCGACGCCCCCACAGCTGGAGGCAGAATAGCAGGAGAGGAACAAGTCAGGCAGGAAAAAGTGCTACTTTGGAGGAGCGAGGCGGCGTTCCGGGGGCTTCCCGGGAGTGGGCGCGCACGCTCTCGCCGGCACCGGGAATTGGGGTTTATTCTGCACTGACCGCAAAGCTAATGACTGCGCGTGACCCCAGCAGGTGCTCCGGCGAGTCGAGCCGTCCCCAGGGTCCCCGAGGTTAATACTCACAGGGAGAAAAGAGAAGAGCAAAGCAAAACCCATTTGAAAACACATCAACCTTTATGTATATTTCTCCCTGGGCGTGTTGAGGCGGCGGCAGCGGCGGCGGGGCTGGGGGCTGCAGCTCGCAGCATTCCCTCCTGCCTTTGCAGGCCCGGCTCTCCCAGGCTGTGGCTTGGACACTTGCCACTGTGGGGACAGGGCCCCCCAAGGGGCCTGGCGGCTCAAGTCCCTCCTGTGGGCGTCCTGCGCCCAGCTGTTCTTGTCCACCTGCCGACAGTTCCTTAAATCTTTGCTTTCGAAACCTTGCAAACATTCACATGTCACTTTCCACCTGCAGTTTCTTTTGTGTGTCCTCAGCGCCCTGTTTGGCAAGAAGGTCAAGCACCGTCACCCCATCTACAGGTGAAGAAGTCGAGGCTGAGCGGGAGACACTGCAACCGCAGCTGTGAGTTCCCTGCGGGCCACGCCCAGAGACAGGGGCCCCACGAGGCCCTCAGGCAAACTACTTTACCTCTTGGAGCCTCAGTTTTCCCATCTGTAAAATGGGGGAAATGACACCTGCCTGTGACTATCTTACAAGTTAAGAGTGGAGACAGGTTTTTTTTTTTTTTTTTTAATTGGACATGAAAACACATAAGAAGATGCCAGGGAAGGCCCGGTGCAAACTGTAGCGAGCCCCATGGGTGGCGGAAATAGCCGGAAAAGACCCCAGGGGATGCACTGAGCAGGACCTCTTTTGGAAAAACGTCCCTGCAAGAGAAACATCCCCGCCCTGTTCGGGCTGAGAAAAGTGCCTTGGATCACTCTCCTGCTGTCACTTTGCCATCCCAGTTTCCTGGGACTCTCCTAGTTGTGGCACTGAAAATCCCTTGTCCCTTGTGTCCTTAGTCCTGTGCACACTGATGGTTGATCTTTCTAGCTCCACCTCTGAGCACAGACGGGGCCTGTGATGGCCTCGCCCACCCACCTGCAGACTGCTGTGTGATGGGGCCAGTGGCATCCCTTTGTCAGTTTCCATTTGTAGGGCAGCAACAAGAACCCAGAACTGATCTTTTTTCTTTTTTTTTTCAGAGACAGGGTCTTGCTCTGTCGGCCAGGCTAACGTGCAGTGGCACGATCATAGTTCACTCTAACCTTGAACTCCTGGGCTCAAGGGGTCCTCTCACCTCGGCCTCCTGAGTATCTGGGACTACAGGCATGCGCCGCCACACCTGGCTAATTTTTAAATTGTTTTGTAGAGATGGGGTCTTGCTATGCTGCCCAGGCTGGTCTCAGACTCTTGGGCTCAAGCAGGCCTTCTGCCTCAGCTTCCTGAGTCGCCGGGATTACAGGCAGGAGCCACTGCTGCTGGCAGAACTGGTCTTAAAGACAGGCCCCAGGAGGTAGGAGGAGTCCTTAACAACCACAGCCGGATGCCTCCAGCCACCAGAGTGGAAGCCGAGGCTGAGAAGTGGCTTGCCCAAACCGCACTTGGGAAGCCAGCCCAGGGGACTGCCCTGTCCCCAACCCTATGCTGTGTCCCAGCCACCGTAGTACCCTGGGCTGAGACACAGTGTGAGGTCGCTGGCCGGAGAGAGCCAGCGTCACCCAGGGGGCAGGCCCACCTCTGCGTCCCCTGGGCACAGACAGGCCCAGAGGCTCCTCCTCAGTCGAAAGAAAGGTCGGGGCCCCGGGTGGCCAGCACGACCCACGGCCCACTCCCCGCCCCTCCCCACCTCCACCTGCCCTGGGCCCGACTGCCAGCGTTTGTCACGTCCTCTCTGCCACACTCCCCCACGGAGCCCCAAGCAGAAGTGGAGGACGGCAGCGTTGGCAGGCGGACACGCGCGGGCCCCTGCACTCTGCCGCAGCAGCGCAAGTCAGAAGCAGCTGTCTCGCGGGCACCTGACAGCGCCGCCGATTAAATAAAATAACTAAATAGAAATAAAATGACATTTGCTTTGCATCCCGAGGTGGCTGGGCGCCTGCCTTCTTTTTACTCTCCCTCCTAAAAGCCCAGTTCAAATGACAAATAGTTTGTTGCCGAGTATCAATGCCATCTATTTATCCATCCCAGCGGGAGGGCTCACTTCCAATGTCATCCTGGGGGGGGGGAGGGAAGAGAGGGAAGAAAAAGGGAGAGAGAGAGGGGGGTGGGGGGAGGGGGAGAGGGCAAAAGAAAGCATGAAACAGGCCCGAGAAGGAGAGATTGGGAGCAAATGGCCCATGAACTAAACCATGATGTAGAGGCATGATCGATGCTGCGAATGGTTTATTCATCCATCAGGTATGGCGGGCCGGCGGTGAATGAACTCTTTCACTGTGGGCCGTATGAAGTTAAAGCAAGTAAATTTCTATCTTTCTTCGCATTAGCTGCCTCATTGCCCTTCAATCAGCCCTCACGGAGGCAGAAAATGGCTCAGCCATCTGCCTGCAAACCCTCCCTGCCGCAGGTCTCCGGCTTTTTTTTTGGAGCGGGGGAGGGGCCGGGCTCCCCGAGGCTCCATCCCCCTGAGCTGCTCCAGAGGGGCTCCAGGCACCAGAGATCCAGGGAGGCAAGGGCGGGTCCTGGCGTCTAGCGCCCCCCGCCACCCCGCAAAGTCCCGGCCGGCCGGCGCAGACCCGCTGCCCAGGTGGCTGGACTCTGGGTACCTGGGCCAGGCCCCAGGCCTCTGGGCAGGAGTGATGTTCCCCTCGACTACAGCCCAGCCCAGCCCAGCCCAAACTGTCCTGCTGGATGAGAAGGACCCCTGAGCAGGAGAGGACCGGGGCCCCTTCCTCTCCAAAGCTGGCCTGGGAAGGGAGGGCAGAACCCCCATCTCTACGATTGAGCCCTTGCCCTGTGCCCAAGGGCTTTAGATGTCCCAAGAGGGACATGCTGTGGTTTCCCACTTTGTACAAGAGGAATCAGAGGCTCAGAGAGGTTGGGTAACTTGCCCAAGGCTGCACAGCAATAAGTAGAGCTGGGATTTAGACCCAGATTTCCTATCTCTGGGACTCAAGTATTGAGTGGGTGGCAGGATCCTTAAAAAAGACACTCGCAGCACTTACCTACCCTTCCCTGCCCTTGTCAGGCAGGGGCCGAGGGGGCAGAACCAGCCGCAGCAACATAGTCACCTGCACCAAGCCCGAGGCCCCGCGGGCACTGTCCAAGGCTGATGTCCCCTCTGGCCTCAGCTCTGCTCCCCAGTGTTGAGGTGTTCTATTCTTGGGGGCCTCGTCTCTGGAATGCTGGCTGGAGAGGTGTGGGGGTGGATTCCTGGCGAGCTTGGGGCCTGGGAGGACAGCGGGCAGCATGCGGCCCCCTTGCTGGTGACTGACTTGCTAATTGGGGGTGGCTGGCCTGAGTGTCATGGGGTCAGCAGAGCATGAACTGGAAAAACCTGTGGCCAGCAGGCGGTAGCCCCGCAGGGCCATCAGCCCCCAGGGGGCAAGGGTGCCGCTCTCCTGAGTGACAGGCTTGGACCAACCAGGCGAGTGGGCAGGAGGGGGCCGTGGGCAGTGGGGGCACCACGGAGGGCCCCGGCCCGGGTCCTCACTGGGCAGCTGGTGCCCTGGGGCGAGTCGCTGCTGTGGCCTCACCCACAGAGCAAGATGCTCACGGGTGGCGTTCAAGGAAGCCAACTGGGAAAACGCCAGCCCCGTGCCGGCCTCGGGCCGGCGTGCAACATGCTGTGGCTGACACTGTGGGGGGGGGGCTGAGGGGGGCAGCACGCAGAGCGGACGTCAGAGACACCCGGGCCCTGAGGAGCCACCCCGGCACCCTGGGCCGGGCTCCGGCGTTCCCGGTCTCATGCCAAGCCCCGGCGGCCGCCCCTCCAGCTGGCGCTCTGGGACCCCCAGGCCCAGCTGCCGAGTGTACGTCCCCCCCAGACAAGCACTCTTTCCCCGAAAGTCAGCCAGCAGCCCACCCCACCTCCCAACCAGCCGCCCGGTGCGGGGCTGGGCCAGGGAGCGAGACACAGTCCTTCGGGGACAAAGAGATTTTTCTCTTCCCATGAAGGATCTGGCCCTCCCGCCCCATCTCCCCCGGCGCCAGGGGTGGACACAAAGAACCCCCCTCCCGGGAGAGAGACCCTAAACTCCAACCAGGGCTGAGGGCCCAGCACGGCCAGCCTGGGGCTCGGGGTGGCTGGCAGTGGGCGTGGAACCCAGACCCAGCCACGGGGGTCCGGAGGCTCCGGTCTGGTCTGCGCCCTGCAACTGGGGTGGCCTGGGAGCGGGCGGGCACAGGCTGGGCCCTCCCACGAGGGTCTCATCTGCCTAATTACGGCCTCATTGTCTCACGGTCACACCCCTCCGTGCTGCCCTGAAACGTCCCCCTCCCGGTCCACAGCGTGGAGGGCGGGGCGGGAACACAGGCAGGGCTCGCTCCGGCCCCACGCCCGGGCCCCCCACGCCCGGCCCCCGTGAAATTTCAAATTAGGCTACAAATACGGCCACCGCCAAGAACGCTGGCTCGAGGGAACGGGGATTACCTTGGGGTTCTCCAGGATTCCAGCCTCGTAGCTGTGGAGGGAGAGGGGAGACGGGCGTCACCTGGGGGAGACACGGCACACCCCCCCCAATGCACACACCCATCGTGTTGACAAGTCTGGTGGCCTTTTTCTCTCTGCCAAAGCAACGGTTGCCAGCCCTGCCCGGAACATTCTGGGCCACCGCAGTTGGCTGCGGGAGCTGCACGTTGCAGCGAGCAGGACAGCCAGGACCCTCCCTCCGTCTTCTGGGGCAGCCCCAGGGCGCCACATGGGGGGCTCTGCTCTCGGGCAGCTTCCCACATGCTGTTCCCCGAGCCTTAAACACTCTTCCCTGTGCCCTGGCTGGGCCGCTTCTTCATCCTTGAGCTCTGGTCTGAGGACATCCTTGAAGTTTTAACCTCAAATGCTGCCTCCTCCAAGAAGCCCTCCCTGATGCCTGGGCTGAGGCCGTGTCCCCATGATCTATGCCCCACAGCAGTGAGCAGCACTGTGGCGAGGGCGGTGCATGAGCTGGGTGGCCTGATGCCTGCCCTCCCTCTCGGCTCCACCAGGGCAGGGACCGCGGCTGTGGGGTCACCACCAAGGAGCAGGTGTGCACTCGCCAGCGCCGCCCTGCTGGAGGGGTGGAGGGCGGGCGGGCGCCTCACCTGATGTGCATGAGGTTCTCGTCCATGCTCCACGGGTTCTTGGGCGTGACTGGGATGGGGATTCCGTGTTGCTGCGGGAAAGAGCGGCACGGCGCAGGCGTGAGGCAGCTGGAACGTGCGGTCAGGCCCAGCTTGTTTCTCCCAGGGTGGCAGACAGCTCAAGCCCCGGCCCTCTTCAGGCAAGAGCCTGGGCCACCTGCTGGCCTCCTTCCCCTCCCCGGGGCTGCCTGGGGGGACAGTGCTAAGCCGGGGGGTCTGAGGTGCTGTGGAGTGGACGCTGGCTCTGGGGGTCCTTGCGGAAGATTCCGGGTCTACGCGCCAGGGCCCGCAGCACTGACAGTGCGCCAGGCGCCATGCAACGGCCCCCCAAAGCCAGCGCACCCACCCCCACCACGACCCGTGAGCTGGGAGCTTGAATGGACCCAACTCCCACGTGGAGCCAGGATGTGAACCCGGCCGTCTGCCACCAGATGCCACACTGAGCTTACCGTGGACCCAGGACCCAGGGAGGGGGGCACCCAGGAGAGATTCTTGGTCATGGCACTTGTTTACAACATGAGGCCCAGCACCTGTGGGGGCCCGAGTCTGGGCTGGTGCGATAGCCACACGTGTCACTCTGCAGACCCGAGCAGGGAAGGCGGGCACGTCCCTGTCTCCACTGGCCCGGCTCTGACCACGTCTTGTTTCCCAAAGGGGCCAGTCCACTGTCACAGGAGAAAACTCGCCCCCACCAAGACCCGGGGCTAGAGGCCCCCACTTTGTTGTTGTTGTTGTTGTTGGTTTTTTTTGAGACAGAGTCTCACTGTTGCCCAGGCTAGAGTGAGTGCCGTGGCGTCAGCCTAGCTCACAGCAACCTCAAACTCCTGGGCTCAAGCAATCCTCCTGCCTCAGCCTCCCGAGTAGCTGGGACTACAGGCATGCGCCACCATGCCCGGCTAATTTTTTCTATATATATTAGTTGGCCAATTAATTTCTTTGTATTTATAGTAGAGACGGGGTCTCGCTCTTGCTCAGGCTGGTTTCGAACTCCTGACCTCGAGCAATCTGCCTGCCTCGGCCTCCCAGAGTGCTAGGATTACAAGTGTGAGCCACCGCGCCCAGCCTAGAGGCCTCCACTTTGAAGGCCGCCTGAGCTCTCTGGGAAAGATGGTTGCCTTGGTGACCCGAGCTGCCCCGGCCCACCCCTGGCCGAGATCTGGCTCGGGCACTACCCCCTGCTGCGCAACGGGTCCCTTGGCCCCAGGGGCTCCCAGTGGGAACCGCAGCCTCCGCCGCCGGCCTCTCCCTGCCCAGCTCTGGCCTCGTTCTCACGACTGTGAGAGACTGTAGGATTCTGGACGCCTCCTCCAGGGAGCTGCTGTCTCCTTCATCGTCACTTAAAAATTAACATGAGGCCAAAATCCTTTGGGTTTTTGTATTATTTAAAGCCAGGAGACTCCCTCTAAAAGAACAGCCCACCATCTACCCTAGAATTTGTGGATTCTTCATTTTAAACTCTATGAGCAAATGAGAGCACCCCATTTCAAGGCTGCACAATGTTGGGGGGACACTTGTGCCCCACAAAGCTGCCCAGGGTTAAGTCTCCACACCAGCCTTGTGCACTTGCCAGGTGGGGCTGCCAGGTGTGGGGACCAGGACGGAGACACCCTGGCGGCCCGCGGGGCACCTTCCTCCCTTCTCAGCTCTCCGGCTGGGGCCGGGACCAGCCGCCGGCCGGGTCCCGGGAGCCTTTGTGCCCGCCCGGGGGGCGCTGTGGAACCCCCCCCAGCTCCTCTCTGTTCCAGTGGCCCCACCACGGGGCGAGGGGGGGAGGAAAGAAGGAGGAAGAGCCAACAACAGCGCCCATCCCAAGACCAAAGAGGTCTGTTCCCCGGCCCGTGTCCCGAGGCCCCTCCGACTCGCACTGACGGAGGACGGCCCACGAGAGCCCTCGCCGGCAGGCAGGAGACTGCCCTGCCTCCACGCCCAGCCCGCACTCTGGCTTTTTAAACAGGTTAATTATGGCGACCACGACAAGGACCGGGTGGTCCCCAGCGTTTCCCCCGAGCACGGATGTGTGGGGAGCGGACGGGGAGGCGAAGGCACCTTTTCCTGAGTCTCACGGAGCACCTTTTGGCCTTGGCTACGGACGGGCCTTGAAAGCTGAGACTTTCAAAGCCCCATCGATTTTCGTCTCATCTGTCTCTGATCCTGGCTGGCTCTGAATTTTGGACAAAGCCTCAAGCCTGCTCAGTTATTCTGGTCGTTCCCTGGGTGCAGAGACACTGCCCCTGCCTCCCTTCCGATGACACGGGCTGGCATCTGCGCGCTCAGCTCCGGCAGCGTCTCCCCGCCCGGGCGCGGCTGTCCTGTTCCAGAGGTCATCTGGGGTAGAAGCGACGAGCCTGACCCCCAAACCCGGGGAGGAGGGACACAGCTACCTGAGATTCATCTCTCCTGGGGAAACGGGAGCCGCTTTTGTCTGGGGGCTTGCAGGGACCGGAGGGCGCCGGGGGTCAGCCCTGCCCTCTCCCCAAGTGCGACTCGAGGCGCTGGGCGGGGGTCCCACTTCATTATTCTTAAAGACGGAACGTGCTCCGCATCCCGTGTCACCGGGAGGCGAGGGGAAGCCGTCGCCGACCCTGCTCCCTTAATAGCTCCGCTGTTTGACAATTTGTTTGGCAACATATGGGCTTGCTCCTGCACACTCCCCTCTTAATAATAAAACAACAGATGGTAAAGGTCTTTCCTCCCAGCACTCCAGGTCTTAATGGGAGGCTGGCGGCGGGGCAGGGCCGCGTCCCCGCCGCCCCGTCCCCTACCCCACGGCACCTTGGCGGCAGCGCAAGCTCGCAGCCAGCCCCGGCGACTGCTATTTAAAAACCCGAGCAATTTTCTGGTGTGTGCGCCGAGCCGCTTTCCCTGTCTGATTGATTGAGGCTGTTTGTCAAGGGCTGCCACCGAGTCGCTAAAAAGAAAGGTGCCCCGGGGAGCGGCTAAGGATCTTGATGCAAAACTTCTAATATGTTTTATTGCAACTTGTACTTCAAATAGGGCAGGCACCACCGAAGGCTCTGCCTGCCCCTGCCCTGTCACGCCGGCCTGTTCCCGGGGACAGTTAGCACCAGGTAACGGGGAGATCAGCCCTGGATCACACCCCGCCGTCCCCGAGTGACACACGCCAAGCGATGCACACGGCAGAGGTGGGGAGCGGGGCTCTGGTCTCCCGGGAACAGAAGGTGGAGCCCGGTGCCCTCGGGCTCGGTGGACTGGGGACCCGCGTCAGAGGGGGGCCGCCAGAGGCCACACCACCTCGGGGCCAGAGGCCACCTGGGGCGTGAGCTGGGGCAGAGGTTCAATCCCCATTGCGTGGCGACCACTGCTGGCCTGTGCCACGGGCCCAGACAGCGCCTGAGCAGGGCTGTGTTGGGGAGGGCACGCGGAGAGGTGGAGGTGGCGGTGCAGCCTCCGCCCTACCTTGGCGTAGTCCATCAGATCGCTGCGGCCCTTGAACCGGTTGTAGAATTCGGGCATCCTCCAGGGGGCGATGACCTGGACACAGGGCGGGGGTGAGGCCCGGACAGGGCTGGGCTGCTGGCCTCTCTAGGAAGAGGCCCCCAGCTCCGATGGCCACCCACGGGGTCTCCTGCCTGTCCCAGGGAGGGTGTGGTCCGTGGTGGGGGCAGGGAGACCCTTCAGTAGGAGAAGGACACAGGCTGCCACACGGGGTGGCTCTGAAGAGGCTCGAGCTCCCTCCACGGTAGAAAGGCTATGGGTCCTCGGGGCTCCCTGCCCCTCTGGGCCTCGGTCTCCCCAGCTGAGACCTGAGGGTTGAACTAGACGGGTCTCATGGTCCTTGCTAGCACGCATGGTCAGAGGGCCTCTGCTGGGGACCAGGAGGGTTCCCCGTCAGGGGTCCGAGACGCTGGGCGGGCACAGGTGGTGGGTGGGGAGCTGAGTGGCCCTGACTGGGGGTGGGAGGGCTCCAGGCAGCCCAGAAATCAGCGCCCGTGTCCCAGAGCTGTTCCGGCTGCACCCAGGGACCACGGAGGACACTGGCTGAAGGGCAGCAGCGCCCTCTGTGCAGTGCCCTGGCCCACCGGGGCGCCTGGACAGCACCTCCAGGGAGAAGGCAGGCTGGGGAGAGGGTGGCGGCCCCCGCAGATGGGCCGCCCGATGGGCACCCACCACGGACAGCATTCAGCAGCGCCCGCTCTGTCCCTTGGATCCCCGAACCCACACCCTGACCCCTCGGGGGAGCAGCAACGTCCTACCTTAATCTGGGGGGCCAGCGAGTAGCAGGAGAGCTCAAACCGGACCTGATCGTTCCCCTGAAACACGAACAGAGGGCGTCAGGAGGCACGGAGCGGGCTCTGGGATCTGGGGCCCTCAGGGCGGGCCGCGGGGCACTGGCAGTGTGGGGCGTGCCCGCGGGTCCTCGCTAGGCGGGAGTCCGCCCATCATAGCCGCCCCAAGATGCCCGCATGAGCCTCCCCCGAAGGCCCCCACTGCCTGGTGCCCTGCCCCAGACTAGAGACAAGCTCGCTCCGGGGCTTGGGCACCCTGGCGCCTCGGTGCCCACACCCACAGAACTGGGAGTCCTGTCGCCGCTCCGAGCCTCAGTTTCCCCATCTCTGCTGCAATGGCTGGTTGAGGGGAGGAAATGGGACCAGACAACCCTGAGGCCCTTTCACTCCTCAGCTCTTTTTTGCACCAATAGGGAAACTGAGGCCTAGAGAGGGGAAGGGACTAGTTCAAGGACACACAGCCTGGGGGGGGTCCCACCTCGCCCACACCTTCTGCTGTCGGTAGAGTTGCCCCACCCCCACCCCCGCCAACACAGCCTCTGCCACGGAGCACACTGATGGTGATGAGGAGGGTGATGGGGAGCAGGAGGGGGCAGAGGAGGGAGGAGCACTGGGTCGGTGCTGGCCGAGCAGGAGCCGTGGAGCCCGGAGCTGCCTGCTCCCCACTGGCGGGCGAGGGAGGCTAAACGCTGCGGAAATAACAGAGGCCCTCCCGCCTACTGTGAGAACCGAAGGGCAGCGAGGCCTTGGGAATGACATGTCATTTTCCAGAGCCTGGTGCGGTTCCAGCCCCTCTCCACGGCCAGAGCTGAGTGTGCGGCGGGCGCTCCCCCGACTCCCCGGGCCGGCCCTGCCCGCCCTCCACTTGGCCCCCATGCCACTCGGCCCCCGTCCCACTCGGCCCCCGCCCCACTCGGCCCCCGCCCCACTCGGCCCCCCCGCCCCACTCGGCCCTCACCCCACTCGGGCCCCCGCCCCACTCGGCCCTCACCCCACTCGGCCCTCGCCCCACTCGGCCCCCGCCCCACTCGGCCCCCCGCCCCACTCGGCCCCCCCATCCCACTCGGGCCCCGCCCCACTCGGCCCCCCGTCCCACTCGGCCCTCACCCCACTCGGGCCCCCGCCCCACTCGGCCCTCACCCCACTCGGCCCCCCGTCCCACTCGGCCCTCACCCCACTCGGCCCCTCTGCCCCACTCGGCCCTCACCCCACTCGGGCCCCCGCCCCACTCGGCCCCCGCCCCACTCGGCCCCCCCATCCCACTCGGCCCCCCCGCCCCACTCGGCCCCCCGTCCCACTCGGCCCCCCCGCCCCACTCGGCCCCCCGTCCCACTCGGCCCCCCCGCCCCACTCGGCCCCCCCGCCCCACTCGGCCCCCGCCCCACTCGGCCCTCACCCCACTCGGCCCTCCACCCCACTCGGCCCCCGCCCCACTCGGCCCTCACCCCACTCGGCCCTCACCCCACTCGGCCCCCGCCCCACTCGGCCCCCCCGCCCCACTCGGCCCCCCGTCCCACTCGGCCCCCCCGCCCCACTCGGCCCTCACCCCACTCGGCCCTCCACCCCACTCGGCCCCGGCCCCACTCGGCCCCTCCGGCGAGCAGCTACCATGTGCTGCCACTTGGGGAGCCACCGGAGCCAGTGGGGCTTATAACCCTGTTTTACACGTGAGGAAAATGAAGCTCAGAGAGGTGAAGCCCCTGGCCCAGGGTCACACAGCGAGCACGCCCAACCTAGCAGTGTGCACTTGGGCAGCCGGTCTGGGCTCCGCACGTGATGAACCCACCGAGTCCTCACAGCTGCGGGGGGGGGGGGGGGGCAGGTTCCGCTCTTGTCCCCGGCTAGAAGTCGGGGACACAGGTGAGGTGAGGTGGCCACGCTTGCCCAGCCCAGGCCAGCGCCTGCAGGCTTCAGACTTCAGACCCGCGACTCGCGGTCCAGCGTGGCGGCGACAGTCGTCCCCCCCCCCCCCCCCCCCCCCCCCCCCCCCGCTTCGCGTTTCCCAGCACCAAGGCGCTCCCAAACCGGCCGCGGGCGGCGTCGGCCCCGAGACGAGACGCGCACGGGACGCCCATCTGTGCGGGAGCCAGTCCTCCTCCGGGACCCCAAGACCCCAGCGCCAGGGCAGCCCCTGCCAGCTCCCCGGGGAGAAGGGGGGCATAGTGTCTCCCACATGCGTGCGCACACACGTAACACACGTGTAAACACGGGCCCACCGGGGACTGCAGGGCCTGGGGGTTCCCATCTGCCCTGGGACGGCCATACAGATGGTGCCATTCGCAAAACTCCTGCCTCCGGGACCCTCCCGAGCCCAGGCTCCTATTTCCAGGCCCCTCCTCCAGACCTGGGGGAGGGAGACCCCACCAGGGCCCTGGCTTCTGCTGGGGCGGGGGCAGGGTGGCCGCAGGCCTGGAAGGCGAGAACTTGGCTCCGATTCTGTGCCGGGTGCTGGCTGGGGGGCGCTGGGAGGGCCTGCCGCGGCTTCTGGGCCTTCGCAGGGGCTGTTCCCAGCCTGGGATGCCCTTCCCCCAGCGTCACTGGGCACTTGGGCGCCGCCCTCCCTGAGCCCGACGGCCCCTGTGCCTCCACCCGGCCACCCTGTGCCAGCGCCCGGCGCCAGAGGACCCCAGGGAGACATGCAGGGACGGACGGATGGACGCCGCAGGCTGGAAGGGGACCTAGGGCCTGCCTGGTCCTCTCCACTCACACCGCAGTTCTTGCAAATTGTCTCCCAAAGCTGCGGGGGGCTTCCCAGGTACTATACATAAAGGGAAACTGAGGCACAGAAGTACACCTTGCCTGTCAACCGACCAGAAAGAGGTGGCAGAGCCAGGGTGGCACTGGCAACTGGCACCTCGGGCGGCCTTCCTGCCACTGACTTGGAGCCCCCCAGGGATGACTGGAGCCTGCCTGTCCCTTCCATGGCCCCTGGGCGTGAATGTGGGGCATAGAGGACGCCCGGCAGCGCCTTCCCCCGGCGGCCCGAAGGCTCAAACCCAGGCCTCTGGCGCCCTCTGGTGGCCACGTGGAGGAGTGGCGTGCAGCCGAGGGCGGCTATTCTCGGCCAATTGTGGCTGGTCTGGGGCAGGGGTCTCTGCCCAGACCCGGGGACTACTGAGCCAGGGCAGACCCACTCGCTCCACAAGCCCCCCCCAACTGGACCTTAACGGTACCGTTGGAGGGACCTTCTCTGAGCAGGACCCCTTCCAGAATCCTGATCCCCTGCCCCCCATCCCCCCCCCCCCGCTTGAATGCCTCCCAGGATGGGGAGCTCACTGCTCAGCTCATTCCACCTGGGCAGATGAGACGGCTCAGGGGCTTTGTTTGTTCTGCACTGAATTTGTTCTCAATGACCTTCCTCTGCCCCCAGAACCGGTCTGATGATCTCCCCACTGGGACACTTCCTTGAGTGCTCACCATGTGCCAGGCCCTGTGCCAAGCACCTTACTGGCACGGCCCTACTCACTGCCCCTAACTGCCCCGCGGGCCGGCCCTGCTTTCATCCTCACCTTACTGAAGAGGAAACGGAGGCCGTCGGGCGTAAAGTCACAGGACGTGGGAGCCGCGGGGCTGTGATCTGAACCCAGCCATGCAGGCCCTGGATCCCAGAGCCCTCTCCCCTGTGCCCTCCTCTGCCACCAGCCTTGCCTGGGGGGCGGCACACACGCCCTGCCCACCTCTCCTCACCTACAGCCAGGGTGTTGGTGGAAACCAGGGCCTCGGGTCTGTGTGCGAGACTTTCCCGCTGGTCTCTTCCCTCCAGGCCAGCACGAGCCCCACATCCCACTGGGGGAGTCGCTGGCCACCCCTCCTCCAGCCTGGGGCCCTCCCACAGCCCCAACCTCCTGCCTTCAGCTCCGCCCTGGCCCAGCCCTGACCCCTGACCCCTGCTTCTCCTGCAGCCACAGTGCCTGCTCCGAGCCCCAGATGGACTGTCGCTCTGGGCTTCTTGGCTCTGGGCCTTGGCACAGGCTGTGCCCTCTGCCTGGCACACTCTTCCCAAACCCTGTTATTCGGTCGCTGCACTCAGCCTTCGGGCCGTGCTCCGTAGGCCAGCTTCCCTCAGCCCCTGCCCGCCGTCCCCAGGACCCCCTGGCACAGCCCCTCCAGCTCCTCGCCTCGCACCTCTTCTCCCCTCCCCCCCAGGACACGGCTCCCGCGGGCGCGCACGGGCCCAGAAGTTCCACGCCAGGCGGCCAGCCCTGCACAGGCGGCCGGCACACGCTTGCTGATCTAGTGCCCAGGAAAATAAACGAGAGCGTGAGTTTTCAGGGACGTGGCCAGTGCCATCCTGGAGGTGGCTGTTTGCAAGGCCACCCCCAGGTCACGTCTCCTCCACCTGAACCTTAGCCGTGTGTGCCCCGGCACCGCCGTGGGTAGTGAGCTCCCCGTCAGGGAGTCTCAGAGCCTCCTAACCGTGGGGTGTTTCACGGCCAACTCTTGCCCGGGGCCCTTGGCGTGGTGCCCACTAACTTCGGGAGCTCGGGACCCCAGAGTCTCCATAGCAACGCCGCCCGACAGGCGCCGCGTTGTGAGGAACCCCTGCTCCAAGGACTATCACCTGCGGGGTGGCGTGCCCGGGGCTTTCCCGCCCCCCACCCCAGGGCCCCCCTCCGTCCACACTGGCGCACGCAGGCCAGGTAGGCTTGTGACAGGCTGGATTATGTCCCTCGCAAGAAGACAGGTTCAAGTCCCAACCTGCGCACCTCGGCGTGGGGCTCCGTGTGGCCTTTACAGAGGCAGCAGGTTGAGGTCTGTCACTAGGCTGGGCCTTCGTCCATGAGACTGGGGGCCCTTAAAAGGGGCAATGTGAACACAGAGATGGACACTCGGGGGGAGGGTGACATGAGGACACAGAGGGGACACAGCCCCTGAAGACAGAGGACAGGAGGATGGGGGCAACACGCCCAGGAGGGCCTGAGGCTGCTGGAAGCCGGAGAAAGGCCCAGAACGGCCCTTCCTGGCACTTCAGAGGGGGCGTGGCCCAGCGACGCCCTGACTTTGGACTTCTGGCCTCCAGAATGGAGACAGTACACTTGTGCCGTAAGCCACCAGTTTGTGACGTGTTGTGACTGCAGCCCTAGGAAACTAAGACAGGGTTTCTTTGTTTTGCAAATGGAGAAACTGAGGCTGAGAAAGGGGCAGTACCCAGCCCAGGTGCCCGCAGCGAGCCGGCGGCAGAGCTGGGGTTTGAGCCCGCTCTGCCAGCTTGGGTCTCTGACCCTTTCCACCGTGTCCCGTGACGACTCTGCGACCTTGGCCCATGACGATGTCCCTGAGCCTCAGCACAGGCCTGCCAAAGGGGAGGCACAGCCCCACACCGCGCCAGGGCCGTCCGCGGTCTGGTCTCCTCCGCAAGGCCCCGGCTCCCGCTGCCTCGCCGGCCCTCCCCAGGTGCACTGCTGCTGGGCCTCACCTTTCCCGTGGCGCCGTGAGACACATACTTGGCCCCTTCCCGCTGGGCAATCTCCACCTGTTTGCGGGCGATGCAGGGCCTGGCGAGTGAGGTCCCCAGGAGGTAGCGGTCCTCGTACAGCGCGCTGGACTGCACGGCGGGCCAGATGAACTCCTCCACAAACTCCCTGGTGACGTCCTCAATGAATACCTGTGGCGGAGGAGCCCACGTTCAGCAAGGACAGAGCCCGGTCAGAACGCAGAGCCCCAGGAACTCAGGTGGCCTGTGCCAAGGCTGACAGCCACAGTGGATCACGGCAAGCTGCACCCCCATTTTCCCTCTGCATCTGCAGTAGCTGTCATCCCTCGACTCCAGCATGCGGCACTGTTACCCTCCCTCCTGCACTCATGGCAGACATTGCTAATCAATCCCCATCTAGCTGAAGCTGGATGTGGCTCCTAAATCCCTCCCAACAAGATGGAACTTAGTTGCCACCAAAGATCTAGAGCAGCAGTTCTCAACCAGGGATGGTTTTGTCCCCTAGGAGGCATTTGGCAATGTTTGGTTGCCACAGCTGCTAAGTCAGGGGCTGGGGTGGTGATTCTGGCATCTAGTGGGTAAAGGCCAGGGATTCCGCTCAACACCCTGCGATGCATAGGACAGCCAGACGCGTGTCGATAAACAGTGCCCAGGTTGGGAAACCCCAATCTAGAGGAATGGTTCTCAAAATGTAGACCTCCCGGGGTCCCCAAGATCCTTTCTTTCAGGGAGACTCTGAGTGAAAACATTTGTTATAATGATACTAAGATGTCATTTGACGTCGTCACTATGTTGACATTTGCACTGATGGTCCAAAGCAATGATGAGGGAAGGGGCTGGTGCCTTCTCGCAACTCAGGGCAGAGGCCCCAGACTATTCTCGTAGTCACTGTGCTCATGCCACACCCACCCACACATCGCCAATTTCACTTAGGAATAGCCTTGATGGAGAGGTCAAATGTCCACTTTTACTAAATCTCAACCCTTGAGTATGAAATGTGAAATACACAGGGAGCACTGCGCTACACTCTGAAGTACAGAGGAGAAAGCACATGTGAAGTTTGAGTTACAAGCTAAACTAGCCGCTTTTTTCATAGACCATCGGACTGATACACAAAATATGGTCATTCAGACTGGGGTTTTGGCCAATATTTTCACAAAAATGAATGAAATGAAACTGTTGTTTCAAGAAAAATTGACTGTATTTGTTGCTAGGGATAAAATTCAAGCCTTCCAATGAAAATTAGAATTTTGGAAAATTTGTATCTGACACTCTAAGATTCACAAATTCCCAATATTACTGATGTGAGTAGTGGTGATATTAATGAATGTGATGTTTTCATACACTATAATGAAATGTATCAACATTCGGAAAATCTGCATAACTCAGTGAAACAATATTTTTCAAATGACCAATGCATGATATACAATCTTGTGCAAGTAAAAGATCCAAAGTGCAAGAGGGACCTGCAGGTTTTAATGCCACAAAAAATGACAAGTTAGTTCACTGCTATGGTTTCAGACACAAGTCTTTAAGAAACTACTGCTTGTTAAATTGGGGGGCAGTATCAAAGAATGGCCCCACCTATCTGAAAAGGTTCTTAGAATATTCCTCTTTCTACTGGATGGAACGATACATCTGGGAGGGCATATTTTCTTCATAAATTTCAACCAAAACAATATATCACAAACTGAATGCAGAAACAGCTCTGAGAGTCTATCTGTCTTCTGTTAAGCGGGACATTAATTAGATTTGCAAAAATGTAAACCAACGCTGCTCTTACTAAAATGCTTTGTTTGAGAAAATAGTTATTTTCCATAAGTAAAAATGTTACTTATGTTAACATATAATGTGTTTAACACTGTTCATTTAAAAAAATATTAGCTCTTATTTCTAAGGTGATAAATACTGATGACAAATCTATAAAACCTCTTTGGGGCACTCAGTACATTATAAGAATCAAGAGATGCTTTGTATTATTTTTGCTCCTTCTTCTTGAGTGTCTATAATTATTTACAAAAAAAAATTTTTTTAATGAAATAATAAAGAAAAGAAAGCAATTGGGATTATATCCTAAAGTTACATGCAAGAAAATAAACATAAAAAATTATAAATATCAGTGTGTTTTTCAGTGATTTATGTGTAAAGAAAAAAAAGAAATAAGAATATTAAATATGTTTTTTAAAAATTATAAATAAATAACTAAGAGTGTAGAAGGGGCCGGAGACCAAAAGGCTTGAGAGCTGCTCATCTGGAGTAAGGGACTAGAGACATCCGTACACGCGCTGGCTGCCAGTGCACCTCGCCTCTACACTCAGGTGTTCTTTTCCCACTTACTGGACTATGGCTCAGACAACCCCTCTTCTCCCCAGGACCTGGGGGACACCAAGGACATTCTAATTCTAGTTCCAGGCCTATCACCGATGGGTGATCTGGGATGGGGACATTCGGTCCCTCACACACTCATTTTACATGTTCACCAAGCTCTTCCCATGTGCCAGGTGTGATTTCAGGTCCTTGCAACCCTGCAGAGGGGGATCAGTTTTCACCAAGCAGGGAGGCTGGTGGCCTTTCACAACATCCCTCCTGTGTCCCCTGCTCACTCCCCCAGGTAAAGGGGCAGGGACTTCACAAGTGGCAGGGACTTCCCCATGGGGAGTGAGCGTGTGTGGGCAGGCCCCGCATTGGCCCCATTCGCCATATTCACCCCGAACCCAACAGAGGTCTGTCTGCCACATACTTGGATACATAATCAATGCTCTGGACTCAACTGGAGTTTTCTGATTCTGTTGAAAGTATGGAAGAATGGGTGGATGGACAGAGAGATAAAAGAGGGTAAATGGATGATGGACAGATGGATGATGGATGGATGGTAGATGGATGGATGATGGGTGGATGACAAGTGGATGGATGATGGATGATGAATGGATGATGGATGGATGGTGGATAGATGATGGATGGATAGTGGATGGATGATGGGTGGATGATGGATGGATGGATGGTGAATGGATGGATGGATGATAAATGGATGATGGATGGTGGATGGATGATGGGTGGATGATGGATGGATGGTGGATGGATGGATGGATGATGAATAATGGATAGATAATGGATGATGGATTGATGGATGATGAATGGATAGAAGGTGGATGGATGATGGGTGGATGGATAATGGATGATGAATGGATGAAAGATCGATGGATGGATGATGGATAGATTATAGGCGGATGGATGATGGATGGATGATGGATAGATAGATGATGGATGGATGATGGGTGGATGATGGATGGATAGATGATGGGTGGATGGATGATGGGTGGATGGATGATGGATGATGAATGGATAGAAGATGGCTAGATGATGGCTGGATGGATGATGGATGATGAATGGATGGAAGATCGATGGACAGATGACGGATAGATGATGGGTGGATGACGGGTAGATGGATGGTGGATGGATGATGGATGAATGATAGATGATGGGTGGATGATGAGTGGATGATGGATGGATAGATGATGGATGGGTGATGGATGGATAGATGATGGATGGATGGATGATGGAAGATGGATGGATGATGGATGGATGGATGACGGATGGATAGATGATGGATGGATGATGGATAGATGGATAGATGATGGATGGATGATGGATGGATAGATGATGGATGATGAATGAATGGATGATAGATGGATGATGGATAGATGGATAGATGATGGATGGATGATGGAAGATGGATGGATGATAGATGCATAGATGATGGATGGATGATAGATGATGAATGAATGAATGATAGATGGATGATGGATAGATGGATAAATGATGGAAGGATGATGGATGATGGTTGGAGGAATAAAGGAGAGATGGATGGATGATGGATGGATCATGGGTGGATCATGGATGGATGGATGGGTGATGGGTGGAAGATGGATGGATAATGGATGATGGATGGATGATAGGTGATGGATGGATGATGAATGGACAGATGGATGGACAGAGAGGTAAAAGAGGGTGGTGCAGGTGGGTGGGTGGGTGGATGGATGGGGAGATGGCAGGATGGAAAGGAGGGGGATGGAAGAAGAGTTGGGGGAGGCAGGAAGACAATAGTGTTCACACACCCAGAAAAAAAGGACTGATCTCACACTCTTAGAGGCAAGAAGACAAACGGGAAGGGATGCAGGAGGTTGCTCTGGGGCAGGACCCGCTGTCCTCCCATGCCACCCCCACTCCCAGGCCCCAACTCCGCTTCCCACTTGGTACCTTTTTGGCCCCGAGCTTCAGCGCCTTCTTCCTGGCTTCCTCAAAGTCTTCCTTCTGGCCGATGTTGGCCTGGGAAGTGGAAGCAGAGAGGCCCCATCAGCCCAGGGCAGATAAGAGAGTGGGAGCAGACCGCCAGCCCCTGGGGAGCGCCCAGGCAGGCCCCATCCACACGCACAGACCCCCTCTGGGGAGGCTTCCGTTCGACAGCCCAGGTCACAGCACGAAGGAGAAAGGGCTCAGCTCAGGGGCTGGAGAGGTTGGGATACTTCCAATACTGGGAGCTGGATGCTGGGCTGTGCTCAGAAGTCATTTCTATGGGTCGGAGGACTGGCTGAGCCTGGCCCTGGCCACATGGGCTGCTGGGACGCAAGTGTCTGCTGTCATTGCTGGAAGGTCTGTTTTCCTCGAACCCATCTATCTGCTGCAGCAACCTCTCCCTAAGTGCAAAGATTAGCTTGGCAGGAGCTGCTCGGCCTCCAGCTCACCTCCCCAGCCTAGCGCAGTGCCCTGCCTGTCCTGAGGCATCAAAGTGGGCAGGAGGCAGGGGGCCTGTGCGCAGGAGCTCCCAGCTCTGCCCCGACCCCTGGCTCCGACGGCCCCGGTCTAGACACTGGCATGTTTCCTGCTGGCTGGACTCTGGCTGGCTGCCCAGACGCTGGGCTGGAGCCTCGCTCCGCATTCTGCTCAGCAGACTGTGGAATCTGCCCAGAGCCCAGCTGCAGGTGCTTATCTGAAGTCAAACTCACTTGTAAACCTGCCAGCTGGTAGCCCAGTGATCTATACAGCCAGCTCCGAGCTCTGACTGCCCCTCCGGTGGCAAGATAAGCACCCCATGGGCTCTTCACAGCCACTCGAGCTGTGGCTGACACTTGCCAGGTGACTGTGAGCCAGTGCTTCCCCTTCCTGGGCCTCACTTTCCCCAACCTGAACGTCAAGGGCATGGCGCAGTTAGGTGCGGTGTACTGACTATAAACAAGACACTCGGTTTGGCAATGGTTAACTTTGATCTGTCCAGAGGCCCATCCTCACTCCCCCTGAGATCAGGGCCTTGCTTCCTGGGGGGACCCCTTTCCACAGGGACGGATGGGAGCAAATCACATCTCCCGCTCACTGGAGGAGCAGGCCCATGACCCAAGCCCGCCCCCCACGACTCAGCAGCAGTGACTCTGGCCAGCAAGAGTCACTAGGCTACAATGGCAAATGGGGCCTGTTGGCAGCCTGGCCTGGCCTGTGGAGAGGCCAAGAAGGAAGCCAAGCAGAGTCAGAGACAGATCTGGAGAAGCACCTGGAGCCAGCCTTGCCTGAAGCCATCATACCCCTGGACTTCTCAGTTACACGAGCCAAGAACTGTCGTGTGGGTTTTTCCCTTTTTGCTTAAGTTAGAGTTGAATTTCTAGAATTTGCACCCAAGGGTCCAGCCACACGGAGAAGCAGTTAGAGGCTGTCCGGTTCATCAGGAGCGAAGCTGGATCATTAGGGACGACCGCTATGGACCCCGGATGGGGGAGCGGCATCACACGCCACCTGTCACCTATGGCCATCTGCCATCCCGGAACTAAGCGGTCTGCCCAGGCCCTTCCAGCTCAGCGTTCTACCATCATTGCTGAATTACTGGGGGCTCAAGGCTGGCGGGGACTCCCGCGGCCTGTAGCGGGCCCCAGCCCGTGGCCTCTCTCCAAGCAGCCCGGCCCAGAAGCGCTGCCGGAGTCACTTCTGTGTCGCCCCCGCCCCCGGCGCTGGGAGGCATCTGGAGGACGCCCATTTTACAGATGGAAAGCGAGTCAGGCAGCACAGTGAGAAGCTGCTTTCCTAGTTCCAGTTCGAGGCAGGCTTAGCGGGGGGAAGAGACAGGCGGACAACCCCGCAGAGGCTGGCGGAGGACAGGCTGGCTGAGCCGAGGGACAAGCGGGAAGACAGACAAGCGGGCTCCTCCCTACCAGGTAGGCAATGACGTCGTAGCCCTGTTCCTTCAGCCACACCAGGATGCAGGAGGTGTCGAGGCCGCCACTGTAGGCCAGAACCACGGAGCCTTTGCTGGACATCTCGCCTGTGGGGAGCAGAGGAAGAACACGAGTGACCCCGAGCAGCCGGGCGCCCCTGCCAGCAGCTCTCGGCCCCACAGGCCCAGCCCCGACCTTGGCCTTGGGCAGCCTTATCCCCTGGACACGCTGCCACTGGGGGCTTGGGAACAGGACGTTCTCCTCCCTGCACCCCGCGCCCCCACCCCCGGGGACCCTGACCCTGCACTCTGCACCCCCACTTGCCACACTGGGGCCCAGGAGTGCTGACGGCAGAGTTTGGGGCAGGCCTGGGGGATGCATCTCTTCGAGCCACTCCCTGCCAGCCAGAGAAGGCGGCTGAGGCTGAGCTGTCCGGCTGAGGCCGGGATCCCAAGGCTGGTCAGCAGAGCTGGCCTGGGGCCTCTGGCAGCTGACATGCCCCCAGTCAGCATGGACAGGGCCAGGCAGGGCCCTGCCAGCCTGGCGTGGACCTCCCTGAGCCCCCACTACGAGCCGCAGGGGAGCAGTGGCCATTCCTACTGCGGAGGACGGCGGGGCTCAGAGGGGGCGGGGGCGGTGGCACAGCGCTGGGGCTCTGGAACCGGCTCAGACCCAGCCGTCCCACCTGCCCCTACCTTGCTCCCCTGGATGCCCCTCGGGCCTTCACTCACTGGAGTTTTAGGCACTTGTCTCTTTTTGAATGCAAGTTCCCCTGAGATGGGTGAGTTCAACTGTACAAATGTTCAGGTGGGGGGCTCAGAGACCGACTCCCTAGGGTGCAGGTGAGGAAACTGAGGCCCAGAGAGGGAGGGAGCTAGGCAGAGCATAGCACCTCTCTGTAAGTGGCGTCCATTCCAGGCAGTACAGACGGTAGAGCCGGCCCTGCCGCAGGGACGCTGCGCAGCTCCCACCCTCCTGCTCCCCTGCTGCACTGACGCCGCCTGAAGGCGTCCTGGCCTCCTGTGTCCCCATGTCATAGCCATGGTCCTGCAGCCCAGAAGCCTCTCCCTGAACCCTGTCCTCCCCCCAGCACTCCTCACGTGGCCCCGACAGCAGGTGCTTTTATCGTGCCCATTCTGCTGAAAAGGAAACCGAGGGACAGAGAAGCAAGGTCATCTGCCCAAGGTCATGAGATCAACAGCAGCAGGGCCGGATTTGGACCCAGGCCATCTGGTTCCAGCCTCTGTGGACACCTGGCCCCAGCATCGACAAAGATCAGAGTCACCTGGGGGTCCTTATTAGACACTATTGGGGGCGATCATGGATGTCCCTCCTCAGACCCAGAGGAGTCCAGGGCTGTCCCTGCTGCCATGATGCAGGTCTGTCTGTCTGAGCACCCTCTGGGCCTGGGAGCTCGGAGAGAAGTGGCTCCCCCAGGCCGCCCGCCCTGAGCTGCACAGCCTGCACACGCAGCCAGGCGGACTTTGGAGCCGACCGCGTGAGTGCGCGGTCCTGTGTTTGCCGCACAGGCCCACCGCCTGTCAGCCCCGGCTCGCGGGCCCTTGCCGCCCTTTGGACGTAGAAGGGGAAACACCTCATTTCGGAACGGGGCGGTTGGGGAAGCGGGGCTGGTTCTGATCAGTGCCCACAACTGGGCATCCAACCACCTGCCAGGCCCTGACCCTGGAGCCAGCAGCTGTGCCCATGGCAACCGCAGCCAAGCAACTGGCCTTGGAGGATGGAGGGAAGGAGGGGAGAGGGAGGCAGGAAGGACTCAAGGTACAAAGTACCTGGGATTGGAGGTGTGGGTTCCCCGGCGTCTGGAATCTGTCTTCACGGCTCAGTGAACGTCTCTGCAAAAGCAAAAGCTGCTCAGCCGCCTGCCTGGCAGCACTGGCCCTGGCCTGCCAGACACCCCAGTCCCCTGTGAGTCGCCTTGCTGAGTGGGAGCTCTGGGGAGGCCCAGGAGCCCCAGGAGGCTCTCGGGGAATGTGCGTTTGCGAGCCACGGCACTGGCGGTGCAGGTGGGGTATGCTGTTGCATATTTTAAAACAGCCCTATGGAGGTATACTCAACATACCATAAGTTGCATATTTTTAAAGTATCTAATTTGGCAAGTTTCAGCATGTGTATTCACAGGGGATGCCATCACCACAATCAAGACAACGGACATATCCCTCTGGGACGAGCCCTTCCATTTGGGGTTATCCCCATTTTAGAGACAGGGAAACTGAGGCTTGGGTTGAGGTACTTGCCCTAGGCCTCGCTGGGCTGGTAAGCGGCAGAGCCCGGATTCAAACCCAGATCAGCTGGGCTCCTGAGCGCACTCTCGCAGGCACAGGGCCCTGTCTGGCAGGCTCAGGGGCGGGAAGTGCTGGGCAATGTGTGGTCTGGGGTGGGCGAGATGAGGCTGGCCCAAGATTTGCCCAGCTCTGAGACTCACCCCTGCTCTGCCCCCTCCCAAAGGCGCCTGGGCCAAGAGGGTGGTGGGCACAGGAGTTGGGGGGAGGAGCAGCTCCTTGGAGACGGACCACTTACCAGCCCAACGAGGCCCGGGGCAGGTTCCTACACCTGTGCCTGCTCGGCCTCAGTGCTCCCACCTGGCTTCATCTCCCATTAGAGCACATGTCACGCTCTATTCCCATTGTCCTCCCCCAGCTTTGAGCTCTGTGGGGACAGGGACTGTCTCAGAATGACACTGCTAGTTCTACTCTCTGGAGGTCAGCTCCTCACAGCAAAAAGATAGGGCTGGGGTCCCCCGAGACCCTGGGGACCCCCAAGACCCTAGGACCCTATGCACGCTCTCATTCCAGTGAGCCCTGGAAACCAGTGAGCCCCTCCTGCCGCCAGGCTGAGCAGTGTGAAGGAACACACGCACCCCGGCGTGTGGATCTGGCTGCATGCGTGTGCATGCCTGCTTTTGAGTGTGTGTGTTTGTGTTTGGGGAGGGGGCTGCATATACCTGGGAGTGTGTACATGAGAAAGGGCATGGGTGTGTTTCCCTGCTCATGTGCATGTCTATTTGCACCCGGGGGTTGTGCCTGAGAAAGTGCATGTATGTGTGCATGCATGTGTGTGTTTGGGCTTGCACGTGTGTGCCTGTGTGCACAGAAATGAGCTGAGCAGGTGGGCCGGGAGAGTGATGCAATGGGACACTGGGGTTGCTCCTGCCTCCCAGAACCCTCCCCCGTCAGCCTCTCTGGCTGCCAGAAACCAAACGCAGCTGAGGGCTTGATGGGGGGAGGCAGCAGCCCCTGCAGTCCAGCTAGTGAGCACCCACTGCGGCAGGGCACAGGGACCAAGTCCCCAGACCTGGGTTCTGGTGGCTTAAGCTATGGCCACTCATCTACAAAACGGTGGTGAGAGCAGCCTGCCCCTCACAGGGCGAGGTAAGGATTCAGAAGAGTGCTGGGGGGAGGAGCTCAGAGTTGGGCACCAAGAGTGTGCCCACAAACTCTCTGCACCACTGCCATGGCTGACCTCGGGCAAGTCCGTCACTCGCTAGGCCTCAATTTCCCCATCTGCACAAAATCCTACACACCCTTTTGGTTCTGACACCCCAGCACACTGGGCTTCCTTCCTGGGCAGGTGCCTGGCAGACCCTGGCTGAACTCAGCATCCCCAGTCCCGTGCTCCCCGCCAAGGCCCAATACAGGTTTTTCCACCTCCCAGGCGCGTGCCCAGACTCCTTCACCGGATGAGACACCTGTGGGGGAGGTGACCTCGTGCCACGCCGCCTGCCAGCACAGCCTTCCTTGGCAAGGCAGGGCCCTTCTCCGTGGGCCCAGCCAAAGCCACGGGCCAGCTTCCAGCAAACAGGCCAGTCACCTGGGCGCTCACTTGACACTAAGGAAAACCCCGGCAGCTCTGCAATGCCACAGCTGGAACGATGACAAGAGCCCACACTATGCTCAGAGTCACACATGCGTCATTTCAAGGTGGAGACTACCATTACCACCTATTTACATATGAGGAAGCTGACACCTGGCCCAGGGCACAAGCTTCCCGCAGGGTGCCCTGCACTCCCGGGCTCTGGGAGACAGCGGGGCTCCTCCCCCTGCTTTGAGAACCTTCCAGACCACAAACTCCCCAGAGAGTCACCACCACCAGTCTTCCATGTCTCCATATGCCCTGCACACCGTATAGCTCAGGACCACAGCCTCATGGAATACTCCAGAACCCCTCCCTGACATTCTAACTTAGCTGAGCTTGGTTCTTTCTTGGTTATGGAGGAAAGAAGAGCACATTCATTCATTCTTTCAGGCTACTAAATCAAAGCGCCTGAGGGTGCCTGGCCTACCCCAAGTCTGGGGAGGGAGCCAGCAAGATCAACTTTGCCCAAAGCATTGGGCAAGAATCAGAGCCCTAGAGCCCGAATTCCAGGTTACCTCTTTCCGCCTGGGCGCCCACAGGCAAGCCCCGAGCAAGGGGCTGTGTGTTCAGTGCTCACAGGGGGGAGGCGTGGGGCTGTCCTGGCCTGTGCTGGCCAGGCTCCCAGCGCCGCAGGGTGAAGACGAGGTGCAGCAGGGCAAGTGCTAATGCAGCAGGTGGCTCTGGGCCTGGCTGCTCCCAAGGCTCCTGGGGCCCCAGGCCTGACAACTACCATCAGAGCCTGCACAGTACCATCAGACTGCACAGGACAGAGCAGGAGGGCAGCGGTGGGGGGCGTGTGAGTGCTCAGGACTGCTGAGACCCAGCGGGGCGGGGCCTCCCGGTCCCCCTCACTCCTGGCCCCGGGTCTAGGTGCCCAGTGGGCAGGATTCACCCTTCAGTCCCCAGCACTGGGCAGAGCCTCCAGGCCAGGCCCCCACCCCTAGGCTCCCCTGCCCTGGCTGGAATGGGAAGGGGACGCTGGGAGGAGGGGCTGGAAGAGAGGGGTTTGGACAGCAGGGGCCCCCAGGCCCTACTCCTGGCCAAGGTCCCCCCCCCTTTGTGGCTGCATCTCCCTCCCTCAGCAGAACCTACCCCCCCCCCGCCTGGTTAGGGAGCTATGGACCCAGGCACAGCCCTCAACAGTCTACAGAGCCCTTCCCAGCCTCTTAGGATCTGCAAACATTTCCTGAGCCCTGTGCCTGAGGCTGGGCGGGCCCCAACGGACAAGAAATTGCAGCTTGGGAAGGGAGAGAAACTGCAGCCCAGGAAGCGGGGAGGCTGACCCCAAGCCTCTCTGCCCCCTCCTGCCACTGGCCGAGTGCTGGGCACCTAGGGATCAAAGCCCAGGCCCCTCGGGTCTCCCCCTGGGGAAAGGACAGGTCTGTCCACTTGGCAGAGAGGAACACCGAAGCGCCTGGGCCCTGTTCCAAGGAAGTGGCCTGGCAGGAGGGTAGAGTTTCCTGCTGTCACAATGACCCTGCCTCCCGGAGGGAGGGCGCAGCCGCCCATGGGGCCAAAGGCAACAGCTACCCAGAGGGCGGACATTCCTGCCCCGCGGCCCCTCCCACGGCGGAGCCCAGGGCCGCAGGAAACAGGAGGCCACCAGCCCCACCTTGACAGAGCAGGAGACGGCCGCCCCCAGCAAGGAAGGGAGCCCGGCCACACCCGAGGCCGCGGGAGCAGCCAGGGTCACGGTGCTCACCTGACCCGGGTAAACTGAGGCTCGGAGGAAAGCGATGCCCCAGCCCCAGAGGGGCTGGAATTCCGGTTTCACGCAGAGACAGAGACGGTGAGCAGCAGAGGGGGTGAGAGAACGGGGCCCCCACACCGCCCGGACTCCCAGAGTGTCCATTTGGGGGCGACACGGCACGGAGGAAGCCGGATCGGAAGAGGAAAATCCAGAAAGACCCCGGCCCCGCACAGGGAGCGAGTAACCCGACCTGCTCTCGGACCCTGGGACTCACGCCCGGGCGCGGCCCCAGGCGGGGTGCGGACCCGGCAGCCGGCGCTGGAGCAGCAGGACCCGGCTCGCCGCCTCCGCCCGCCCCGGCCGAGCCCGGGCGCGCGTCCCCTCCGCCTCCGGCCGGCTGGTCCTGGAGCGGGAGACCTAGGCTGGGGGGTGGGAAGCCAGAGGGCCGGGGGCGCCTTACCCGGGCCAGGCGGCGGCGGCAGGCGACGGAGCAGGGTCGGCCGGGGCGCGCATCCCGAGTTATAAGCGCCGGCCCGGGGGCAGGGCCGGGGACCGGGGACACGTGGGGGGCGCGCGCGACAGACCCCGCCCCCGGGCCCGGCCCCCGCTTGCAGCCGCTCAGCCTCCGCGGTCACCTGCGGGAGGGCGGGGCCTGGCCCCTCCTTGCCCCGCCCCTTTCGCATCCCCTCCCCCAGCCCTCAGCCTGTCCCGCCCAGTCCCGAGCCCGCGCAACCCCCGGGGCGCACGCCGCGCGGGTCCCCGGCCCTGGCCCGCGGGGGGCGGCAGCGGTGAGGGCGGCGGAGGTGGGAACCCGTGGAACTGGCAGGGTGACCGCAGCCGTCTAGCCAGAGACCTGCCTCCCGCCCTGGGGAGGCGTTCAAAGCGCTTCGAGGTGGGCGCGGGATGAAAGCTCCGCGGCCGTCCCGGGCCTTTCTGCAGCCTCCAGGCCCTTCCCTTCTCCCGGGCGGGCTGAGCCCATGGAATGGATGAGAAAACTGAGGCGGAGCCGGCTCGGGAGCTTTCATCCCTCGGTCCAGGCTGGCTCCTGGCTGTGGCTTCAGAGCCTGGCACCTGACCAAGCTCCGAGGCACCCAGGAAGCGAGAATAAAGGGCGGGCGGGCGCTGGCCCGTCGGCGCAGGGAAGGCAGAGGTTCGCAGAGGTGGAGTCTGTCGCTTGTAAAAAGAAACTGGGAGTCTGGGCGTCAGAGGCTTCTCAGCACAGTTTCCCAGCGCGGACTGCAGGCCCGAAGCACCAGTCCCTGCAGCCGCAACCCCGCGACGCGGCAGTCCCGCCCGCCAAGGCTGCAGCTCCACAGCTAGGACTGACCCGGGACGGGCGAGTCCCCAGTGAATCTGGGCCACCTGTGGCCCCGGGGAGGTGGGAAAGCCTTGCTCAGCTGCCACCCTGAGGTCCACACTCTGAATCACACCATCCGACTGCCCGCCAGCCCCCATCCCACCGCTCTAGCGCGGCCGGGAGCAGTAGCCCTGAGTCCTTCCAGGAGGGAGGAGGCATCAAACCAATTCATAAACAAAGCCACGGCCCGGTTCCCTTGGGGCTGGGTCCCGTGGGCGGCTGGAGGTGCCTTCCTGCCAGGAGGTGGAGTGACAGCTCCCCCACACCCCTCACGGACCAGCTCCCGGCCTTCCACACTAGCAAGAAGCAAATGAGGAACGGCCACAGACAGCAGCTATGTGACCTGGGGTGGTGCCCCCCAGGGCGGCCTCGGTTATCTCATCTGTAGAGCCCACCCCCCCCCCAGGAGGCCGGGCACCCGCACTGACTTCTCCACGTTTCCATCTCCATGGCTACCGATAGGCAGTAGCCCTTACTGTTACCCCCATCACACAGGCAGAAGCCTGCCGCACAGAGAGGGTATATCTTTCCCAAGGCCACACAGCATGTGAGTGGCAAAGCAGAGCTAGAATCCGGTCTCTGAAGCTCTGGCCTCTGCTCCGGCTTGAGCTGAACCACGCAGGAGCTGAGGTCACAGTCCCGGGGTCACAGGCTGAAATGGCTCCAGCCCAGAGGACTGTCCCTTCCTGACGCACAGGCACCGGTGACATGAGGGGCAGTGAGGTCACCACTCTCTTGAGAAGAAAACAGGGCCCCAGACTGCCCGCAGGGACCCCACCCCATTGAGTACCTGGGCGTGTGGCTGTGCAGAGGTGGAGACCAAGGTGGGGGTAGGCTGGCCATGTTCGACCTGCCCCCCTCCCTCTGCTGGGTGGCCCTTCAGCCCTGTCCTGGCTCTTACCCTGCAGGGCAGTTCCTGGGCCTGGGGTGGGGCATGGCCCCAGGGGTTCCCCCTGAGGCTGGGCCCCCATGGCCTTTGACTTTCATGTTGTCCCCTGCCTACACTCAGGTCAGGGCTCCTCTAGGTGCCTACATACCTTCTAGCTAAGTGATCTCAGTGGTGTCTCTAAAAGCAAAGCAGCACCTAGGCCTGAGCAGGTGGAGAAACTGAGGCACCAGGATCTGAGACATTCCTATCTTCTAAATATATCCAGGCTGCCCCTTTCTCTCCACGCCCACTTCCTCCACACTGGCCTCCCATCTTCTCTTACTCAGATCCGTATAATTTCTTACTCAGATCTCATCGCTGGTTCTCCTGCCCACCCCAGCTGCCCCTCCAACCATTCCGCCCCAACAGCCGGAGAGTTCTTAAAAACACAAATCAGAATAGGTCACACCCTTCTTAAAACCCTTTGATGGTTCCTTTGTTTCCCCCACATCAATTTCCAATTGTTAGAACAACATTGGTTGAAGACTTTGCTTTCTCCATCGAATTATGTTGGCACATTTGTTAAAAATTAATTGATCATATAAACGTGGATCTATTTCTGGACTCCCTATTCTGTTCCATTGATTTATTTATCTGTGCTTATGCTAGTACGGCCACACCACATTGGTTACTGTAGCTGTACAGTAAGTCTTTTTTTTTTTTTTTTTGGAGACAGAGTCTTGCTCTATTGCCCGACCTAGAGTGCTGTGGCGTCAGCCTAGCTCACAGCAACCTCAAACTCTTGGGCTCAAGTGATCCTCCTGCCTCAGCCTCCTGAGTAGCTGGGAATACAGGCATGTGCCACCATGCCTGGCTAAGGAGTTAAAAGTTATACACACATTTTTGACTGCATTGGGGAGGGGGGTGATGGAACCCCAACCTCCATGTTGTTCAAGAATCAACTGTACCCTTGAGTGTCAGAAAATTGCTCCTTTATTTGATGTAAAACCCCAGGTAAGAATCTTTTCAACATATACACTAGCAAGACCTGTAGCAAGAGAAGCTGGAGTTTCCTAAGTTCCCTGCAGGTGATGAGGTATTTATTCCAACTGGAGCAGGTTGGGTGGACGTCCTCCAGGTGGGAGAGAATGTGTAACTGTCATGGAAAGGCCTGGGGTCTGTGGCATTGGTGTGAACAAGGCCACTTCCCATGCTAGAAGAAACAGAGCTGCTTAGGGTCACAGGTATGGTTGCTCCAGGGCCCGGCTCTGGGACGGATGTCTTACGGGACACCTTGGGTACCTGGCCAGGTGGAGGCTTGTTCTTAGGCAAAGGCCTAAGTCTTCCATCAGACCTGGCAGGTTGAGACATCTTTGATGGGTGGTATAGAAATCCTCAATTTCTTTATTTTAATTTTGGTTTTTGTATTTTTATTAGTATATCTTAGTTGCACATATTTTTGGAGAACATGTGACATTTTGATACATGTATACAGTGTGTAATGACCACATCCAGCAAGTCCTCAATGTCAATGGAGGTGCCACGAGGTCCATCTTGGCTCAGATGTCTGAGCAGCGTGTTACGGTTTCCAGTGTGTCAGTCTTGTCTACCTTTCATCAAGTTTATTTCTAAGTATTTTAACTTTTTCGATGCTATTGTACATGATACTTAAATTTTTATTTTCCAATTCTTTGTTGCTAGTATATATAATTGACTGTTGTGTATTGGCCTTGTGTTCTGCAACCTTGCTAAATTCACTGATTAATTCTAGTAGATTTTTAGATAGAGACATTTTTACTTTTCCCTTTGTTATCTTTGTGCCTTTTTTCCTTGCCCAATTGCAATGTGAAGAATCCCCAGTACAAAGTTGAAAGGATTCAGTTCGAATAGTTATCCTTACCTTGTTTGTGATCTTCGGAAAAAGCCTTTGTTCCATCTTTTGCCATTAAGGACTATGGTAGTTATCAGTTTTTCATAGATTTTTAAAAATCAGGTGAAGAAGTTCACTTTTCTTCTTAGTTTGTTGAGAGTTTTTTTTTTTACATTACTAGGTGCCGAATTTAGTCAAACGCTTTTTTCTACGTCTATTGAAGTGATCATATGATTCTCTCCTTTAGTCTATAAAATTGGTGAATTACATTGATTGGTTTTCAGGTGTTGAACCAACCTTGCATTCCTAGAATAATTATATCTAAATAAAGTTGGTTTTTCTTTCTTTCTTTTTTTTTTTTTTTAAGGGTATCCCATGATGGGAAGATTTTTAAATTTTTAAGAAAAAAAGAGACAGGAGAACTTTTGGGTTAAAAGAGATATAAAATACATAATCAACCACAATGTGTAAACCTCATTTGGATCCTGATTTTTATTTTAAGTGCAAAAGAAGTATCTCTATGGACAATTGGGAGTTTGAACACTGGCAGGGTATTTGATGATAGCAAGGAATTACTGTTGATTTTTTAAGGTGTAGTAATAATGATGTTGTAGTTACATTTAAAAAGATTTGTGAAGGTTTACAGATATATACTGAAATATTAATAAATAAAATTATTTCCGAAAAAAGACTGATGACCCATCACCCTTATGATCAAATCTCAGGCCTATGCCTCTTCCTCCTCTGCCCTCACCTGCTGCGGCCACCACGCTTGCAGCCGCTTCAGTGCATCAGCCTCTTTCTTGCCCTATGGTGGTCTCTGCCATGTGGTCTCTGCACATGCTGTTCCTTAGAGGTGCCTCTCTGGCCCCTCCTCTCTCCCCACCAGATCAGTCCCTTGTCACATGCTCTGATGCTGGCACGTAGCAGAGGCCCGGAGTAATGTTTAGAGGGCTCTGGTTCCTTCTCTTTCCCCACGGCTGTTGCTTAGCCTGGACAGCCACAACCTGTCACCTGCACCTCTGCAGAGACACCTCACCTGTCTTCCTGCCTGTGCTCGCCACCCCCTCTTATCCACGCTCCCCACTGCAGCCGGGGTGGCTTTTCCAAGGGTTGGCTCTGACTTTTGTGGCCACTTGTCTGAACTGACGAGCAGGACGAGCTCAGTGGTCATCGAATGCCCGAGCGACCTCTCAGCACAGATACAGCCTTGCACAGAACCGGGCACAGGCTTCCTCCTGTCCTCTGTCTCTCCTCTGCTCCCCGAGGGCCCTGGGCCTGCTGGGCGTGGAGGACCTCACCCTGCAACCATCTCATGGCTGGCACCAGAAGTCACTTTGCTGCTGCCCATGTCTGGGCACTGGCCCTAGGAACAGAGTGTGTCCTCCAGGCTGGACCCCAGGTTGCCAGTCCCCACCCAAGAGAACACAGAGTCCAATTGTTGGGTTCTTGGAAAAGACGTATCAGAGCATTCAATGAGCGACCTGCAGGGCTGTTTTCCACCCCTGGTGGTGAAAAACAGCCTCGGAGGTCAGGTGGCACCGGGGGCAGGGCGGCTGGACAGGGCCCTGGCTAATGACGACTGGCAGCTGGGAAAAGAGAAGTGGACAACACCCTCTGGCTCTGGCTGCAGCTCGCGGGAGGCGGCTCCTCTGCTCCGTCACCATCCCCGTGGGCGGGCTAAGGGGGTGGGGGCTGAGGGATGGGTCAGAGCCTGGGCCAAGGCCTGCTCTGCTGGGCTTGCTGCACAATCTCGGAAGAAAGCCGCCCCTCTCCACCAGCTCTGCTCATAGCCTCAAACGGAAAAGGAGGGAAGGTGGGAGAGGGCAGGGCTGGACTGAAAGGAATTCCCCTTTGACTCCTAGGGTCCCTTCGTCCTGCCCCTGGGACAGTGGGCACCTGGGACCCTGGTGGGTAGCAGCCCCCCTGGGCTCCGGAGTCAATGGGCCTGGGTTTCATCCTCTGTTCCCCTCCAAGCTGTGTGAGCTTGGACAAGTGGCTCACCTTCTCTGAGCCCCCATTCCCTCTTTCATGGAAAGGGGACACTATTTCTTGACTCTGGAGCTCCTGGGAAGGTTAAATCAACTCAAGTTGGTAAGACAGAGGTCAGAGACTCCTCTGCAGGTCTTCACTCCACATCGGCCTGGGGCTGACCTTTCTCTCCCCTTGGGCTGCAAAGTCCCTGGTTCCATAAAAAATTAACAGCACAGCAAAGAGCAAGGCCCACGTTCTGACCCATGGCCCCTAGGGTTGCACAAGGGAGGGCGTTCAGCCCTAGGAAGGTCCTAACAGGTGGGCCCGGGACGAATGGGGTGTGGAGGGGCCTGGGAAGCCCCTCCCCGACTCTCCCACCCTCCCCGACTCTCCCACCCTTCCCCAGTCTCTGCACCCAGCCTGGAATTCCACCGCCAGTGACTGCTGTGGTTTCACCCCAGGGTGAGCAAACTATGGTTCGAACCTGCTCTTATAAAGCCTACATGCAGACTAGATGGCTTTTACATTTGTAAGTGGTTGAAGAGAATCGAAAAGAGTATTTCATGACACATGAAAATGACAATAAGTTTGAAATGTGAGTGTCCGCGCTGGAACACAGCCACGCCCATCTGTTTGTGTCCTTGGCTGCTTTCGGCTGCAGCGGCAGAGGTCAGTGGTTTTGACAGAGACTGGGTGTCCTGCAAAGCCAAAAATATTTGCTAATCTGCCCCTTAACAGAAAAACTTTCAGACTGGTTTAAAGGAAAGCAGTAGAAAGAAGTGCCCTGGGGGAGGGGCGTGTTCCGTCGGGGCTGTTAGCTGGGAATCAAGAGTCCAAGTCTAACCATTAACCAGTCACGCGTCAGTCCAGTGACAGGGCCACATCCCCTCCCTGTGCCTCCCTTTCTCCACCTGTAAAATGGACACATGATTTCTTCTCCGTTTGCCCCAGCATTGCTGGAAGGCTTGGTTTAGATTGTCAGATTGTCATTCAGAGTAATGCCGGAAATAACTCCGACAGCTTCCCTGTTGCCCAGAGAAGAGAAAGGGGACACTTAGGGAGAGATGACCAAGTCACACTAAGCAGGAGGAGCAGGGAGAAAGGAATATCCTCTCTATTCTAGAGGCTATGTCTGCCACCAGCCCAGGAAGGAGTGGGGAGGAGTGGGGAGGAGTAGGGAGGAATAGGGAGGAGTGGGGAGGAGTAGGGAGGAATAGGGAGGAGTGGAGAAGAGTAGGGAGTAGTGGGGAGGAGTAGGGAACAGTGGGGAGGAGTGGGGAAGAGTGGGGAGGAATAGGGAGGAGTGGGGAGGAGTAGGGAGGAATAGGGAGGAGTGGAGAAGAGTAGGGAGGAGTGGGGAGGAGTAGGGAGGAATAGGGAGGAGTGGAGAAGAGTAGGGAGGAGTGGGGAGGAGTAGGGAACAGTGGGGAGGAGTGGGGAAGAGTGGGGAGGAGTAGAGAGGAGTGGGGAGGAGTTGGGAGCAGTGGGGAGGAGTTGGGAGGAGTAGGGAGGAATGGGGAGGAGTGAGGAGGAGCAGGGGGAGTAGAGAAGAGTGGGGAGGAGCAGGGGAGGAGGGAGGAGTGGGGAGGAGCAAGGAGGAGTGGCAGCTCTGGGCTCTGCTAAGCCCTGTTTTCACCTGCTTCCCCGGAGCGGGAGACAGGCCAACACACACATATACAGTCTTGTCTCTCCCCAGCTCACTCAGTCAAAGCCAAAGTCCCTTCAGTGGCCCAAGGCCCCACAGGATCTGCCCCAAGCCCCTGGCCTGTCTGATACAAACTCTCTCTTCCCTTTCCCTCCCCCTCGCCCATCTCCAGCCTCCCCTGACTCCTTGCTGGTCCCTCCTGCCTCAGGGCCCTGGCACCTGCTGTTCCCTCTGCCAGGAACCTCCTTCCCCTCCATGTGATGCCCCTTGATGTCCTGTGTCCTTCTCCCTCACCTTCTTCAGGTCTCTTCTCAAATGCCACCTGTGGGGTGAGCCTACACTGAGCCCTGCTACCACCTCCCAGACTTCGCTTCCCTCCCTCACACCCACTAACGCGCAGGTCCACCTTCCACTTTGCAGTTCCTGGCTGTTCATGTCCCCTTCGCCACCAGAACGTGAGCTCGTGAGCACAAGGGTTTCACGGTCACCACCTGGCACTTCAGTAGAATGCAATGAATCTTCGGTGACTGTGTAAATGAATGAATTTAATTCTTTCATTAAAATATTAAAATGTATTATTTTAATCATGAATAGACCAGACATCAAGAAAAATGATTTCATGTATATGTGGAATTTTAAAAAAATAAGTAAATAAAAGCCAAATACATAGAAATAGAGAAGAAAACGGTGGCTAGCAGGGGCGGGAGGGGTGAGGGTGGGGAGATGCAGGTAAAGGATACAGAGGTGCAGATGGTAGGATGAGTAAGTGCAGAGCGCTAACATACAACAGGTCTTAATTTGATTTTTGCTAAGAGTGGATTGTAGGTGCTCTTACAGAAATAAGAATATGTGAGACAATGGATATGTTACTTTGCCTGACTCAGTGACCATTTCATTACGTTTATCAAAGCAGCATTTGTCGACTTCATACACAATAAATATCTTTTGCTACCTCGCATTGCTGTCTAACACAGTTAATTCTTGCTTAATTCTCCCCACAGCCCTTAGGGGACGGGGCAGCCCTATTGCAGTGCACTTTACGGATGTGAAAACGGCCCAGAGAGGAGCCTGATGCCCCCTCATAAGGAGCCGGGCCCACTGGACTCCTACTCCAGTGCTCCTGGATCAGAACAGAAGGGTGGTGGTTTCCCTTCCAGCCAAAGCCCCTCCTTACAGAGCAAAATAATTAGACAAAGAAACCAAGTTGGTTAAAAACAATCGTTTTTATTTTTTTTTTTATTTTTATTTTTTTTAGAGACACCCAAGTTGTGTTAAAAACAATCGTTTTTATATCGTGCATACGCACACTGGGTTCAGGATGACAGTGCCAGGTGTGGACAGCGGCCACTGCTGCTGTCAGCGCAGGGTCTGCCCCCTCCCTCTGGCGCCCTGGTGCCCTGTGTCCCTGCCCAGGCCCCTCTGAGGCTTGGGCAAGCCTGGAGGGGCGGGTGCGACCCGGAGGCTTCACCCGGAGCCTTGCCGCGTCAGGGCGGCCTTTGCCACCTGCCTGCGAGCTCAGGTCCTTGCCGTCCTGGGGTCAAGGCTGCGCAGGGTTGTGTTTACTGAAGGTCTCACTGACGCACGGGGGCGGAGAAGATGACGTTCCGCTTGCCAGAGCAGATGGCACGGACAAGGGCCACCCTGTCCGCCCGCAGTCTGGCCCGGGCCGGCTCCTCCCCGCCCCCTTCCTCGGGGGTCACGCCGGCCCCAGAACTGCAGCCGGTGACCCTTTCTGCCTCAGTAGGGGTAGGGGGACACGTTGATGAGCAGGACGAAGAGGCTCTGGTGGCGCGGCGCGGCGGCGCGCACGGTGAGGCGGTAGAGGCCGGCGCGGGTGAGCGCGCGGCGGGTGTAGACGGCGCCGTGGCCGGCGCGCAGCGGGCGCAGCGCGAACGGGCTGCGCGGGTCGGGCTCGAGCACGCTGAGCTCCGTGCGGTTGGCGGGGACGCCGGCGTCCGAGAAGGCGACCAGGCGCGCCACGTCGTGGTGGGCGCGCACGCCCAGGGGCAGCGGCAGCAGCCGGTACTGCAGCGTGGAGGGGCCGTCGGCGCCGCAGTCCTGGGAGCAGCGCCGGAAGCACGTCCTGCGGGTCGCGTAGACAGACGGGGGACCGGTTGCTGTCGGAGCCGCAGACATCGTCTGCAGCTCTGCTCGCGCTGCCCGCGCGCGCCACTGCTAGCCCATTTTAGAGATCAACAAACGAGCCCGACAGAAGCCAGAGACTTTCCCACGGGACAGGCTCCCCCAGGGACGTTCCCAGTCCATGCCCCAGGTGGCCCAGCAGGCACAGGGCAGCCCCCGACTTAGAGCCCTCGAGGCCACCTGCAGGTGCACGGAGCTGAGTCACCGCTGTGCGGGAGTGGGGTGGAGGTTCAAAGAAACGCTCTTAGCTTTGCCCAGGGAAGCCGCTTCCACCCCAGCCTGCGCTTCCCAGTGTGTAAGGTCCAGGGCAAGTCCCGCCAGGAGACACTTTCCCGACCACAGCAGCCGGGCCCAGGTCCTCCCGTCTCTGCGTCTTTGTGGCTTTCGTGGCCACTGTTAGTGGCCTGGAGGAAATGTGTCTTTTGTTCATGTGTTTTGAGTCCAGGGTTTTGTGTATGTGTCTGGGTTTTATGTGTGTGTTTGTGTGTCCCCCATTGTCTCCCAACTCTGGCCTCTTCCCTGCCCCCAGCGCTCCACGCACACCTGCGTCCCCCACGCACACCTGTGTCCACCACGCACACCTGCGTCCCCAGCCGGGGAGTGACTGTGTCAAGGCGAGCTTGCACCCTGAGTGGCTGCAGAATGTGCTCTTCAAGGGCACGGGGCCTGGGCCCAGGAGTCTCGCAGCGCGACCTCCACAGGCCCTGGGAGGCCTCTGCCTGAGATAGGGCCTAGGGGCAGGGGTGCGGCAGCAGGAGCCAGGCGGAAGCTGCAGCTGCTGGCAGATGTGTCCTCCCCCCCCCCGCCCCCCCTAGCCACTCAGCCCCTTACCCAGGGCTGGGGCCCTGCCGGTAGGTGGCGGGACAGGACGTGTCCACACACTGGTAGCTGCCGCGGGTGTTGAAGCACATCTGGCCGGGCCCGCACTCAATGCCATCCTCCTCGCACTCGTTGATGTCTGGGTGGGGAAGGGGATGAGAGGCAGCAAAGGAGGAGGGCGCAGGCGGGGACAGGAGGGCAAGAAGGAGACCGTGAGTTGGGAGCAGCACCTTTGGAGGACCAGCGAGGCGGGCAGCCCTTCTTCCTTTGTCCCCACTAGTCTGACCTGTGAAAGCCTGGCCGGGTCCCCGTGACCTCCCCACCTCCCCAGGGGCGAGGACTTTCCAGGGGGTGATGGTGGGCACCGGGGGGACCTCCTGAGCCTAGTGCCCAGTTGGAGGCCCTGGAGACATGGGGCTTGCCCCGGACGGCCACTTTGCCCTCTGAACCCCAGTGACCCTGCCTGTGGGCCGAGCATCCTGGTGTCCCTCTGTGGAAGGCCTGCCCCTCTCAGAGGACGTTCCCTGAGCCCCGTGACAGAGTGAGGATGGAGACATGCAAGGCTGCAGATTCCCGTTGGCTAGGGCGGGCCAGGCAGGGGGACCGGCCGAGGCCCTGGTGTGTGCCGGGGAAGGTGCACGACGCGACGCGGGAGGTGGAGGACGCTACCACCACCGCAGCGGCGGCTGCTCGGCCCTGCGCGCTCTGCAGGCCTCGCCCAGCTGCTGAGGCTGGGGAGGTGAGGAGCGGCTGTGAGGGACCCAGCAGAGTCCCTGCAGGCGGGTCCCATTACGCCCACGTAATCTCTTGAGGCTCCTGTTGGCGCGTGGGCGCAGCTGGCTGTGGAGCCTGGTCACGTAGCGCCTCCGAGCTCCCCTCCCGCCCCGCCCCCACGGGATGGTTGTGAAGGGGTGGAGCGAACAGAGTGGGTGAGATCCCATGTGCCCTGTCCCTTGCTCCCCGCCCAGGCCCCTCCGGATCTGCTCACCCTGGCAGTTCCTGCCGCTGGGCAGGAGGCGGTAGCCGGCGGGGCACAGGCAGCGGTAGCTGCCCGCGGTGTTGCGGCAGGCGTGCTGGCACAGGCTGCTCACGCGGCACTCGTCGAGGTCTGGCCCGGGCATGAGTGGTGGGCGGGGGGAGCAGGCAGAGAGACATGCTGAGTCACAGACGCCCCGGTGGCCACGTGCCTGACTGCCAGGCTCTGGGATGGCCCACTCCTCCCTGTTCTGCCCTACCTGGCCCCGGATTCAGGGCTTGGGGCATCCCTGGGCCTGGCCGGGGGCAGGAGCCCCACCCGGCCCCAGCCCATGCTCACCACGGCACAGAGCGAGGGGCACCACCCCCAGCACAGGCCCCTCTGCCCAGGCGGGAAGGGCAAAGTGTCAGCACTCCGGCAGGTGCCTCCTCTGTCCCTCTCTGCAGCCCAGTGTCGGCCTCTGCAGGGCCCCCAACCCCACCTCTGTACCCACCAGACCCCCTTCCCCCATTCTCATGTCGGCCTGAACGTCTCCTTCACTCCACGACATCTCCCTCCCTGACTGCTCTACCGCTGAGTGCCAAGAGCAGTGTTTCTCAGAGTGGGTTCCTGAAACATTTGTCCAGGACGCCCTTCCCCCAGGCAAGTGTCCTGAAGTGGAATGGTTTAGAAAATCCTCCATCCTCCTCTTGGAAGCCCCTTGCCCATTAGCACAGCCAAGCCTCCGAGAGGCCGGTACGGAGGAAGCCGCTCTCCTCCCGCGCACCCACCGCACTGCCTGTGAGCCCTGCGTTCCTGAACTCAGTGGGCGGTGCCCATGCGCCCAGCCTAGGAGCCCCAGATAACATAGCGGATGTGTCCCCATGGGATGGCTGGGGCCTGGTCTCACCTGTGCAGACACCGTTCTGCCTGATGAAGCCAAGGGGGCACCAGGCCCGGCCCACGCTGCTCGGGGCTGCAGGTCCCGTGCGAAGGGAGAGCAAGGCATGAAAGGGGCCACCAGGGACGGGGCCCTGGGGCCGCAGCCAGGGCACAAAGAGGCCCCGGTGGCTGACGGTGGTCACATTTTGTTCATTCTGCTCCGGTGAGGTGCAGGCCTTGCCATCAGGGAGGAGGGTCTGGCCTGGCGGGCACAGGCAGCGGTAGCCGCCCTGGAGGTTGTGGCACTGGTAGGCGCAGGCCCTGGGCAGCTGCAGGCACTCGTTGACATCTGCAGGGGGGAGGGCCGGGGAGGGCCGAGGGTGGCTCAGGGCTCACTGCAGCAGCCTGTGGCCACTCCACCTGGCTCCAGCTTCCTCTCTTGCTCACACTGCCCCAGAATTCAGGTGCTCACATGCTGCACATAGGCCTGTCCCCAGGCTGTCCCTCTCCAGCCACCCCAGCCTCCCCCAGCTCTGAGCATGCATCATCCCAGACTCCAGCTCCCCTCAGCCCCTGAACTCTTCGGAGGGTCCATTCTACTGCTGAAGCCCCTCTGAGATCCACCCACTCATCTCAACCCCCTCCTCCTCCTGGCCTCCCAGGGCAGGTGACCCGCAGGGGTTGGCTAAAATTTTGGTGCCACAGGCAGGGAAGCTCAGATGCAGGCACCTGCTGAGTGCACGGCCAGTGTCGGCTGCTGCTCGGTCATTCTCAGCACTCACTAGCACCAGAGCCATGAGCTCCCACTGCCCGTGAGCAGGGGGTGCCTGCCAGAGGATGTGTGCCCCCATGTCCCCATACCTAGGCAGGGCAGGCCGGGGCCCTGCATCCGGTACCCCCTGGGGCAGCCGCAGCGGTGACTGCCTGGGGTGTTCTGGCAGAGCTGGTTGTAGTGACACTCGTCCAGTCCCTCCAGGCATTCGTCCACATCTGGGAGGCAGGGGCGTGGTCAGGGGCGGGGCCTAGCCCAGAGACCATCCCCCTGCACATCTGGGCCCCTTCCCCACTCCAACTTTAGTGCCTGCAGGCTGGCTGCGCCACCAGGCTGAATGCGCTGCCCCTCCCACTTGTACCAACCAGCCTGCAGCTCAAGAGGGTTTGGGTCCGAAAAAAAGGAAGGGGCCAGAAAGGTGGGCTTCGGACGCAGAGTGCTGGGTTCCACAGAGCTCTGCCATATCCTAGGCCCTGGGTCCGAAACTCTCCCTCCAGAGCTTGTTTCCTCATCCGTAAGGAGGGCAGGACGCGGCCTTACCGGGGGGTGTGACGAGGAGAGAACTGGCTCAAGCCCGTGAAGGGCTGGGAGTGGGCATGTGGGAAGAGCTAAAAATGGTGAGAAGAAGGGAGGGGCAGGCGGGCGGCCAGGCCGGTGTGGCCCCAAGGCCCGTGGAGGCACAACTACCCATCGCCCCAGTCGGGCCGCCATGCTGCCCTCTGCCCTGTGCGGCCCCTGTCAGACCAGCCAGTTCTGGTCGCCCTGGAGGTCCAGCATCCCGGTGACACACGGCCTCCCATCAGCTGAACCTCGGGTTCCCAAGAGTGTGGACAGGCCCCACCCCACGCCCCCGGCACCTTCACAGCCGGCCCCGTCTGCGGCCACCCGGAAGCCAGGCCCGCAGTCAGGGACGCAGCGGTAGGAGCCCAGCAGGTTCACGCAGCGCTGTCCCTGTCGGCAGAGGTGGGCATCCCACGCACACTCGTCCACGTCTGGGGGGAGGGCGGGGCCAGCGGCTGCGTGAGCATAGTCCCCAAGTCCTCCTCGCCACCCTGGCACTGACCCAGCCCACCTGCACTGGCCTCGTCCCCAGGCCCAGAAGCCCCTGGCAGGAAGGCCCCCCCTCCTGCTAGCTCTTTCCATCGTCCTGCCCTGCCCCCAACCCAGAGCCCACCCGAGGGACCTAAGGGCTCCGCCTGCGGCTTCCCATGCCAGGTTGCAGACAGTGTCCCCCTGGGCACCCGGCCCGCTGGTGGGCGTGGAGGGGTGCCGATTGGGGGCAGCAGCAGGACAGTCCCCCAGGTCAGATCTGTCACCCAGTGGTGCTGCTGAGAGCACACAGGGCACACAGGGCAGACACATGACGGCTCCCTCGCCAGCCCAGCCAACTGGGACGACACTGAGTGCTGGGAAAGTGCCCGAGGCCGAGTCCAGGCTCAGCGGGTACAAGCATGGTTGCTGCCTGTGTGTCTCCGGGGATCCCGTCACCCTAATACCTGGGCCTCACCTTTCTGCAGCCCCCATAGCAGGAAGGGACCTGGTGGGGACATGGCATCGGGTCCCCCAGGCTGGTATCCAATGCCCTCAGGAATGGGCCATCCCTGGAGGTACGTGCCCCCGAGAGCTGGGCCCGGGGACCCTCCTGCACACCTGGGCCAGGTGTGAGGAGCACCTCCCCACCTGGGGCCCACTCACCTCTGCAGTTCCTGTCATCCCAGGCCAGGGTGAAGCCGGCTGGGCAGGAGCAGGAGAAGTGGCCGGGCCCATTGAGGCAGGAATGGGAGCAGGGGCTTGGATTGCCTGAGCACTCGTCCCTGTCTGGGGCAGGAAGGGGTCTGGTGGTTTCTGCTCCTGGGCTCTCCTGCCACCTGGCCAGGACAGGCCACTCCTCCCAGGCTGGGAGGCCTCCCGTGTGCATGCGGGGGTTGGGGACCACTCACCCACACAAAACGTTCCCTGGGAGTCCAGCTCAAAGCCCTCGGGGCAGCCGACTTCATTCTCCTCTGCAAGGCCAAGCAGATATGCCCTAAGGACACAGGCCCCCAAGGCTGCCCTGGCCACACTGCGTGGCCCCCTCCTGAGCCAGGATGGAGCCAGGACGGTGCCAGTGAGTCAATGAGCTCCTTCCCCACACGGGCTCACCGGAGCGGCAGCTGTGGGACACGCCCGAGAGGCTGCGCAGTGGGTCAGGCAGACCCAGGAGAAGCCCAAACCCGCGCCCCGAGGGCCCAGCGCTGCACACAGAGGGAGAGCAGAGGGGCGGGGAGCGTGGATGGCAGCAAGAACAAAGGCGGGTGGGGCAGCTGGGTTCAGAGCCCAGACTGTGTAACCGTAGGGACAGTCACCCTTGATAAAGTGGTCACTCGGTGCAGAGCTAGGGTTTTGGAACCGGGGTCTGCTTGGCCTCAAAGCTGTGCTCTCACCACCACCTCTTGCTCAATGTCAGAGACATTTGGGGTGTGTATTGTCAGTCTCCCCTGGGTGAGAATATAGGGCAGGTTCCAGTGGGTCTCCAGGGGGTCTGACAGTGGCTCCAGCCCCCTGGGAGGAGGGGGTGGGTGTGGCTCGACTCTTGAACATCAGCCCAGGGTGGGCGTTTGGACCTTCGCCCTGGGGCCTGGGGAAAGGCGGAGGTGTGAACAGGAGTGGCCCGAAGAGCTGCGTCCCTGCGGGGGGTGTGGGTGGATGAACCTGAGTAGGGACAGTTTGGAGGTGAGCAGACCAGGCGAGCTGTCTCGGTCCCCCAGTCTCCGGGCCCTGGTCAGGGATGCAGGGGGCAGAGGTGACCTTTAGCCAGGTGCACATTCAGCTAGAGCAGTGGGGTCATGGGGACAAAGGGTGGGGGCCTCACCAGCTTGCAGGGCTGTATTGAGCTGGAAGTGCAGGGCCCCGGCCTCGGGGTCGAAGGCCGTGCTGATAGCCGAGGCCCGCAGGTGCTGCACCAGCTGGGGCTGGGGGCCCCGGGCCGCGTCGTACTGGATGCTGTGGTTGCAGCGCAGGGACGCTGGGGCGCGGCCTTGGAGGAAGCGCTGCGTGGAGCCCACAAACAGCTGGCCGGGCCCTGTCTGCACGTAGCGCTCCTGGAAGTCCTGGAGGAGGAAGAGGAGGGGCAGGGAGAGGAGGAGGAGGGTGCTGGGATTTCAACCCCCATGCAGCCTGGGACACTCAGCCTCCACTCAGGGCTGGGGGCTGCTGGGGGAGAAGAACTGGGTGGACGTCTCAGCTCTTCCTCCAACCTGCCAGGCAGCCCTGGGCAGCTCACTTCCCTCTGTGCGCTTGCTCATGGAATGGGGGGAATTCTCCGTCCCCAAGAAGCTGGGCTCAGAGTGTCCTCCCACTGGGCCCCGGCTGAGCCTGTTACAACCTGCTAGTCCTACCCAGAGTCCAAGGGCATGACCCAGCGTCTGCTGGGGTGTCAGGAAGGACAGTGGGCCTGGCTGCTCGGGGGTGGGTGGGGACAGGACACTCCATTCTCTCTCACCCATCCCCTCCGCACACCCCAGGACGTGACCCCCCACCTGCACTCGAAGATCTGTGTCGGCCAGGCTCTCGGGGACAATGCCATCAACCACCATGTCAAGGAGCAGAAGGCCATCAGGGTCCAGGCCCCGGGCAACCTGGGTCATTGTCAGCAGCTCCCCTGCAATCCACCCCACCCAGTCCAAAGTCACCACGGGGTGGCCCTGGGCTCCGGCCATGGGCTTACCTGGCCCACCCCCGGGAAGACCCTGCTCACCTGTTGCAAACTCCACGTGTGACTCCTGTCGGAAGCTGCCACCCGTCAGGGAGTGGCCGTTCAGGGCCTCCCCGCTCTCTCCGGCCAGGGCCCAGTAGATGGGGGCGATGGCGACCACAAGCACCCGCATCAGAGGCCCTGGGCGGAGCGGGGCACCGAGGCTGGGTTAGGGCTGGATCCTCAGGGTGGCCACCCTCCTGCTCCGGGTCCCTCTGTGGCTGCCACTGCCCCCAGGGAGCTCAGCCCCTTCCCTCCCCACCCACACTCAGTCTCGACCACCTGCACCAGTTACTTAACCAGGGCCTGGGACAGAGAAGGCAAATGACCCACTTCATGAGGTTGTCGTGAAAATTAGTAAAACAAACTTATGCGAAGAAATGCACGCAACTTGTTGATATTCAACTCAGTTCAACAAATACAGATTATGGACTCCTGGGTCACCACAGAGCCTGGGATTCTGTGAATTGTCATGACATATTTGCTGGCCGGAGTTGAAAATTAACAAAGTTTCCGTCTGGAAGAGCCCAGGAGAGGAAGGATTGTTCCAAACCATTCAAAAAAAAGCCAAAAAGTCTACATGGATTCTCAGACTTTACGCGGTGCCCAGCCCTCCTCTCAGGGCCAGGTGGGGCCATGGGCTGGGCTGGGGGACACAGCCCACTGCCCAGTTGCTTGGGGTCAGAGATGGTGCAGCTGTGTGATGTTACCAGGAGCCAGCCGGGCCCCTGCGCATGGGCAGAACCTTCTCACCCTCTCTGTGCCTGCTTCCACTGAGCAGGGCCTGGCCCACTGGCTCGCGGCCAGATGTCTCCACCACTCTTGCTCCTGCAGCTGGAATCAGCAGCCACATCTGGGCAGCATCTGGCCTTACTGGCTCTCTGCTGAACGCCAGCTCGGAGCGATCCCTGGCAAAGTCCCCTGACCCCACGCAGGACTGTGGTCAAGGGCAGCTTGAGAGGAGCTGTTCTTAGTAAAGACCCCATGAGCACGGCCCTTCCTCTGCTCTGTTCCCCCAGGAGGAAGAGCGGGTCCCTGGGAAGAGCGAGATAGCGAGGTCGACCGTGACAAGGTCTGCCCGTCTCCCAGACATTCATCCGCTCAGACACGCGTGTGGCGGGTTGTTGTGCAAGTGCACAGACGGTTCTTGGTCCTCTAGGTTTTCCAGCTAATTTAATTCTCCACGTTTCCTGCTTTTTTCAGCCCCAGCCAGCATCCCTCAGTCCTCACTGGGGGTCCCTCCAGTCCTGTCGGCCCTGGCCTCAACCGTGGGGAGGAGCCTCACGTGGCATCAATGGCTTCACAAACCACGATCTGAGCACCTGCACCCACAACACCCCGACCATTCCCACCGTCTCTCGGGCTGACTGTCACGCAGTCAGCGCATGGTGTGGCGGGTTGCCTGCCCGCACCAAGGCTGCTCTGGCCTGGACTCAGCTGCTAGAGGCATCAGACGTGCACCAGTCAGTGCTCAGGCCTGGAGCAAACCCGGGACCCGGGCTTTGCCTCCCCCAGGTCCAGCAGGTGCCAGAGGGGCCCAGTGGGCTGGGGTAATGGGCCCAGATGCAGATGACACTCTTGTCCCCACTTACCCACATTTACTGGGATGTGGCTGATGGTGCTCCGGATGGTGGTGACCCCAGAACGCACCTCCTGCTGTACGCTGGTGTTGAGTGTGGCCACCCCAAATTCCTGGCCATTGATCACCCCAATCATGCTGCCCCGGCTCCCCCGTGGCTCCCCTGGGAGGAAGGAAAAGAACAGTGTGGACCTGCTATCCAACCCCATCCCCATAGTTGTCATTTCCTTTTCACAAAGGAGTAAATGGAGGCTCAGAGAGGTGAAGTATCTTGCCTGAGGACACACAGCTAATGGGAGATGGACTCAATGCCCAGGGGGTCCTGGCTCCAGATTCTGGCTCTGCCATCACCTTCCTTGAAACCTGGCCACATCAGGCCCCCAAGCCACACCTTTTACAGAGGGCCAAGTTGGCTACTCTGTCAAGTGAGGAGGTAGGACCACAGACATGCATGAGCCAGGGATGAGAGGGTATGCTGGCCTGCTGGAGGGTCCAGGGCACCGAGCCAGACCTGAGTGCCATCCTTTGAATGCCCCCATTCCATCAGGGGCACTGGCTCCGGCCACCTTGCAGCTGGCTTGGCTGGGGTGGGTTGGTTTCCTGCGAGCAGATGCTCTTCAGCACTAATCAAATGGATGGCACAGGCACAGGGCACTTCCTCTGACTAATGCACCAGCTGTCTCGTTTAGGCAGCTGGCATTCCAGGGGGCGAGAGACAGAAGTTAGCCTGCCTCTCCACTCACCAGCTCTCCGGGGAAATTAACAACAAATTGCCCATGATCTGTCAAAAAATAACATAAGACACTCAACTGCCAGGATCCTAAATGGGTGAATCTGGGGGCTGGCTAATTTTGGATTCTAGGAAGCAGAGCTATTTCCTGCAGTCTCTGGATGGGATTTGATGAGATTTGCTGCCCATCTGGGATGTTTCTCATCAGTGTCCGCTGCTCTGGGGTTCACGGCAGGGATAGAAGAGGGGCCGTGAACCTGTCCCTGGCCTTTTAATGAGGGGGTGAGGATGGAATTGGGAACTGCAGACAAGAAGGCAGGGGCATGACCCGGGTAATTTCGGAAGGGGACAGGAAATTGGAACCCAGGCATGGCAAGCCACTGCCAACCTTCTCAGACATGGGGTGGCTCAGCAGCCTCTTGTCCCCCACAAGGCCAGAGTTGGGACCCGCCAGGCTGACATGGAAGGAGGAATGAAGCAGGTGGCGGGGAAGACAAGTTTGTGGTTTTATCTATCAATGCCCCTCATAGGAACTTGTCGTCTAGAGCCATTCAGGTCATCACACAAAGATGTGCCCCGCATGGTGGCTTTTAGAGAGGAAACTGGAAAGATAAACTATGTGGCTTGTTTAACAAAGCTAAAAGAAATTAACATAAAAACCATTCCATGGAATGACCTGAAGCCAATAAAGAAGACGCGGTTCACCCGCATGGGACGTCGTCCAACGCAGAGTGAAAACGGCAGGTTATAAAGACGACCTGTGAATCTGACCTCATTTGTTAAAAGAAAAAACTGCATCTCTTACATTCAGAGAAAAGAGGGTGGAAGAATATACCCCCAGATAATTGCCCAAGCTATTGTCTGGCAATTGAATTATGGGAGAGAATTACTTTTTTTCTTTGTAGATTTCTATAGCATCTGGCCTTTCTATGGTTAGCATAAATGCAGGAAAAATGCCTGCTTCCAGTAAATAAATAAGGAGGCTGTTGTGGGTTGCAGTGTGCACACCCCTCGGGAATTAATATGTTCAAGTCCTAGCCCCAGGACCTCACAATGTGACCTTGTTTGAAGAGAGGGTCTTTATAGAGGAGACCAAGTTAAAATGAGGTCATTAGGGTGGGTGCTAATCCAGGGACTGTCGTCCTTCTACACGGGAACCGTGGAGACGGGCACACATGCAGAGAGCCACGCACAGGTGAAGGCGGAGGTGGGGCGGGGCTCCCCCAGGCGGAGGAAGGCAGGGTCACCAGCAAACAGCAGCAGCACTGGGAGAGGCAGGGAACAGGTTCAGGGTCACAGCCCTCGGAAGGAACCAGCACTGCTGACACCTGGGTCTCAGGTTTCAGGCCTCTTTGTAACGCAGCCCCAGGAAACCATACGGAGGCGGCCTGCGCAGCTTTGTGGTCTGGACCGGGGCTTTGTCAGCTGGAGAGGGTAGGAACCGAGACCACGTCCTGAAACAGGGAGCGGGTGGGTCTGCTGCAGACCTGAATCTACCCCCGAGACACTGTCTCTGGCTGGGGTCAGAGAACCGCTGAACTTTCAGAGATGCACTGGTGGGCCCCGACCCCTGCCCGCAGGAGATGAGGACAGCGAGAGCCAGAAGGGTCGCACATTTGGTTGGCAGTGGGGTTCATGCGGATTTTCAAGCTATAGTGTCAAGTCCCGATTCTGGTAAGTCAAGAGGCTCTGCCTGGAGAGGGCTCTATGAGAAAGAGTTTGACAGTGTGTGTGGCGATAGATTAACAATGTCAGCCACAGACAGGGAGGGAGACAAAGCCACACGCAGGGAGTGTGTACTACAGAGGCACAGGCCATTCCGAATAATGTGCTGTGACCTTCCTCTGTGCAGGGCTGAGTTGTTTTACTGTGGATTCTCAGGATAGTCCTTTTTTTTTTTTTTTTTTTTTTTTTTTCAGACAGAGTCTCGCTTTGTTGTCCAGGCTAGAGTGAGTGCCGTGGCGTCAGCCTAGCTCACAGCAACCTCAAACTCCTGGGCTCAAGCAATCCTCCTGCCTCAGCCTCCCCAGTAGCTGGGACTACAGGCATGTGCCACCATGCCCGGCCAATTTTTTCTATATATATTAGTTGGCCAATTAATTTCTTTCTATTTTTAGTAGAGATGGGGTCTCGCTCTTGCTCAGGCCGGTTTTGAACTCCCGACCTCGAGCAATGCGCCCACCTCGGCCTCCCAGAGTGCTAGGATTACAGGCGTGAGCCACTGTGCCCGGCCCAGGGTAGTCCTTTCCTCACTTTATAGTTTGGTCTGACCCAAGTGAGAAGGGAGCTGGAATCCGAGATGGCAGGGGTTAGAGAGACCACTGACCGTTCTGACCTCCTCCCACGGCCGGCCGTGTGCAAAGCCTGGGACAAGTGCTAACTCACTGCCTTTTCATCGCAGCCCCCAAGAGCACCGTGGACATTCTTACCCTACTCTGCCTGCTTCACGGGGTTGTGGAGCGTCCAAACAGCGGACAAGTATCTGTGCTAATTAAGCTGGAACAGCCAGGGTCCCCTGTCCAGGGTGAGCAGTGAACAACCACCACCTCTGAGACTCAGTTTCCCCAACTGTAGATGGGCAGGCTAGACAAGAAGGCCCATAAAGCCCTCCCTGCTGGTTCATTCTGAGTCTGTGACTAGGCAAAGAGAAGAGGTGGGGAGGGGCAGGGCAGGGGCAGGGCTGGGCCAGGCCCCGCAAGCAGCACACAGATCCCCACTGTGCAGGGGACCCTGCCTCTGTCCACGAAGGTCCGGGCAGGGACGCCCCGTACCTCTCACAGCCAGGAACGCCCGGGCCGTGGCGGAGCCCAGGCGGTTGTGAGCGACGCACTCGTAGGCGCCCGCGTCCTCGGCCGCCGCACGCTCCAGCCACAGGCTCCCGTCCGGCAGGGTCCGGAGCCGCTGGCTGGGCTCCAAGGGCCGGCCTGCCCGCAGCCACTCAGTCGTGGGCGCTGGCTCTCCCGTGGCCTGGCACTGCAGGGCCACATCGTCCCCCGATCTCACCGTCGTGTCCTGGGGCTCCACCTGGAACACCGGGGCACCTGTGGGGGCCCAGGAAGCTTTTAGGAACATTTTGTTATTTTTGCATATTCAGGTGGCACATGTTCATTCAGACACGTTGGAAAATACAGAGAGGCGGAAAGAGACAGAACGACACACGGCCCCCCACCCTGCTACCATTCCTGCGCATTTCCCTCCAGACATTGTTTCCTTATGGAAATAGGGTCACACTGCACACACCTGCTTTTATTTTTACTCCACATAGAGAAATACCTTCCCGCGCCATCACACATTGGCTTTTAGTGGCTTTGTGGCATTCTACTGTTTGGCTCTATTGTGGTTTGCCTAAACCAAGGCTCTCTCACAGGACATTTAGGTCATTTCCTAAAGTTCTGGCAACATGTAGGAAGCAAGAGGTGCCACTTGCCAGAACTGCCTCTATGTGATGTCCGAGGAAATGGGCAGACTGGGCTCTGTCACCTGCTGTGAGTGACTCTCAGCACGTCACCCCCTGACCCTCAGTTTTCTCATCTGAAAGATGAGGGTGATGATTCCTGTCCACTTGCTGCTGTGGGTTCTCTGGGACGGCTGAAACGGCAAAGCAGGGGCGCCCAGTGCTGGTGACACTGCCGCGCAAGCGCACCCTGGCACCGCCGCGCGGCACGCCCTGCGCCTGTGCGTTAGCTCCCCGCGGTGCTGTGACAGATGGCCACGGACCTCGTGGCTTAACACAGCAGAATTTCATCCTCTCATGTTTGTGGAGGCCTCAAGTCTAAAATCAGCCTCAGCGGGCTACAGTCAAGGTGCCTTGTTCCCTCGCCAGGCTCCAGGGAGAATCTGTTCCTCATCCCTTCCAGCTTCCGGTGGCGGCCAGCATGCCTCGACGTGAGGCTGTAGCACTCCATCTTTTGCCCGTGTCTTTACTGTGCCTTTGTGTGTGTGCACGTGTGTATGTGTGTATGCATATATGCGCTATGTGTGGATATGTACATTGTATGTGTGTGTGTGCACGTACATGTGTTTGCATATGCACATGTGTGCAGGTGTGTATATGTGTGTGCATGTGTGCATGCACATGTGTATGTGTATGTGTGTATAGTATGTATGTGTGTATATGTATGTGCGTGTTTTATGTGTGTGTGCACGTGTGTATGTGTGTATGCATATATGCACTATGTGTGGATATGTACATTGTATGTGTGTGTATGTGTGCACGTACATGTATTTGCATATGCACATGTGTGCAGGTGTGTATGTGTGTGCATGTGTGCATGCACATGTGTATGTGTATGTATGTATAGTATGTATGTGTGTATATGTATGTGCGTGTTTTATGTGTGTGTGTGTGTACATGTGTATGTGTGGATCTAATCTCCACCTGGCTGTCTTTTATAAGAAACTTATGGCAGCACTCAGGGCCTGCTAAGATAATGTGAGACAATCTCCCCATCTCAAATCCTTAACTTTATCACATCTTCAAAGATTCTTTTTCCAAATAAGTAACAGTCCCAGGTTCTGGGACGTATCTTTGGGAACCATTACCAGGCACACCATAGCCAGTATCTCCTGAAGCTGCACACACGTGTTCTGTATGACCTAGCGGTTCTGCTCCTGCGCCAATAGCCTGACTCACGCGAGTGCATGTGCATGTTTACCAAAGCCAGGCACGGGGAGGTTGTTAACTGCCCACAACTGGAAACTAACCTGCAGTGGGACACATGCATAAATGGCGGTATGTCCACATAGTGGAGAGCCACACAGCAACGACAGCGAATACACTGACTCCATGTGAACAGAATGAGCAATGCCACAGGTGCAGTTGTGTGAGAGAAGTGACACGAGAGCACATTTGGCAGGATGCAACTTAAATCAAGGCCAAAACAAGGACAGGCAAGACTTCCAGCCATGGCCGGCGAAGAGGCCAGCAAACCGGCTCCCCCAGAACGAGTAGAAGACTTGACAAAATAGCCGTAAACAACGTGAAGTTTCAGGGCTCTAGAAATCAACCAAAGGCAAATCACATGTTCTGAAGCATTCATCCATAAAAGCTTCTAGAACTTTGCGTATGAACTGTGGCAGTCTGTGGCCTTCCTGCCCGGGTCCGTGCCCGCCTGGCCCGCTGTGCTCACGCTGGCAGTGTCCCTAGGGCAGGCTGGCCGCGGGGGCCTGCACAGGCCGGCTGCGCAGTGGCGGCGGCACAGGAAGCCGCCCTAAGGGTCACTGGGAGAAGCGGCCAAGCTGGCAGGAAACAGGCGGGAAACGGCTCTGCCAGCTCGAGGGGTGGCCCTGGCTGAGGAGCCAGAGGACCTGCCTGAAATGTGACGGGAGACCCCGGAAATGAGGGGCCACGCAAGGCCTGCTCGGCTCCCCACACACGCCTGGCCGACGCGGGCAGAGCGGACGCGCCGTGGGAACGTCACCCGGCGGCAGACTCCAAACTGCCTGGATTTCCAACCACTCCACGCCACTCTTCTCGGAGATTTCCTGTCTTTTCCTCTGTTTCGTCTTGTTCACAATTGCGCACCGAAGCATTTTTAGGACGGCTGCTTTGAAGTCCTTGTGACGTTACTCAAACATGTGCCATCTGGGCTGGTGTCTGTGGCTTGCCTTCTCTCAGTTCCGCTGAGATTTTCCTTGTTCTTGGTGTGACGGGTGAGTTCCCGTATTGCAAGTCTTGGGTCCTTACCTAGTCTCCACCTAGTTAGCAGGCCTCCTCTGACGCTGCCAGGGAAAGGAGGTGCCACTTCACTTCTGCCAGGGGACAGTGAAAGTCCAGGGTCCCTCCCGATACCCCGGAGCAGGGAGGGTGCTCAGTAGTGCTGGGCAGGGGTGGGAGTGCAGGCTTCGTGCGAGACTGCGGCTGAGGCCACCCTAGGCAGGACGGGAGGGACACCCTTTTTTGCTCCTGCGTGGCTGTCACGTGGCCTGTGTGGGAGGGGCTCCCCGCTCAGTGATCGAAGCAGCGGAAGTTCTGTCTTCATCACACCTCATCTGACGGCACTTTTCGTGGTGTTTGGCTGGAGTAGGGAGGCTGTTATCTGCAAGTTTTCTTTTTTGCCATGTTGGCCCCTTCCTAGCCCTTTAGCAAGAGAGAACAGGCTCTTGCTGGGACCGTGTGCGTGTGTGTGTGTGTGTGTGTGTGTGTGTCCCCATTAGTGTTTCCAGGTTGCTGGTTTCTCAAGCAACCAGCCCAGGATGTAAGAGACAAGAAGGAAAACCAAGGAATCCACCACCATATTGTTCCCCAGGTCCCAAGATCCACAGTTAACAGTCCTTTTCTCTACTTTCCAGAGTCTCTTTCTGTTTGCTTCTACATCAAGTCCAAGGGTTTTAGCAAGAGCAACAGGGAGAAGTGCATCTGTACCATCTTGTCTGGAACCAGAAATCCAACCCCATCCGTGACAAAAATTCTCAACAAACTACGTATAAAAGGGGAACTTGTTCAACCTGATAAAGGCAGCTACAAAAACCTCACAGCTGACATCATACTTAATGGTAAAAGACTGAATGTTCCCACCTAAAACCAGGAAGGAGGCAAGGATGTCTGCTCACACCATTCTATTCAACATTGTACCAGAGGGTCCAACCAATGCAACAGGCAGTGCAAAGAAATTAAAGGCATAATATATAGTCTGGAGAGAAACAGGTCAAACTGTCTCTATTTATAGAAGATATGATATAAAAATCAACCGTATTTCTATATATTAGCAATGAAAGATCCAAAGATCAAACTAGGAAAAACAATTCCATCCAAAATAGCACCCAAATAATAAAATACTTAGTAATCAATTTGACAAAAGAACTAAAATTATAAAAATTATAGAAGAAAATGTGACCCTAGGTTAGGCAAAGTTTTTTTTTTAGATATGACACCAAAATGTATTTAGTGATCTAAAGTTTGGTGATCCAAAAAAATACAAAATTGATAAATTTGGACTTTGTCAAATTTCACCACTTTTGCTCTTCAAAGGCACCACTAAGAAAATGCAAAGAGAAGCCACAGACTGGGGGCAATATTTGCAAAGCATATATCTGATGAAGAACTTATAGCTACATTATATAAAGAGCTATTAGAACTTATTAATAAGACAACTCGATTAAATAAAGGGCACAGGCCAGGCATGGTGGCTCATGCCTATAATGCCAGCACTTTGGGAAACTGAGGTGGGAGGATCACTTGAGGTCAGAGGCTTGAGACCAGCCTGGGCAACACAATGAGACCCTGTCTCCATAAAAAATAAAAAAAGCAGCCAGACATGATGGTGTGAGCTTGTAGTCCTAGCTACTTGGGAGGCTGAAGCAGGAGGATCACTTGAGCCCAAGAATTCGAGGTTGCAGTGAGCTGTGATCATACCACTGCACTCTAGCCTGGGCGACAGGGTGAGACTCTGTTTCTAAGAAGAAAAAAGAAAAGCAAAAATTCTGAACATATACTGAGCCAAAGAGGATCTATGAATGGCTCATAATCACATGAAAAGATGCACATTGTCAGTAGTTACTAGGGGACACAGATGAAGTGAGACATCACGTCACCCCCCTATGATGGCTAAAATAAAAACACTGACATTACCAACTAGTGGCCAGGATGTGGACAACCCAAAACCTCTCGTGCTGCTGGAAGGAAGGTAAAATGGTGCAGCCCATTGGTGGTTTCTTAGAAAGTGAGACCTATGCTTACCATGTCACTCAGCAATTACACTCCTAGGAATCTCCCGAAGATAAACGAGAACATATATCCACCAAACACTTGCACACAAATGTGCACAGCAGCGTTACTCATAATCGCCAAACTTTAGACATAATCCAATGTCCAGTAACTGGTGACTGGATAAAAAATGTAGTCTACCCTTACGATGCAATGCTATTCAGCAACAAAAAGGAATGAAGTACTGATACATGCTGTAACACGCCATGACATGGATGACTCAATAACATTGATGCGTGGAAGCAGCCAGAACTGAAAGCTACGTATGATTCCACTCATGTGAGATTTCCAGGACAGGCACATCTAGAGGAACAGAAAGCGGCTCCGTGGTTCCCTGGGGCTGGGGTGGGAGCAGGGACTGACTGCAGATGGGCAGAGGGAACTTCCTGGAATGACGGAAATCTTCTGAGAACGGGCATGGCACAGGTTGTACGACTCTGTAAATTTACTAAGAATCACTAAACTGTATGCTTATGATGGGTGAAGTTTTTTACTTTTTAAAAATTGTGGCCACATCAGACACCGCTGTCCCTGGGTGCCACCTCCCACCACCCCACCCCGCTGGGGAAGGGGAGCCCGGACTCACTCTGCAGCACGAGCAGCACCACTTTCCTTGCTGCGCCCATCTCGTTCTCTGCCAGGCACTGGTACTGTCCCGCGTCGTCCCTCTGCAGGTGGGCGGCGGGGGCGGGGAGCTCAGGAGAGATGACCAGCAGCTCGGCGCGACCAGACCCAGACCCATCCAGCCAGCAAGGAGCTTAAAGAATAAACCCGCCGGGGCCTCCCGAGTCCCCGCAGCGCATCCGAGGGGCCTCTGTGGCCACTTGCCAATAGACGTGCAAAGAGAGTCCGGCCCCTCTGCACACCCGGGACTGAGGTTGACTAAGGAGATGGAATAACTGCCCTACGTCAGCCACTGTGGGAAAGCGCGATCTGGATCCACCTCTTCCACACCGTGCGCACTGAAATCCTGCTGCTCCGCGGCACATTATTTGGGAATTCTTGGGGAAAACAGTTTCCACGGGCGAATAAGTTTGGGAGACACTGAGTCAGGTGACAACACGTTTCTGAACTGCAGGATTCCTCAGGGCCTTTCCTGTCCCAATGTGCACCTCGACTCTTCCAGAAGGGACATGGTTTGCAGCGGTTCCCTAACTTAGGTGGCCAAGGACGCTTTGCTCGCAGATGTGCGTGGAACTCAGGAAGAGCGCTGGCTCAGATCACTTCTGAGTGGCAGCACCACCGTGAGATGGGACAAGGGCAGCCTGAGGCCACCATCCATGGGACCACTCCCAAGGGACAGTCAGGGCCAGCATGGTGTAGATTTGGAAGTCAAGCCAACATGGGACTGAATCCCAGCCCTACTGTTTACTGCACTGAACCCATTATTGGACATTCCCATGCCTCTGGAGCCTCAGTTTCCCCAGCTCTGAAATAGAAATGGTAACCACTAGGACTGCTACAAGCATTAACTAAAATGATGCCTGGGAAGTGGAGGTGCAGTGTCTGCCACAGAGAGTACCTGGGCAATGGTAGCCACGATTGCTGCTGCCGCCGCCACTGTTACCTGTCCTATTATGGCTGCTATCCAGACAAAGGCTCCCACACGGGCAAGAGTAAGGCCCCAAAGATCAACTTGAGTCAGGACTGACTTATGGATTTCTGCACAATCACTGGCACTCGGGACACAGAGGGAAGGCGAGAGGCAGCTGCCCCAGTGCCCAAGGCTTTGGGAACAGCATGAAGCAGGAGCCAGGAGAGCTGGGTGGGGTCCTGCCTCCTTCACTTAATGCTTGTGGGCCTCTCTGAGCGTCAGTGTCTCCATCTGTCAAATGGTGACAATATTACCTGCCTATCCTGCCCCCGGGGTTGTTAATAATAATAAAACTTTCGGGGTATTACCCAGCGACCCCTCACTAAGTCACTGGCTGGAGGTCACCCTAGGTAGGGGTGAGAGATGTCTGGGGACCGGCAGGGAAGTGCTTTGAGGACAGTAGAGGAGGTGCCAACCTAAAGAACCCTCCTGAACAGTCAGAAAACGTGCATGGTTGTCCCGGGTGCCCCCAGGGTGCCAGGCCCCGCCTTGCCTCGGTCCTGGGAAGGGCCAGGGAGCCATTCTGCAGCCGGTGCCGGAGGCGGCTGCCTCGCAGCGGAAGGCCGTCTTTGAGCCAGCGGATGTTGGGCGCTGGGTCTCCACGGACCACACAGTCGAGCTGCACGCTGGCCCCCACGGGTTCCACCAGGTAGGAGAAAGCCTCCCCTTGCAGGACAGGAGCCTCTGCATTGGGTGACATCAAGCAAGTGGTCAGGGGACAGGCTCCCCTTAGGCTCACCCTCCCCTAAACCTGTCCCCAGTGTCCTGCCCAACCCCTGCCCCCAGGGGCCTACAAAGGCTCCTGCTAGCCTGGCATCATACGCATCAGGGCATCATGTCGTGGGTCAGGCCACAGACTGGCTGCAGCTACCAGGAACTGTGCTGAGAAGGATTTGAAGCTGAGTGGGAATGGTGCTGTGATTGACTAGTGATGCCTGAGACGGGCACAGGCGGAGTGCAGTGTTACGTGTGTCAGATACTCGCTCTCGCAGATGGGTTACGCCAGCTGCAGAGGACCTGCCGGTACTTTGGAAATCAAGAGCTACAGAAAACAAGAACATCAGGACACCCCTGCTGTGCACGACAACACTGAGAGTTTCACGGGCCTCTCAAACACTCTCAGATGCCCTGTGCCGGTTTCCATCCTTCCTGTTTCCTGAGGGTGGACCTACCAAGAGCTGCGGCTGCGCCCTGGTGCCTGGGGCTGCTCGTTCCCTCCCTCGAGCCCCACCCCACCTGGAGCTGAGCAGACTAAGTTATGGCATCGCTGAGGGTCACTGTGCTGCTCCGGGTGGGGCAAGGCCACAGGGGACAACTGGCAGGCTGGTGAGCTTTGGGCATCTTTCAGCCAGGTGCCCTGGCCCCCAGGCCCTTCACACACCCTGGCACCGCCTGGCTGCAGGCCCACTGGTTACAGTCCAACTCTCCCTGCAGCCAGCGCTGCCGGGTCAGAACCACTGAGGCCCAGATGCCGCCCAGAGAGGCTGGTTTACTGAGTGGGAGGTGGAACCTGGGCCCTGGGGTCTCAGAAAGTCCCCAGGGGGTTCCGTGTGCAGCAGGGCGGACAGCCACCGTCTGAGGACAGGAGGCTGGTTTCTCAGAAAACCAACAGATCGGGGTCCAGGGAAGTCGCGAGAGAAAGGCCGCCCGGGCCGGGCCCTACCCTTCACGTGGACGAAGCTGACCGCCTGCACGCGGCCCACTCTGTTCTCCGCCCAGCAGACGTAGGTCCCGCTGTCCTGCCTGGTGACCGCCGCCCGCTGCAGCGTGCTGCCCCCATCCTGCTCCAACACCCCTTCTGCGATGGAGAAGGACATGGGGACCCTGAGCGCAGGTGCAGGGGACTCCTGCCCCCACACTTCCCTCAGGCCTGGGTACCCAGCAGGTGCCAAATAAAGACGCAGAAACAGGGAGTGTCCCTTCTCCCTGGGTGGGGGCTGAGCAAGACACCAGCTCCTGGGAGGCACAGGCCATGTTAGAGGGTTTTGTCACTCCCAGGTGCGCACTGTGAGCTTGCCATGGGGTCACGGGAGGGTCGTGGGGGACGATGGGCGTGTGGCACTTGCAGAGACACTGTTGTGGCTTCTAGAGGTGGATTCTATCACTGGACCTTGCTTTCCCTGCCATGGGGTACACATCGCCTCACCGCAGGCACAAGGACAGCGTCCCCCTCGCCTGGGCGTCTACTCTGGGGGAGGCCTGGTGCCAAGTGCGGCCCCTGCGTTGCCACTCTGTCCTCGGGACCCCTGTTACCGCCACTTTGCAGGTGAAGAAGCTGGGCTCAGGGAGGCTGAGCCACGGGGCCCCCGTTCCCTCCCCAGGGAGGTGGCGGGGCCCAGCCAGGCCTTCACCACAGGTGTGCAGAGGGGCTTCACACCTGTGGACTCTGAATTAGAGATGCAGGGGCCCGCCCAGGTGGGAGGGCAGAGCCACCCAGGGCTTGGCTGTGGTCCCACGATGGGAGCAGCGGCCCTGGGCTGGAACACAGGCCTCCCTCCCGGCCCTGTGGTCTCTGGGTTGAGTCATCTTCTCAGGGGGCTTCTTGCCGTCCCTGAGACATGGCTTGCTGGACGTGGCCATAACTGGGTGTGCTGTGTCCCGTGCATAGCGGCCCGTCTGGAGACCCAGAACCACAGGGCCGGCTGACAGCCTCCTCCTATCTGCTGGGTTGGGTCTCCCCACCTGCCCTCCCTCCTTGGCCTCCCTGGGTCCTGGTCTCTGTCCCATGTGCCCCGGCTGGCCCAGACCTGTGACTGGCTGGTCGTTGATGGTCCAGCCAATGCGGGGTGTAGGGCTGCCCCGGGCCGCACAGCGAAGCCACAGCCTGTCCCCAAGGCGCAGGCTGCGGTCCCCAGGCAGGGTGGTGAACACAGGCAGCGCCAGGATGGTGAGGTGCACGCGGCGGCGGGCCCGGCCCGCGGCGTTCTCAGCAGTGCAGGTGTAGGTGCCAGCGTCCTGGCCCTGGGGCAAAGGGAGATGGCTGGAGAATTGCCCCCACCCCTGGCGTGGGCCAGGATGCTGGCGGGGACACACTCCCTCGCAGACTCCCATGGAACGGCCTGCCCAGAGAGGTGAAGCGACTTGCCCGAGGTCACACAGCTAGTAAACGGGTGGGCTGCACCACTGCACTCCTTGGCAGCCTTCAGAAGGCTCTGCTCCTTCCTGGCCCCAGCCTGGACTGCACGATTGCAGCAGTTTCCATTTACTGAGTGCCTACTGTGTACCAGGCCCTGTGTGCAGAACTCAACCTGCACCAGCCTATCCCCACTTGAGTCACCCCGAGGCAGGTCCCACTCTCGGTGCCTTTATAGAGGGGCCAGGCAGGCTCTGGGAGGGGGAGTTTCATGGCGCGTCCAGGCAGGGCTGGGCGCTCACCACCGCACCACCCGGCTCCCTGGGGCAGGGTCCAGGCCCCGGGACTCCCAGGCACGCACCCCGCTGAGCACCCCAGAGAGCGGCTCGCCATGCTGCAGGCCCTGATGGGTGCTGACAGGGAAGGGGTCCGGGACCCACCCACACCCCTGGCTCAACACTTCCCGAGACCACAGGGGACGTTCAACGTCAAAGCATGATTGAGAACCACCAGGTGACTGTGGGACACAAAGTTGTCACCACCCCCACCCCGACCGCCGAGCTGCCCCTGTGGTCTAGGTTCAAATGTGGGCTCTGCCTCCTGGCAACAGCGTATCTTGGGACAACTAGGTCCACTCTGAGCCTCAGTGTTGTCACCTGTATGTGGGGTGACAATGCTTATGTCCAGGCCCCTGGGGCTGCAGTGCTCAGCACAGGACACGGCAAGCAGGGGTCCCGGCAGATGTCTGCTGCTCCCAGGGCGGCCGCCGTCTCTCCTGCTGTGCCCCTCACCTCCACGTCCTTCACCAGCAGCTCCCCGGAAGGCTGGATGGCGAACTTCCCCTCGGCGCCAGACACGGGCTGGCCGTCTTTGTCCCAGGTGATGTCGGGCTCGGGACTGCCCCTGGCCGTGCAGGGCAAGAGGGCGTGGGAGCCCTCGGTGGTGGACAGGTCCGGGAGGCCGTTCTCGATCACCGGTGGGACTGCGGGCAGAGGGAGGCCCGCTCGGACCTGGGCTGGGGAGGGGCTGCCCCACCCCAGTGCCTTTGGCCCTTGCACGGCCCCTCGGCCCTCCCCAGCCATCAGCTGCCCCGACCAGCTCCCCGGTCATAGGTCATTGCCCGTGGGCAGGACGATTTGGGGACTCTGGGTTTGGTGAAGCTGTGATGGGTGACCCTACTGCACCTATGCGTGCACGCGCACACACACACACACACACACACATGTGCACGCACACACACGCACACACACGCATACACATGCATACACTAAGTGCTTCGGGACACAGGCCTTGGGCAGGCTCCACTGGGGCACAGACTCCTCGTGCCGGGCCACTTCCAGGGCCCAAAGCAGAGCAGCTGCCACAAAGCCGCCCTCCAGGAGGAGCAGCTCTGGGGGCAAAGTGGAGGTCCCTGGCTGGCTGGCTGGTGACCAGAGATGCTCCTAGTCACCGGGGTGCACACAGGACAAGGAGGCTGGGAGGAGCAGGGAGCCAGGAGCCCTCTGCATTCACAGCCAAGTCCACCCCAGCCCTACACCGCTCGGGCAGGGACAGCCCCCGAGACAGCACAGAGCAGGCCACTGGGGCAAGGCATGGCACTGGGGCAAGGCACGGCCCGCTGTCCCTCGTGTGCCCGGCCAGTGCTGCCCCCTCACCTCTGGAGGCAGTGGTCGGTCAAACTAGGGCAAGGGCACAGGTGATTGTGTGTGCGTGCAGGGGAAGGGACTGAAGTGCCCGCTGCTACGGCACAGCCAGAGTGAATGAAGGATGCCGGACTAGTGTCGCAGGAGGGACCAGAGAGAAGGCGGGGGACAGGAGTTTCTGCCTGAAGCCAGAAGTCGGGCACAAGATGAGAGACGTTTTCCCCTTAACTCACTCCAGGGCCAGAGCGGTGCTGAGGTTAGGGCGCATGCAGGGACGTGCCCTACCCGGGCCCAGAGCCAGGCCCCGAAGGGAGATGCTTGCAGGAGCCCCAGGCCCCGGGTCACCAGGGCCCACCATGGCCCCTCCTCAGGCCCACCTTGCACCACCAGCCTTGTTTTCCCCAGGGCGCTGCCTGCTCTGTTCTGGGCGATGCAGAAATAGTTCCCGGCATCCTCGGGGCTGGCACGGACAATCCGCAGCTGTCCGCTCGGTAGGACCTGGGTACCTGCTCCTGGATGTGGGGGAGGAAATCGGGGGTCGGTGGCTGGGGTGGGGACCCCGGGGAGGAGAGGAGGGTGGCTTGGGCTGTTCCGTCTGACAGATAGCAAATGACTTGCTGGGGTCACGGGTGACCAAGTGATAGCCAGGAAGCCCCGCCAGAGCCCAGCCCAGCCACTGCCCATCCCTGACCTCAGGACTCAGCCACCGAGTGCTCAGATGGCATCTCCAGCTGGGGTGGCAGCAGGAGGGAAGAGGGCGGGGGTGGAGCCAGAGCAAGGGTGGGGGAACTGGAGCAGGTTTGCGGGGTCTCCTGGGCTGGAAGGAGGACCCCAGGCCCATACTCTTCCCTTCCAGGATGACTGGCAGGGACACTCACCTGCAGGGACACTGAGGCCTTCCTTCTGCCAGGTGATGGTTGGCCAGGGGATGCCCGAGGCCTCGCAGGGCAGCAGCACCTCCTCCTGCGCCACTACCCGCACCACGCTGGGCAGCGGCTTCACCGTGGGGGCAGCTGCAAGGCACAGAATGCGGAGGTCCCTGGGGGCACCTTAACACCAACTCTGCCAACCAGGGGGCCTCTGAGCACCTGGGAGAGAGGCCTCTAAAGGGAACTGGGGTTCTGGAAACCTCAGATGCAGCAACGAGGATGCCGGGGCCGATGTTTCCCTCCCAGAGACTCCCCCCAGCGAGGCCGGTCAGAGGCAGGTCCTGCCGCTGGGCCCCCGGCCTCACCTCCGTCCCACGCCCCACCTGCCTGTAGCTCTCCACCTGCTCCCTCGGCGGCCTGGGCCGGGGACCCTTACCTTGCACGGTGAGGACCACGTGCTTGTGGGCCACGCCGGCGGAGTTGCGGGCGGTGCAGGTGTAGCGGCCAGCGTGGATGGGGAGGGCCTGCCCGATCTCCAGAGCGCCTGTGGGTGGGAACGGTCATGGGGTGGGGACCGAGGTCCCTGATGGAGGCGGCAGGGCTCCTGTACGCCCCTACCCTGACATCTCTGGTCCAGGCCACTCAACCTGCCCCCCTGCCTGTCTGCAAACAGCAGGGGGGCGAGATGACGCGAGAGCCTGGGTATTAGGCCTGCCTCTGCTCCCTGCCTGAAGCATAACCATGGCCAAGTTCCTTCCACTTTCTGGGCCTCAGTTTCCCCATGTGTACAGTGAAGAATCAGACAAGACGGTCTCTAACCTCTTCCAGGTGTCAAGTTCCAGGATCTGCCACGCCCCGCACGGGGTCCTCAACCCACACTTCCCACTCTCTGCTGTTCTCACCATGCTCTGCTAAACACTCACCTCCTCTGGGAAGCCTCCCGGGATTACTGCCTCTTCTGTCCTCCCTTTGCCCTCCCTGCCTCAGCCTTGGTGCCTCAACAAGCACCATTTAACCCTCCCAGACTGCAGGCTGCCCCTCTGAGGGGAGTGGAGCTGTCTCTGAATTGTCCTCCGTGGCCCACTGGGCCCTGCTGGGCGGGCGAGGGGAGCCAGGCCCTCTGGACGCCGGCCACCCTGCAGCCCTGCCACGCGGGTCTCTGGCTTGCTGCCGCCACTCTCTGGAAGGAAGGGCTATCGCTCCCGAAGGGTCCGAGACCACAGATCCGGCCAAGCGGCTCCCAGACGTCAGGGTTTCACTAACCAACGGACACACTTAATTTGGAGAAGCCCTGCATAGCGGCCAACCTTTAATTTTGACAAGCGAAGACATTTAAACAATCACCGTCTACCATCACCTTAACTTCATCAAAGAAAGGAGCTCTCAACACCGGGAGACCGAGAGCATCGTTTCAGAATAAAGGGCGGGCCTTCCAACGGGACACGGGCAGCCTACAGACGCACGCAGGCAGCTGTTATTTTCTCATGAAACGGCACTGATTTGCCCACCAGCCCCGGGGCTCTCAACCCTGCGGTGCACGGATGAGGGTCTGTGGCCCAGAGAGGGCGAGGGGGTTCTCCCGGGGCACACAGCAAGTGAGTGGCAGAGCCAGGCCAGAGCTCTCCACCTTGCTCTACCACGTGGGCTCCTTCCGCCCTCTCCGGCCGCCCTCCCCGTCGCCCCTCAGCTGCGTCTGTCTGCGGCGGCCCCGACTCACCCAAAGGCGAGACACGATAGCCGCTGCCCCGCGCTCCTAGCTGGGTGCCCGCCTTGCTCCAGGACACGGCCGGGGCCGGCACGCCCGTGCTGTGGCACGTGAGGACCACAGGTGCCATCGTGGCCACGGTGAAGTCTGTCTGGTCATCGGCGATGGTGGGAGGCCCTGAAACCCGAGACCAGGCGTGAGGCCCTGCTGGGTACGGCCGGGAGCTCATGGCCACGGGCCTGGGGCACGAGAACTGTGTACACGATGCTGAGACCCCAGGTGACACCAGGGGACGTTAGTGACCAAGGGCTGGGGAGGAAGGCAGGGGCAGCAGAGGGAGAAGTCACAGGTGCTCGCTCAGCAAATACTTTGGGGCACAGGGAGACAGGTGCGGCCAGCTTCAGTGGCGACGCCGGCCTGGCAGCTTCAGAGCGTGGGTCCCACAGGAGAAGGGGGCTTTGAGGAGGCTGGGGTGGGGCAGGCCAGGGAGGCCCCGGGGCAGTGGCGTTTAGCCTGAGAGCTGAAGGAAAGCAGGTGTTGGCTGGCTGTCGGGAAGACTGTTTCGGCAGAGGGAACAGCATGTGCAAAGGCCCGGAGGTGAGGAACAAAAGGCTGAGCAGCAGGACTGGACCCCAGAGCCAGGTGGCACGGGGTGAGCTGAGCCTAGGGAGTCGGCAGGGCCAGACCACACGGGGCCTTGCGGGCCCAGGTGAAATCTTGCACTCTATCCTGAGGGAAGCGTGCAGCCGGGCAGGGAGGGACTTCGAACTGGGGTGATAAGGTCAGACTGGGTTTAGAACATTCTGGATTGGGAGGGGCCTCTCCTGTGAGCTCCCATGTGCCAGGAACTGTGTTGGGCTACGGATGTATCAGGTGGGAAAGCAGGATCTGGGAGGGCTTCCTGGAGGAGGCGTCCCACAAAGCGCAGGAAGGCTGTAAGGAAGCCAGCGCCATCCCGCAGGCAGGAGAGAGCCCCGGAGTGGGACGCGCTGCCCTCCTCCTCTGCCTCCTGCCCCGACTCACCGTGAACGGTCACCTGGTAGAGCCTGCGGGCCTCGCCCAGCCCGTTGCTCACCACACACTCAAACTGGGCCGCGTCCTGGGGGCCGGGGGCCGTGAGCAGCAGGGCGTTGGAGGGCAGGAGCCTGGGCGGACAGACAGACAGCTAAGTGGCCAGGGCCGGCCAGCGCGGCCTTCCCGCAGGGCAGTCTGGATGTGGGTCTCACGACCATCTCCCTTTCCTACATCCAGCTCCTGGCCCTGTCTGACGCTAAAGGCTTCTTCTAGAAGTTTCTACCCCAAAAGGTCTAGCTGTTGGGCTTGTGGGTGATTTTTATTTTCATCCCTGGCTTTCCCTGTAACCCTGCATGTTTGCTCTGCTACAGTAACCCTCTAGGACAGCTGCCTTTTTATTTTTTTAAAGAGACAGGGTCCTGCTCTGTCACCCAGGTGTGATCATAGCTCACTGCAGCCTGGAACTCCTGGGCTCAAGCGAGCCTCCTGCCTCAGCCTCCTGAGTGGCTGGGACTACAGGTGTGCACTCTCGCTATGTCACCCAGGCTTGAACTCCTGACCCCAAGGATCCTCCTTCCTTGGCCTCCCAAAGTGCTTGGATGACGGGCGCGAGCCCCTGCGCCCGGCCCTACGATGGCTTCTGTCATAATAGCCACGTTTGCATCCCCGGGCAGAAGGCTCGGGCTCACCGAGCACCTGCTCCAGACACACAGCTCCGTGGTGAGCTGGCACCTGACGCCACAGGCGTTTGGCGAATCCACCGCCGACTCGGCTCCTTTAAAACCCGCAGTGACCATGCGAGCGAGGATCAGCCGCATTTGAGAGACCAGGTTCCTGGGCCGGTCCCACGCCCAGGCGCAGCCGGCGCAAGCTCGCGCTGCCACATCTTGTTCTTAAACAAGCAGTGACTGGGATGGATAGAAAGGTCACACACTCTCTATTTGGTCGTGTCCCGAATGCTCTCACGCCTGCCTTAGTGTAGAGACTGCCCGGCCCCCAAGGCCAGACACCTTCTGGTCCCGGCTTCGGTGAGAGCCGAGCACACCGGGCATCATTTCTGCTCCGTCCCCGCCCCTCGGGACGGGCATGCCCCCACCCGGGGGGTCCCAGGAAGCCAGCGCAAGGGCCAGCTCATTACCGGTAGGCGCCCCGCTGCAGGCGGAAGTCCAGCTTCTGTCCGTCCTTCCACCAGGCCACCAGGGGCTTGGGGGCGCCGCTGGCCTCGCAGGGCAGCGAGGCTGGCGTGTGGGCAGTCAGGGTCAGGTTGGAGGGGCCGGGGGCGATGGCTGGAGGCTCTGGGGAGAGGGCAGTGGTCAGGAGACAGGGTGCGGCGGGGCGGGGCGGGGCGGGGGCTCCCCGAGGCTGTGCCCGGAGGCAGAGCCCAGGGCGAAGGCACTCGTGAGCCCTCAGCCGGTCTCCAGGGCAGGGCAGGCAGGAGAAACTCCCGGGGGAGAGCTTCCCGCAGGCCCCAAGGCCGGGGCCTTGGGGCCTCCCTCGCCCGAGCCTGCGTCCGTCTCCGCCTGTCTTCCAGTGAGGCCTCCAGGGCTCCACTCCCCGTCAGCCCCTGCCCGAGGCCGGGGTCCACCAGGGTGGCCTCCAGCCAGGCCGTCCATTGCAGCGGAAAGAGATTAGAACGCCCGATTCCAGCGGCCTTGAACCTAAGCTTTCAGATGCTCAGCCGTTCTGCGCTCGCCTTCTCGCGCGCTCGACAGAACGGTGCCGCGGTAGGCGTGCGCGGTACATGCATAAAAACCCTGCGCCTCTGCCTGTGCAGGCTCGGAACGTTTTACTGATGCGCTTCGAGGTCCGAACATTTGAGGACCACGGCCCTTGGGTCCTGACGGCTGGGGTGACCCAAAGCTAAGCAGGTCTGGTCCCCAACGGGGACTGGACGCTGAAGGCAGGGAACACGCCCTTCCTTGGGCCACCTACCAAAGACCTGGAGGTTGCAGCCTTGCCGATCGGAGCCAGCGGAGTTGGACGCCAGGCAGAGGTAGCGGCCTGTGTCCTGGGTGAGGACTGGCTGGATCCTCAGGGAACCGTCCGGCAGAACTTCGAACCTGGAGTGGAGGGAGGGGTTGCCATGGAGACCAGTAGGCCGGTGGGGCCCTCTCCTCTGCCCTGGCTTTTTCCCAGCAAGATGCTAACTCAGAAGTCAGAGTCCTGTGTCCACAAGGCCAAGGTCAGAGGTCACAGCCATATGGGCCGCTCCCACACCCCAAGCCAGCATTGGAAAGGTAGAGAGGGAGGGGCTTCCCCAGGTCTCCCCCAGGACACAGTGGGACCCCACTCTTTCTGGGATCGGCCCCTAGATCTGAGAAGTGCCCTTCCCCGGGCCAGGTCTGTACGGACTGGACTGGGGGATGGACACGCCACTCAGGCTGGGCCAATGGCGTTCGCCACCCTGTGCATTTGGAATTGAGGCTTCAGACGCCTTGCTAGGTTGTGTGGGCGGAGGAGCAGTATATTTGGGGGCCCGGGGGTGTTGAGGGGCATCTCTGGCATGCTCACAGGGGAAGAGGGTGAGAGAGAGAGGGAGAGAGACACGAAGGCCACGTGCAGAGAGAGCAGCGATCGGCAAGAGCGTGAGTGGCCTGCCTGTCCTTGTGCTCCGCGGCCACCCACGTCCTGACGGTAAACACGCTTTTCTGCTCCGACTCCCTATCGGGTTCCCATTTACAACCCACAGAGAGGCACCCGAGACCCTCCCGGAGGCCACCCCTTCCAGCTCCCACCTGGGGCTCCCGGGATCCAGGGGGGCCCCGTCCTTCCTCCAGCTCACGAGGGGCGGGGGCACGCCGTCGGCCCGGCAGGGCAGCAGGGCCATCTGGTTCACCGAGGCGTTCACTGCGGGCGGTCCCGGCCGGATGGTGGGTGACGCTGGGGAGGGCACAGAGGGAGCGGGGCTGGGGGCCTGTCGCTCTGAGGGGGGGCGGGGCAGGGAGGGCCACACTCACTGTGGATCTCCACGCGGAAGGCCACGCGGGTGCTGCCCACGGCGTTGCGGGCGGTGCAGCTGTAGTCGCCGCCGTCGGCCGTGCTCAGGGCCTGCAGCTGCAGGAACCTGCCCTGCTCGGGGAACTGCGTGTGGGCGTCCGCCTGCAGAGCCCGCCAGGGAGGAGAGACCCCGTCAGCACCAGGCCAGGAGGGCCAGGGGCCAGTGAAGCGGGACAGTGGCCTCTGTCTCATCCCAGGCTGGCCGCAGGCCTGGGCTCAACGCCCAGATGAAGACCCTCTGAGGAGACGGGCTCCTCTGGGAGCCAAGGTGCGCCCACCCAGGGGCTCTGCCGGACGACCCGCACCCTTGGGTGCAGAGCAGCGAGCAAGCAGCCCTGTGAGGGTGAGCACAGGGACCTCCGCGCTGGCCCCAGGTCGCACAGCCACCAGAACCCGTGTGCGCCTCAGAAGCCCTGGTGTCCTGAGCTTTGCCTCAGCGTCCCCCTCCACGAAATGGGGATGACAGTAGTGTCTGGAGCGGGAGGAGGAGGAAGAGGAGGAGGAGGAGGGAGAGCCGTAGCAAAGTGCTGCTCAGAGCGGCCCCAGCACCCAGGACCCGGCCTGGCCAGGCCCAAGGGCAGGAGGCCGTGCCCCTGGGACCCCACCTGGCGCCCACCTTTAGCAGGATGCCATCTCGGTGCCACTCGATCTCGGGCGCTGGCTCGGCCTCTACAGAACACTCCAGGACCAGCTGTCCCGGGGCCAGGCCCACCACAGCGCGGGGGCCTCGAGGCCCGAGGACGTTTGGAGGGGCTGGGGGTGCAAGAGGACGTGAGAGGCGGCCCCCTGCAGGCCCCGTCCTGCCTCCCACGCCTCCCCACCCCCACACTCCCTACCTTGCACCCTGACCCAGAAGCTCTTCTCGACTTCACCCGCAGGGCTCTCGGCCAGGCAAGTGTACAGCCCCGCGTCGCCCACCTGGGGGCGGAGCGGGTGAGCAGCTGCCTCCCACCCGGCCGCCCACCTGGATTTCCTCCCACCCAGCGAGGGGCCCAGGATTCAAACTCAGCCCGACGGCTCTGCCATCCCACCTTCCCAGCCAGCCTGCACCCCCTCTCTGGGATTCTCCACCTCCACCTCACTCTGGCTTCAGAGCTGGTGTGAGGGCAGCCTCTTCCCAGAAGTCTCCCCGACTGCACCAGCCTTTGTCTGGCCCCAGTGGGGAGTCACCTAGTTTTGGCATCAGCTTGGCCCTGACCTGGCTGGGAGCGCGCAGGGCACAGCCCGGGGGGGAGGGGGTGGTCATAGCCACATACTCGCCTCTCACAAAGGAGGAGCTCGGCCACACCTCGCCACCTGCCCGCAGGGTCTGGGGAAGCTGCCATCCCTCCCTTCTCCCCACCCCAGCCTCATCCACGGCGGCGAGGCACCCACACCTGCACGGCCTCCACCCGGAGCACCCGCCCGGCCCTGCTGCTGTCGTCCAGCCTGCTCAGGGGCTGCCCGTCCTTGTGCCAGGTGACGTTGGGCTGGGGGGTGCCCCGGGCATCACAGAGGAGCTCCATGGGGGCACCAGGGCTCAGCAACAGCTCTGTAGGCCGCCCCGAGTCCTCGATGTGGGGGGGATCTGCAAGACACCCCACCCTGGGTCAGCCGTGCCCAGAGTGCTGGGGCTGGGGTTCCTCTTACCCTGCTCCCACCCGGACACTGACAGCACACGGGCCAGAACCAGACGGGGGCTTTTGGAAGGTCCTGGAAATACCAGAAGCCATGGGCCCATCTTCCCAGGACAATTAGTTGTGCTTTAAAACCAACAAGGACACGGTGTGGAGGGGAACACACAACTGACACAACTTCTCCAGTATGTTAATAGCACACTTGCAAAATCTTACGTTGAGTCTTAGGGCTCTGTCGTCAGAGTTTGGTGGCTCTTGTTCTTGCTTCTGCCACCAGGGCTGGTGGACAGGACAGAAGAGCCCGCCCCTGGAGAACCAAACCTCCCGGCCACCCACGGCACGCAGGCAAGGCCAGCAAGGCATCCCACGGGGAACCCAGGTGGCAGCCCCACGTCTCTGGGGGACACACCCCCCTCGCTGCCTTCCCATCACCCCCAGGGCCCTACCCGGTCCCCAACCCAGAGAGGCCAGCCTGGGGACACGTGACCCACCCATGACGGTCAGCTGGAAGTGCCGCCTGGCTTCTCCCGCCTCGCTCACGGCCACGCAGGAGTAGGTCCCCGAGTCGCCAGCTTCCGTGGCCTCTAGCTGCAGGCTGGGCCCCTGCTCCAGGCTCTGGGGTGACAAGGGCTCCCCATCCTTCATCCATGAAACCAGGGGCAGGGGGATGCCCCGGACCTCGCACGGGAGGACCACCGGGGAGCCACGGACCACCACCACATCCTTTCGGAACTCCGCTGGCTCCAGGACGGGTGGCACTGTGGGGGGGCCGGGGGAGCAGGAGCCATTTTATTGCATGACAGGCGGCCCTCACCCCAGGACCTTTGCACAGGTTACTCCTATTGGCCAGAACTCCTTCTCCTGGACAATTCTGTCTTATCTCCAATACCCAGCTTAGACCTCGCCTCCTCCAGGAAGGCTCCCTTGAACCTCTACAGCCAGGTGAGGTGCCCTCCTCTGCTCCCACAGATCCTCCCCAACCCTGGTACTGCTGTTGCCTGGAATTCTGGCTGTCTCTCTACAGAACCGTCTCCTGCCCTGCCCTCCTTCCTGGTGCTGCCCCCCCTTCCTGCACACCAGGGTGGAGTTTGCTCCCCCTGATGCCCTGAGCGCCGCCCCTTGGTTCCACCCAGATGGGCCCAGATCCTGCCCCCCGCGAGGCCAGAGGAGCCCCTGCCCGCCCCTGCTGCGTACCCTGCACCTGCAGGGTGAAGTTCCTGTCCGCCACGCCGGCTGGGCTCGCAGCCACGCAGGTGAAGACGCCGGCGTCCGCCAGCTGCACCTGGGAAATCCTGACTCGGGGGTCGGGGTTGGAGGTGGAGAGAGACAGAGACAGAGGCAGAGGCAGAGACAGAGACAGAGACAGAGACAGAGACAGAGACAGAGACAGAGACAGAGACAGAGACAGAGGCGTGCCGGCTGAGCAGAAAGGCTCCTTCCCTCTTCCATGCGTTGTCTCCCAGCGGCTTGCTGGCCGCAGGGTGCCTCTGCTGAAACCCCTTTCTGGGCTCCCCAGCTCCCCCGGGATAAGGCCCCCAACTGCCCCTCCCCGATCCTCCCCCCGCTGCCGCCCTGACCCAACTCGCTGGCAGCCAGGCCGCCTGCCTCCGCAGCCCTGGAGGCTCCGCTGCCCCGGCACGTGGCAGCTCGGCTGCCCTTCCTCTAGACAACCCGAGACTTGCCGGCTCTGCTCTCCGTCCTCGCACTTTCTCCCGAGCCCCCTTTGTCTCCACCACTCCGCCTGCGCCTCTCGCAGGTCCGCCCTCAGGCCTCCTCTCCTGTGGCCCCGTCGGCCCCTCCACCCCTGAAGCCTGTCTTCACGCTCCCCTGGACCTCCTCCTACGCCCAGCGTCCCCGCCCCGGTCCCTCAGACCCGTCCTAGCAGTGGCAGCGGGCACGGGCCACGTTCTCAGCCCTGGCTGCCAGCCGCCCACGTGCCGACAACCCGAGTGTCCACTCTCCTCGCAGTAGCCGGTTCCTCCCTGGAACCTCTCAAAGCAACACGGGAAGCAGAACCCTAGGGCCTCCCCTCCGCCTGCTCCCCCACGGACCTCGGGAAACAGGAGCCAGCAACTTGCAGGTACCTGGGGTAAAACCCGAGTCACGCTCCACGCCTCCCGTTCCCTCGTCTCTTCACAAACACCACCAGCTCTGCCTTAAAAATCTGCCCGGAATCTGACCACCCCTCGCCTGCTCCACCTCCACGGCTGGGGTCCAGGATGGCTGCAAGAGCCCCCAGCTGCCCTCCCCGCCCGCCCTGCCCTTGGCCGCCAGTCCGCTGTCTACACAGCAGCCAGAAGGACCCTGCACAAACCTAGGTCACCACCCACAGGCACTGAAAGGAGAGACCCGAACACGTATCTGCACACAGTTATCACGGTGGCCGAGGGGAAGCGACCCCAGCACCCCTGATGGATGGATGGGCAAATGGAATGCGGTCTCTCCCTACAGTGGAATATTATTCAGCCCTAAAAAGGGAGGAGATTCTGCCACATGCTGCCGTGTGGATGAACCCTGAGGACATTACAGGAAATAAGCCACACCCACAGCACGTGTGTGATCTTATTCCACCCATCAAAGGGACCCAAGTGGGCAAAGTCACGGAGACAGGCAGCAGAGAGGGGTGGGGGTGCGAGAGGCGGGGGATGGGCAGGGGCGTTGGTGCTTAATAGGGTCAGTTTCCATCCTATGGGTAAAAGCGTTCTGGAGATGGGTGGTGGCGATGGCTGTGCAACAGCAGGGACATGCTTAGTGCCACAGAACTGGACACTTAAACGGCTAAAATGATGAAGTTTGTGTTGTGTATATTTTACCACAATAAAAAATGTTTAGTGGCTGGGTGTGGTGGCTCACGCCTGTAATCCTAGCACTCTGAGAGGCTGAGGTGGGAGGATTCCTCAAGGTCAGCAGTTTGAAACCAGCCTGAGCAAGAGCAAGACTCCATTTCTACTAAAAATAGGAAGAAATTAATTGGCCAACTAAAAATATATAGAAAAAATTAGCCGGGGATGGTGGCACATGCCTGTAGTCCCAGCTACTCGGGAGGCTGAGGTGGGAGGATCAGTTGAGCCCAGGAGTTTGAGGTTGCTGTGAGCTAGGCTGACGCCACGGCACTCCCTCTAGCCTGGGCAACAGAGTGAGACTCTGACTCAAAAAAAAAAAAACCTGTTAAGTCACATCATGACGCTCCTCTGCTGAAAACCCTCCCCTGGCTTTCCATCTCCTCTTAGGAACACTCGGGGCTTTCCAAGGACTTTCGACGCCTGACCCTCATCGCCCGACAACCTTCACCTGCCTGCCCCTGCGTCCTGCTCCCCGAACACACGGCGCCCCTGCCTCAGAGCCTCCGAACTTGCAGCTCCCTCTGCCCCATGCTCTTCCCCACAGAATCTGCTCTTACTTCCTGCCATCTCTGCCCAAATGTCACCTGTCTGAGCCCCCGTGACTGACCATCCCCAACAGCACCCTCCACTGCCACCTCCCATCTCCTCGCCCTGCCCTGTCTTTCTGCAGAGCGCACCCCCCCAGTGGCATCTCATTTGTGTGTCTGTTCGTTTTCCAGCCCAGTCCTCACCCCCCAGGGCTGCAGGGGCAGGAACTTCATCCGATCCCGGGGCCTGGAACTGCACCAGGGACGGTAAGCACTCCATGGCGCTGTTGAGCGCACGGAGACTTTGCTCAGACACCTTCTTCCAGGAAGTCCTCCCTGACTGTCTCCACCTGGCCAGGCTGAATCAGTTGCAATCAGACGTCATCGCCTGAGGACAGAGGCCCCTTTCCTCTCTGAGTCCCGTGAGGGTGGGGTCCTCCCCCCCTCCCCATCATAACCCTCTGTATGTTTACGTTAGTTTTATGCTAAAACCCTTCAGAAGTGGTTTTAAACCCGAGCTGCCTGAAGAGCGTGTCTGGGGCCGCAGCCTGCCCCCTACCTGAGGGTGCGGCCAGAGCCGTGCAGGTGGGTGCGCTGGGAGAGTGCCAGTGGCAGGCCGTCCTTGAGCCAGCTCATGTGGATGGGCGGGGAGCCCCGGGTGGGGCACGCCATGGTCACCAGCTCCCCTGGCCTGCTCACCAGGGTGGCCGAGCCGTCTGCTGCCTGCTCGATGGTGGGAGGCACTGGGGGTGCACAGGGAGGAAAAAGAGGGGTCCTGGGGGAAGGCGGGCTCCTCCCAGGGAAGCTGCAGGAGGCAGCACCGGCCCTGGCCTTCCGCCACCAGCAACCCCGGTGGCCTCCAGCCACGGGAGGGGTGAGGCCCACGTGTGGGGCACAGCCTCAGCCCTGGCCCTCTCTGTCCCCCTCATCCCCGCTCCCCTGGGGCTGCGGGGCTTGTGCCCCTAGTGTGTGGAGGAGGCCCGGGAGCCCGGAGAGGCCGGATCTGTGGCCGGGGTCACAGCGTGGGCATCGCTGGGGCTTCAGCCCGGGTCTTCTCGCCACCCTCCGCGCCCCAGGGTGGCCCCGCACAGGCCGGGCCGCCGCAGCCCCGGCGGGCTCCTCACCCAGCACGGTCAGCGCGTGCAGCCTGGCGTCCTCGCCCGCCGCGCTGTGCGCCACGCAGGTGTAGGCGCCCGAGTCCGCGGCCCGCAGGCCCTTCAGCACCAGGGAGCCGCCGTCCAGGTAGAACCTGTCGCGGGAGGGGCGGGGACGGGCGCGTGAGGGGCGGGGCCTGCTTCCTGTGGGGCGGGGCGGGGCCGGGCCTTACCGGAGGTGGGGGCCCGCGGCCTGGCCCAGCGGGCGGCCGTCCTTCAGCCAGGCCAGGTCAGGCGGCGGCTGCCCGTCGGCCTCGCAGTCCAGCCGCACCTCCTGCTCCTCCAGCACGTGGTGCTCCTGCGCCGCGCCCGAGCTCCGGATCCGCGGTGCCACTGCGGCAGGGGCTGCGGTGAGGCCACGGCTGGCAGGGGCTGCGTGGGGGCAGGACGGGCGCGGGGCGCAGACCTACCCAGCACGTTCACCACGAAGTCCTTGCGGGCCTCGGCCTGGGCGCTCTCGGCCACGCACGTGTAGGTGCCGGCCTGCGCTGGCTGCAGGCGGCTGAGCTGGAGGCGGCCCCCCCGGGAGACCACGCCAAGCGCCACGCTGCTCTCTGTGGGACGGAGGGGACCCCTTGAGCCGCTCACCCCGTTCTTGTTCTCACAGGAGACTGCAGCCCACAGGGCAGGGGCTCCTTGTGCATCCCGGCCTTCCTGCGCCTGGCCTCTTGGGCTCCTCTGTTCCTTGCAACCCTCCCTCCTCCCTCCACTCCAGAAGTCGCTCCCCAAGGGACCCACTGCCTCGAGTGTGCAGGGCCTGCCCTCAGGCCCTCCCTCACCCAGCACTCTCTTCCTCCCCACCCTGCCCCTCCGTCCACCAAGACTTTCCATCAAGTCGGACCAGCCCTTCCCTGGGTGACACAGGTCACTGTGGGGACGCCCGGGTCTCTGCTCAGGCCTGGACGCCTCCCCCTTCCTTCTCTCCAGCCGCACCTCTGCCCACAGCTGTCTCTAAGTGCACCAGCCTGGGGCACCCCCAGGCCGACCTCCTCGCCACACCCCCGGTGATGTAGGCAGCCTTTCCACCCCAAATGCACCAGCAGCTGCCCTGCGTCCACCTGTGGGCTTGGCAGTCAAAGGTGAGCCCGACACAGTCCCTGTCCTCAAGGAGTTCAGATGTACTGCCGGGGACAGTGGAACAAGTGCCACCCGGTGCGGACAGCCCCATGAGTCCCTGGTGGGGCCGGCCAGCGGGCATCGTCTCGGCCCCCAGTGCCTGTCCTGCACCATGGAGAGCCCATGTCGTCCGTCTCCTCGGAGCTGACCGAGGGCGTGGACGTGAGGGGCCCTCTGAGCGGCCACAGGAGCCGTTCCTGATGTTTGGGTTCCAAGGGCCAATAAATGACGTTCCAAGACAAGCTGGGGTGGGGCCAACGCTGCACGGCCAGCCTCTGATTTCACCAAGTAAGAACGCTGACTCCCGACAACCTCTCTCTTCCACTTCCGCTGCTATTGCATTCGGTGCAGGAACACTGCACGCTAAGGGAAGGACAGATGTACTCACCCACAGGCATTCTGTCCTTCAGCCAAGTCACCGTGGGTGCGGGGACCCCGGACACATCACAGGTCAGGACCAGGGGGCTCCCAGCCAGCTGGCTCACTGTCTCCGTCTTGGGGTTCTCAAACGTGGGGGGCACTGCAGGAAAGAAGCCGGTTCCCAGAACCCTAAGACCTTCCCCGCAGCCCCTTGCTCTTGGGCAGAGCAGGGAGGCCGAGAAGCGCTTGCGGGTCGTCAGGAGTGCACGACGGTTCATGCGCTGCCATTGCGAGCGAGCGAGGCTCTTTCCTGCTTCCCGTGGGCTGGGACGGGACGCAGGTCCCGGCTTCAACCACAGGAACAGGGACAACACCCTAAGGGGGGACGGTCAACAAGACGGAAGGAGCCTGGGCCCTATGTCACCACGCGGAGCTGAGCTGCCCCCCAGCGAGACACTCACCCCTGGGCTTCCGAACGAGAGAGGTAAACTTCCCGCCCATTTAGTCCACCGTTTGGGCTCTCTTTGTGACACAGCTAAGTCCATACTCTAACCTCGCGTGCAAGAACAGCTGACTGCAGGAAAATCTGGCCAAGCTCCCTAGACAGCTCAGCCCGGCTCCCCCTCACCCCGGCTTGAGCCACACGAACAGTCAGATGGGCTGATGGGACAGGCCCCCTTGGGGTCAGGACAGAGGTGACGTGGCCCCCTGTGTGTCTGGTCTCCCAGGGCTCCTTCATCTGGTGCCCTCATGCCAGGCCCTGTGCCGGGCACCGTCTCCACACGCAGTGGCCATGCACGCCCCGGGCACTTCGCCTCTTCTGCTTTGGGTGAGCCCCTGGGGACACGTCACTCTGCCCAGGCAGGCCGAGGGCAGAGTCTTCTTTGGGTTCTGCTGATCCTGCCTTTTAAATTCCAGAACTTGTGCCCTTCACGCCGGGCAACACCGCCACCGCCCAGCTACCGTCCTCCTCCTCCTGGGCAGTCCTGTGTGCTGCCGAGGCCCCACAGTCACGTGGCCACCTGGTCCCCAGCTTACCCTGGACGGTGAGGACGAAGGTCCACACGGCCTCCCCAGCCAGGTTGCTGACTCTACAGCTGTATAAACCTTTATCCGACACCTGGGATGGGAAGAGCACATGCCGACAGTGTGCATGGGGCTGGGGTGGGGTGCCTAGGGATCCCCAAAACACCTAGGCCCCCAAAGCTTCCAGAGCAGGGACTCCCCAGGTGTGCTGCTGGTCCTGACTGGGGAGCCAAAGGGAGGTGGGACCCTCTGGCCTGTCCAAGGGCCTCCAGAAGCAGGAGGGCCCTGGAGGGTCAGCGCACAGGCTCTGGAACCCCACCCTGCCGGGGCCTGCAGGTGGACCAAGCCCGGAGGAGAAGGCCCCTTGCTGTGGGGACGGAGCTGAGCTAGGAGAGAGGACCCCAGAGCAGGTTTCTGGGGGAGCAGCAAACGTTCACCCAACACATGCTTGTGGGGGAGCGTGGGACAGACTGGGGGAATCACGGATGGTCAGCCAGAAAAGCTGGAAAAAGCTTCTAGATACTGGGAAACTAAAGCAGGCAGTGGGGCTGGGGCTGGCTCAAGGTCATCCTTGCCCTTGACCTTGAGTGCAGGGTTGGATCTGGACCCGAGCTCCAGAGCCCTGTGCAATTCCCATGTCTCCTGCCCTGAGAGCTGCCAATCGACTTGGTTTGGGGTCCCACAGGCCACGGAGGCAGCAGCCCCCACACCCAGCCACGCGCTTGCCACCTCCCTCCACTGATGGCTGCCCACGGCGCCCACACCCCCGGGCCGCTCACCTGGGTGTCCGGAATCTCCAGCCGCTGCCCACCCTGCACAGCCTGGGCCCACTGTGCCAGGGCCAGGGGCTGCCCGTCCTTGTACCAGGTCACAGTCGGCTCAGGGAGCGAGTCCGTCTCACAGCTCAGGACGGCCTTGTCCCCCGCCCGCACCACGACTGCATCCTGGGGGCCACTGGGGGCCTGCCTGAAGGTGGGGGGGACTGGGGGCAGGAGACAGAAGAGTGGGTGCTGCAGCCACCACCCCCCTTCCTGGCCCAGGCAAGCCCGTGGAGGCCCCCAGGTGTCACACGGTGGACCTGGCCCCAGGGGCTGGCGCAGACCCAGGGGAGCTGGAGGAGAGCCCGGCTGGCACACCCAGGACCCGCTATGTGGCCAGGGACGGCTGCCTGCCTCTCCGGGCCCCGGCCTCACAGATGGGGGGATGCTGACGGCCCTCCAGGCTTGTGCAGGCCCCGGCCAGCTGGGTTAGAGCACCCTGTGGGGGCCCTAAGCCCCCTGTTGCTCCAGCAAACCAACGTAGAGGCCCCCCATCCTCAGCTGCAGCCTGTAGCACCTGGCTCAGTGTCCGGCGCACAGTAGGCGATCAGGCACGAATGTGCGAACCAGCCCCAGGGCTAGAAAGGGCCTTCCAGGAGCCCTGGCACCCGACACCTTGGGCCGGCTTCCCCAGGAGGGCCCGAAGACCACAGTCCCCGCAGCAGGCTCCATGCCGAGGAGCCCGAGCTCCAGCAGGCTTGGGGAGGGCCCTTCCCGGGCCAGGCGCTGCCCCTCAGAGCTGACTGCTGCAGGCGTCCTGCCTCCCCCAGTGCCAGCTGCCCTGCTCCTGGCCACACTGCCCAGGAGGGGACAGTGCGGGTGGGGAGCAGGCAGGGACGTACCCAGCACACTCAGCTGCACCAGCTTCTGGTCCCGGCCGGCAGCATTGAGGGCCTCGCACGTGTACGTCCCGGAGTCCGACGGTTGTGCTCGCGCCAGCTGCAGCGTGCGTGTGCCTGTGGGGGGCGGGAGGACGCACGGGGGTCAGCCCCTCACGCCAGCAACCTGGCCCAGCCCCAGGCCTGCTCCCCCAACCCCCAGTCCCTCTCAGCCCCTCAGCCCTGTCCCAGGGGTGGGGAAGCCACTGTCACCCCAGGTGACCCCAGAGCGAGGCCCGATGTCCACCCACCAGGCAGGAGGAAGGCCTCTTCCCCCAAGGAGAGGGCCCGGCCGTCCTTGTACCACGTGAACTCGGGGCTTGGGTGAGCATGGACGTCGCAGGGGAGGGAGACGCTGCTGTTGACGATGGCAGTGACCTGCTCCGAGTCCGGGCCTGCGATGCGTGGCGGGACTGTCCCACAGCCACCAGGATAAAGACGGGCGTGAGAATGCAGACCCCCAGGGGGGGCAGAGAGCCAGAGCGGGACGCTGAGAGCCCCCACTAGCCCCTGGCGCATCTTCAGATGACCCTGCTCGGAAACCTGCATCTGTCATCACCATCTTATGCACAGGAGCACTGGGGCTCAGAGATCAGAGAGGGAGAGTCACTGTTCCAAGGCCACACAGCTGGTCAGTGACAGATCCAAAATATCAATTCAGGTTTGAGTCCATGACCTTGAGTGCTTAACACTCTCTCTCTGTCCCTGAGGCTGCAGCTGTCCCCACATCTTGAGGCAGAGCTCGTGGCCCCCGAGGCACGGTGAGAATGCGGAGGTTGGGAGTGCAGACTCCGGGGTGGTGAGACCTGCCCTCCCCTGGGCGACCTCCCTGAGTCTGTTCAGTCCCGCGGCTGTGAAGCTGGGCTGGCCTCCTAGCTCTGCTGGAAGGGGTCTGCCTGGGGAAGCGCTCGTTCCCATGCCAGGTACACAGCAGGTGCTCAATAATGGTGCTGTAAGGCCTTGGGAGAGCCGTTCCCCAGCTGCCTCCAAAGCTGCTCAAAACCAGCTGCGGTTGGCCCAGTCGTGACCAGGGCCCCCCAGACACCCTCTGTCCTGGGACATGGCTGACGCCGGCTGGGATCGCTGCACCCAGCGTGGGTCCCGGAGCCCAGGGGGCTGCAGCGCAAGGGGGTGCCCCTCAGGGCGGGGCAAGGAACCTGCAGGGCTGCACTCACCTTGGACCCTGAGGGTGAACAGCTTCTCAGCAGAACCGGCCTGGTTCTCAGCCACACACATGTAGCTTGCAGCGTCGGCCACCTCTGCCGTGGAGACCTATGGGCACGGGGACCCCGGGAGCTACTGTGAGGCCGCCTCCCTCCCTCCCACCCCACACCAGGTACACGGAGGGGCCAGGAGGGGCCACCTCCTTCTGGGGCTCTGGGTGACATTCAGGAGGGGGCGTGAGGCTGGTGGTGGGGGGTCCCTGCAGCACACTAGATGGAGGACACCCTCCCCTGCCCCGTGGGGGCGGCTCTGTGTGCTGGGCCCCAGGTGTCCCCGCAGCTCTGTGTCTGGGCACTGGGTGGCCAAGGGTGCCGCCTGGCGTCCTGAGTGCTGGTCACGGCTCTGTGTGTGCCACCTGTCGTTCCCAGGGAGGGCTGCCCCGTGCCACGCTGGGCTCTAGGTGTGGTGCGCATGCGCATCCTTTCCCAGGTGAGACCTAAACCTCCAGGTGCCGTGTGTGGCCTGTGCTGGGCTGAATGAGACCCAGGTGTTTGCAGCGTGGTTCCCAGCAAAGAGCCTCCCGTGGCCCAGACTGCTTGGTTCCCCGACAAGCAGCGCTGGTGGCAGCAGCCGCTGCCTTTAGCCCGCACGGGGGCAGCCCTGACCTGCAAGACCTGCCCGTCCTCCAAGACCCGCAGCCGTGGGCTTGGGGAGAAGGGCAGCCCGTTCTGGAGCCACGAGACAGTGGGCACGGGGTTGCCCAGGGCCGGGCACTGCAGGCTGACGGTGCTGTTGGCGTTGACCGTCACTTCTTCCACCAGCTCCTCCGTGTCACCCAGGATCACAGGTGGGGCTAGGGGCGGGGAGAGGAGGCTGAAGGGCCGGCACAGGTCCCTGGGGCAGGGGTGGGTGTGGATTCAAGAGGGCACCCTACGCCAGGCGCTGCCTGGGGCTCCTCGTGCCCTGCTCACCAAACCCTCCTGGGCCCTGATGCAGCTAGGGAATCTAGGGCACAGAGAGGGTTGTGATTTGCTCCACATCACACAGCCAGGAAGCTTCTAACCTGGAATTCGAACCGAGTTCTGCCTGGTTCGGAGCTAAGCCCGTAACCCCACTAGAACACACTCTAGCTCGATGCCAGGGCCCTCGGGGGCCTGCGGTCCCGAGACCACCCACGCCCCGGCCCTGGGCCACTCACTCAGCACCAGCAGCTCATAGTGCAGCCAGTCCTCGCCCACCTCGTTGGAGGCCTTGCACGAGTACCTCCCTGCATCCTCTGCCCGCACCAGGGGGATCTGCAGGACCCGGCCTCCTGCAGGGACACGGGACAGAGGCCTGAGCTCAGGGCAAGTGTGCCTCCAAGAGCAAGGACATGTTCTTTCCTCTGGAGGGGACCTGGGGCACGTCCCTGCCCCCTGCCCGGTCTGTAGGGGGGAGAGAACCGGCCTGCCCCGCCCAGCTCGTGGGGCGAGGGAGACTCAGGTCAGAGCAGAGTCACAGCCTGCTGTGGGCCAGGCCCCACTGGGCGTTCCTGGCTCAGCCCACACTGACTCTGTGGGGCGTGTGCTGTGTTATTCCCATTTTGCAGAGGGGAAAACTGAAGCTTTGCAACCATGCTCGGCAAGAGAGCAGCAGCTGCTGGCTCAGGTCTAGTGCTGCCATGCTGAGCCCAGCTCCTCCGTCAGGGCCGAAGGGAAGGGGCAGAGAACGGGGCAAATGTCTGGGCAGAGGCTCTTGGGAGGCCAGGGGGTGGCTTCCGGGTGTGTGTGGGGCTGGTGTGTGGTGGGGGAGGCATCGCCTGGGACCCTCTGTGATCAGGAGCCAGCCAGGGCCTCAACCTGGCATCCCTGGGAGCCGGACTTGGTCCAGTGGGGACTGCTCTAGGGTGGCCACGTGCTCAGGATTCTGGGCTGGGGAGGGCTGTGGTGGCATGGCCAGGGTCACACCAGGGGCTCCTCACCTGCAGAGCCCAGGGACAGTGGCCAGGACTGGGGAGGCAGCGGCCATGGTAGGGGGGTCAGTTAATCTATGGTCTGGGTCAGAATTCAGGTCAGCTTATGATCATGACAGCTGTGTGTACTCAGAGTTAGGAGCCAGTGGCCAGAGTCAGAGGTCAGTGGTGGGTTTGGAGGCCAGCGGCCAGGCCTGGGGTCAGTGGCTTTGGCCTGGGCTCAGCTGAGGGTTGGGATCAACTCCTGGTCAGGGTCTGAGCGACGGGGCTGACTGTGCACCCAGGGCTTGGGGTCAGCATCAGAGGCCAGCGGCCAGCGTACGGGTCATTCCAGGGATCTCCAACCGGAAGAAAGTGCTTTCCGGACACGTGCCTCTCCCGGCTCTCTGGAGGCCGCCTTCTCTGTAAGCACTGCCGCACGACCCTCGTATGACTCGCCCACGGGAGGCCCGTGCAACTGACCGCTTGCCACCGGCCGGGCCTGGCAGGACGCGGTGCGACTCCTAAGCCGGGGGACACCCAGTCGCCCTCACCAGACTCAGCTGGGGGAGCTGGGGGGACCAGCTGGCGACGCCAGGCCTTTTTAAGGCCTACCCGTGGAGGCTTTTAATTCAAAACCACCCAGAAAAAAACTATTCTAAAATAAAAGGTTAACTTAAAAACTTAAATAACCTTAAATGACTATTTAAAGTGGTAAAAAGAAAAAAATAACCAGACACATGAGCCAAAAACCACACGTCACATGAATGTGGTCTTCCAAGCCCAGCGGGAGCTTCCATGTCTGGGGTCTGAGCCGGCTGAGGATCTAATAACGGAGCCGACTCGGCTCTGCCCATCATTTTGGGACATCGCAGATCTGGAAGCCCAGTGGTGGGCGCGGCCTGGGGTGAGAGGCTGTGCTCTAAAATCCAGAGGCAGAAGGCGACCCGGTTCCTGCCTTCAAACAAGAACTTGTAGCCCAGTTTACAAGTGGCAGCTGGGTCCAGAGCAGTCGTGCCCCTGCCTGAGGTCACACAGCAGGCAGCACGGGAGGAGAGCTCAAAGCACCAGCGTCCTCACACAGCCCCGGCCCACCTTGCAGCACAGACACCCCGTCCGCAGCTGAGAGGGGCTGATCCTCCCTGTACCAGGTGAGCTCCGGGGGTGGGATGGCGTTGGTGTCACAGTACAGGTAGGCCGGGCTGTTCTCCACGATCTCCCTGTACTCTGTCACCTCACCCCGGGCCTCCTCCTCCCGGGACAGCATCTCGAAGGCTTCACTGGCATCGCCCAGCTTCTGGAACATGGGAGGCACTAGGTGGGGAGACAGAGCCATTAGGAAACGCGGCGGAGGGGTGGGGGTGCTCCTCTGCTCACAGACACTCCCATCCCAGCCTCCCCTGGGCGTGCAAGTCCACCGTCCGAGCCACTCCCTTAGGTCACACATTTCTTAAATCCACTCGCTCACTCCCTCAACTGGTGTTTATTAAGCAGCTACTATGTGCTGGGCACTAAGATGAGCCTCCCTCCGGTCCTATGGGGCTCATGTCTACTGGGCTCTACAGATTCTTTGCATCATGGAAACATCTTCGGGGAGCAGCCAGACCCTAAGCTTTAGCCACTGTTCATCGGAGCACAGAGGCACAAAGTCATCAGCTGTTAGAACTGGGAGGGGCCTCAAGGTCACCCGCTTTGATCACCTGCATTTTATAAAGGGTGAAAGGAAGGCCCAGAGGGCAGTGGCCTCCCCAGGTCACAAAGCCAGTTAATGACAGAGCCGGGGCCGGAGGCCACAGTGCCAGAGATGAGAAAGGGCTCAGCCAGCCTGGAGCAGGGGCACCTCCTAACAGGCCGGCCACTCCAGCATCGAGCACCAAAGTCCGGCCCTGAGCACTCCCCGTCACTCTGCCTGCTTGTCAGCCTCCCCCGCCCTCTGCCTGTCCACCTCCCAGCCTCCCAGCCTTCTCCCAGCCTTCTCCCAGCTTCCCCTGCCCTCTGCCTCCCAGCCTCCCTCCCAGCCTTCTTCCCAGACTCCCCGCCTTCCTTCCAGCCTCCCAGCCTCCCTCCCATCCTTCTTCCCAGCCTCCCCTGCCCTCTGCCTCCCAGCCTTCCCACCTCCCAGCCTCCCTCCCATCCTTCTTCCCAGCCTCCCCTGCCCTCTGCCTCCCAGCCTCCCTCCCATCCTTCTTCCCAGCCTCCCCTGCCCTCTGCCTCCCAGCCTCCCTCCCAGCCTTCTTCCCAGACTCCCCGCCTTCCTTCCAGCCTCCCATCCATCCTTCTTCCCAGCCTCCCCTGCCCTCTGCCTCCCAGCCTTCCCACCTCCCAGCCTCCCTCCCTTTCATGCTTCGCTTTTTTGGAAAGGAAAATGTCAAACGTTGACAGAAGCAGAGAGGAGACTACAAGGAGCCCACGTGCCCACAATGAGCCTCCACGATTATCTGACGCCCAGCCTAGAGCGTCCCGAAGCAAATCCCCGGCTCCCCCATAGAGTGCGAGGCGTCTGGCGGAGGGTTAAGGGCGTGGCGTTTCAGCTCAGCCAGACCAGACCCAGGCTCCGCCACTCGGTTCTGTAATTTGGGGCCGTGAGAGGCGCGTGGGCAGCAGCGGCACAGAGGGGGGACTACTCCCCGCGGACACCTGGTGGCTCACGCTGGCCGACACCCCGCCCCGGCCCTGCTGGCGACACGCACCCTGGATGAGCACATTGAAGTCCTGGTCGTCCTCGCCGGCCACGTTGCTGGCCACGCACAGGTACCGCCCCGAATCCGAGAGCTGCGTGGGCTGGATCTGGAGCAGCCGCCCCTCGCCCAGCACGCGGAGCCGCCGGCCGGGGGTGACGGGCTTGGGGCGGGGGGCGGACGGGAGATCAGACTCGAGGAGGCCAAAAGCACCAAGACAAGCGTACTTTTGTATTTTAATAAATGTTTTTAAATACAACACGAAGCGATAGGAACACCCTGACAGCCTTGTACAACCGAAGCCACACACCACAAAGACCGGAAGAGAAGCGCATGGGTGAGGAAACTGGAGTTGAATGTTTATGAGACTTGGTCCCCATAGAGAGTCAGATTTCTTATTAAAACATAAAGGGTTGGAAGGGCCCAGACCAGCTCTGAGGCCAGGTGCTTTAAGGGCTGCCTTTTCTGGATGGTTCCATGCAGAACCAGCAAGACCCAGGGGTGAGAGCCAGAAGCTGCCCAGGGGTCCCCGCTCACCTGCCCGTCCTTGTACCAGTGGATGGTGGGTGGGGGCACAGCCCAGCACTCACACTCCAGGGTCAAGGTGCTGTTGACCTTGGTCTTCACTTCCTTCACGCCAACCTCCCCCAAGGGGTCGTCTTTGGAGATGGAAGGGGGGACTGAAAACCACAGGGGAGTCTGAGAGCAGATCTGGGCGAGTGGTGCTGAGACCCTGGGCTCACCCTGACCCTGGGGCAACCCTGGAAATGGGGCTGGCTCCCAAGAGTGGAGAAACAGGGACCCTGGAAGCCAACCCCTTACTGGGCTGTTCGCTCAGGAAGATGGCTGCGAGACAGGGCAGGTCTGAGGCAGGGAACTTCCTGGGGTGACCTTGCAGGTCCTTCCTGGGGTCCTGGGTCTCCAGCTGTGGAGCCTCTGGGGGCGGCCCCCCAGCAGAAGTGGCAGAAGGAAGCCAGGCCTGGTGTGGGTCTCATGTCCCCTCTTCACGGCGCCCTTAGCTGTGAGATGGGGAACGCCCAGCCCGCCCCGGCTGCCCGGTGGCTGTCAGAGGAGCTGAGCCATGTGACAGTGCCCAGGGGTGTCAAGTGTGGCCCGGGTGCCTGCTGGTGCCAGTGGGTCCCCGACTCACTGAGGACTTCCACGTGGTAGTTCTTCACGGCCTCGCCCAGCTCGTTGGTGACCAGGCAGGTGTACTGGCCGGCGTCTTCCCGCTGGGCGTTCAGGATCTGCAGCCCACGGGTGCCTGCGTGGGGAGAGCGGCCAGGGTGGCCTGCAGCTGCAGCCTCACACCAGGCAGGAGCTCAGGCTCCCCAATGGCGTGCCACCTGTCCCCACACACCCCCACCTCCGAGGGCATCACCTGGAAGCATCTGGATGTTCGTGGAGGCCTCAAAAGGGGCCCCATCCTTCATCCAGGTGATGTTGGGGGAAGGGAAGGCCAGCGCCTCGCAGATCAGAGAAATGGGGTTGCTGATGGACACTGTCACCTCCTCGTCTGCACTGTCCTCCGTCACTCCCAGGATGGCAGGGGCCACTGCGGTGGGGCAGAGAGGGTGCTGGGTGCTCGTGAACATGATCCCCAACCCTGGGCCCAACGACCAGGACAGCCTTGAGGCCCAGGCTCAGCCTCAGTGCTGCTGTCGCTTGCATTATGCAGAAAGAAAGCGCGGCTCAGTGCCTCCACGCTTGAATTCAGGCCCTGGTGACCCATAGCCAGGCTCCCCAAGCTAAGCAACAGTATGAGAGAGAAAACTGAATAATTTCTGCCTTGATTTCCCTGATAGCTTCTCAACATGTAGCCCCGCTACCCATTCAACCAGAGCCTTCTCAGTTCTGTTTGCATTTCTGGTTTGTACACCCCCGAGACGAGGAGAAAGGGTGGGGGCTCTGTTCCTTGCTGGGTAGAGTAGCTCTGCTTTCAGTGGCCTTAAAATTTCCTCTTCCATTCCTAGTGGGGACTCTCCCTTCAGCTGCTGGCGTGTGTGTGTGTGTGTGTGTGTGTGTGTGTGTGTGTAATAGAGACAAGGTCGCACTACGCCGCCCAGGCTGGAGTGCGGTGGCTAGTCACAGGCACCGTCCCACTGCCGCCACTAACCTGGCACAGCTCACCCCTCGTTAGGCAACTGGGGGTCCCCGGAGCTCCCAAGGAGGTCACCACCTTGATGCTGACCTTACCGCAGACACCTGATTGGCAGCACTATAGCCCAGAGCTCCGGGCTCCAGCGACCCTCCCGCCTCAGCCTCCCAAGTAGCTGGGACTACAGGTGCCTGGCCCCGAGCCTGGTATCACCAGCCCTTTGCTTTTTAGAAACAGATTTCACTAAGCCAGTCTGTGCTTCCCTCAACTGATAGATTTTCTGTTTCTCCAGCCTAACGAGACGGTACATGACACCGCCCTCAGGAGGCCCCAGCCGGACCCACCACCCTGGGGCCTGGCAACAGCCAGGTCATCTCTCCAAGCCTCAGAGCTTTGTTGGTGACGTGGGGACAAGCACATCTCCCATCTCCTAGGGTCACTATTAAGAGTCACCCATCATGCCTGTTCGTATGCCTGGCCCACAATAAAATGTTCAATTGATACAGCCACTATTATGATTTTTGTTGTTGTCATCAATAATGAGAAAACTTGGAGAAGTAGAAGAAAAGGAGTAGAGTGCTTTGTGGGAGGCTGTCCCTAAGGAGCTGGTCTCCCTCCTGCCAGCACCTGGGGTGGCCAGGAGATGCCCAGAGCTTACCCAGGACGCTAAGCTGGAAGTGTTTGGTCTTCTCCCCTGCGGCGTTGGCCGCAATGCAGGAGTAGTGGCCAGCATGGGACAGGTTCGCCTGCAGGACCTGCAGGAAGGCTCCATCCGGGGAGATGTGGAGGGCGTCTCCACCAGACAGGGGCCGGCCATCTTTGAACCATGTGACCTGGGGCTGTGGGTGGCCTATATGCAGAGGAGAGAATGAGACAACTCAGGAGGCTTTGACCAGGTCGGCCCAGGGGTCAGAGGGTGCTCCCAGATGGCACAGGGATGTGGATGCTCCATGCCAGGCCAGAGGCCCATGAAACAGCAAGAAGCTAAAGCTGCCACCAGGCCTGGCTTACCAAGCACAGGGCACAGGTGGCTTGGTACGGTATGCAAGACAGAAAGGCAACCATTCAACTATCCATCCATCCATCTGTTTATCTGTCCATTCACTCATTCATCCATTCACTCATCCATCCATCCAGCCAGCCAGCCACCCATCCCCCCATCCATTCATCCACCCATCCCTCCATCCACTCATCTATCCATCAATCCAATCCACTCACCCACCTATCTGTATATCTATCCACTCATCCATCCATCAACTCATCTATCTGTCTATCCATCCATCCACTCATCCATCCATCCATCCATCCATCCACTCATCCCATTCATCCATCCATCCACCCCTCCATCCACTCACCCATCTATCCGTCCGTCCGTCTGTCCTTCCATTCATCCATCCATCTATCCATCCTTCAGTCCACAAGCATTAATAGGAGACTACTCTGCCAGGCACTGGGGAAACCATGGTGACAAGGCAGCCCTGGGCCCTCAGGAGCTCAGACGTCACAAGGGCACTATGGTCTGCTATGGTCAGTGCTGGGACAGGGAATCACTGGGTCCTGCGGGAGCCTGGTGGGGTATCCCACAGGGCCTGAGGGGCCAGCAAGGACTCCCCATGGAGGGTCCTGGAAGCTGAGATCTGTAGTGAGGTGGGGGGAATGTTGGGGCAGAGGGACCTGGCACAGACTGTAAGACATAGAAACCTCAGTGGATGGCAGCGGGGCTGGGGCCAGTAGGCCAGTTCCCCAGGGCCCCCTCTTTTCTGAAACTGCCTTCCCATCCCTTCTGCCAGCCCAGCATGCTATGTGGCCCTTACCGGTGGCATTGCATGGCAGATGGGCAGTCTGTCCCTCGGGGACCCTGATCACCTCCTCCAGGTCCTCGTTCTCCATCCTGGGGGGAACTGGGGGGGAGCAGGGAGACAGACGGCTATCGACCAGGGTTGGCCCACTCAGGCTACAGCATCACAGAGGAGGAAGCCAAGAGCCATGGCTCCTCTCTTCAGTTTCCTGTCTCGGTTTCCCCACCCCTGTGCCTGCTTCCACAGGGCAGTGAGTTTGAGAAACACTCCCTGCGGCTGAGGGAAATAGCAGTGCCTCTGGGAGAAAACTCTGACCAGAGGGAGGCAGTTTGGGTGATGTTAACAATATCTGCCCCCTCTACTTTGGATTGGCCCTGCTGTTTCTGGAAAGTTCCATGGCAGCCTTAAAACAGAGGTTTCTGATGAGGCAAAGAAAACAAGGCTTAGCTTCTCCCTCCCCTTCCCTGGGCTGAGTCCTGGGCCTCACCCTGGAGGCTGCCAGGCAGGAGAGGAAGGACTCACGGGCCCACGAGAATGGGGTGCAGCGTACCCAGGACCTCCAGGCTGAAGTTCCTCCGCACCACCCCCGCCACGTTGCTTGCCAGGCACGAGTAGAGGCCTGTGTCTCGCTCCTGCACCCGCGTCTTCCTCAGCAACCAGCCGCCTGGGGAGGGAGGCCGCGGGCCCGAGCGTGGCTGTGAGCAGCCTTCAGGCCACGGCCGAGCCCAGGCTGCCCCCGAGGAAGACGCATAGATGCGTACGTGTCTGACCCCCACCATGTTCCACTCTTCGAATGGGGAAACTGAGGCCCAGGAAGGTACACAGATGGATGGAGCTGCCCGGAGATTAGATGTCCGCCAGCATAAACCTGAGGACCCTGCTCTAGCAAGAAGGATCTGCTACCCTGGCCTGCCCTGCTCTGGGGATTGGCTGAGGCTAAAGGGACAGCAGCGGGCTATGTGGTCAACAAGGCAGCCCCCGCTGTACTCTGACGACATGGTAAAAGGCCTTCTCCCAAGGACCTCTCAGAGGAACCCAAGGGTCTCCTGAGACCAGTCTGGAGAGGGCAGATATACAGGACACATGCCACCACTGCTGTTCCTGCACCCGGGGCAGACATCACTAATTGACTGCCACTCTACTTTCTGCTGGGCCCAGATGCAATCTCTCAATTCATGTCTGTCCCTGGCATCTGGCACCTCCTACCAAGTGCTCAGCAGTGATGTGCAGTGGGAAACATGTTTGACATCCCACTGCAGGCTGCACAGGACAATTGATGGGTCACCAAGGCTAAGCCTCAGTGGGCCTTGAGGTCCCTGTGAAGTTTGGATGGAACACTGCCTCTTGGGCCTCAGTTTCCTACTGGTATACCAGCAAAAAGCATCACAAGCCAATTTCGTGAAGAGGGTGAATGTTCAGAGGAGAAGGTGCTTAGATCAGCATGTCCACAAGTTTGTTACTGTGACTGTTCTGCCGGATGCTACATGCAAGCACCAAGAGATTTTTTTTTTTTTTTTTTTTTGCTGCAGAAATCAGACCTTTTACCATATGAACTTTCCCTGTGGGTCTCTAGGAGGGCAGCAGAGCAGGAAGCCTTTCCCGAACTTATTTAAATCCTTCTTTGTTCCTGAAGCGCTCACCTGACCAGCGTTTGGGGTGTTCTCTTTGGGGAGGAGCAGCTGGATGCATTACCCCACCAGGCCTGGCAGCTCAGGGTTAGAGGTCATGGGCGTGTGATGGACAGGGGCAGAGGCAGACGGCCTGATTCCCAGGATACGACACCGGCTGGTACCTTACCTGCCAACAGGTAGGTGTCCTCCCCGGGGCTGATGGGCTCCTCCCCTTGGAACCAGTGGACAGTTGGGGGTGGGACCCCGGTAGCTTCACAGAGCAGCGTCAAGGGGCTGTGCAAGGGGGCAGTGACGTTGGTCCATGGACCCAAGTCTCCCGTGAGCTCTGGGGGCACTAGACACAGAGAAGAAAGCGCATTCAGGACGCCCCTTCCCCAGCCACCGGCTGCCCACCAGTGGCCCCCAGCCGCTATCAGGAGAGTCTGGGGCAGAGGCGATGGGATCAGAGCTGCTCCCGCCAAACCTGTGGCACCTAGAAGGGGGCGAGTGGGGCCACCGGCTGGGCTTTGGAGCCAGGCAGATGTCCTGGGCCTCAGTTTCCCTAACCCCTAGAGGGTTGCTCGGGAGGGTTCGACCACAGCACGTGCAGAGCGCCCAGCCCCGCACCTAGTTGGGGCCCGTGCAGAGCCCATGAGGCCAACCGAGGGCAGAAGGAGCCCAGACGGGTTTGCTAAGTCCACAGAGCCAAGGTCAGAGCAACTCTGCACTTCGAAGAGACACGTTTGCAAAGGAAGCCACACTCCACAGGGGCGTGGTCGCTGGGTGAGGCTAGTGCTCCCTAAACTGATCCCTGTCCCCTCCACCTTCCCCCTTACCACTCCCCGCCTCCACCCTGAACTGTCCAGGCATACAGCAGGAGCTCAGTAATGACTGGAATGCACCAGGCTGCTGCAGCCACCCTCTGCCTGGCATACACTTCCCTCGCCGGGCAGCTGCCTGACTCCTGGCGCAACCTTTGCGGTCCAGCTTAACGGCCTCCTCCTCCAGGAGGCTGCCCTGCCCCCACGGCAGCGTTCAAGGTCCTCCCGGTCCCTGCAGGCCTCCCCCACACGAGCTCCCCCATCTGCCATGCCGTCGTGTAGGGCAGAGCCTGCTGACCTCCCAGTGCCTGCAACAGCGGAGGGGAACAGGAAAGGCGGGCGGCAGGGAGGGAGGGAGGCAGATGGGGGAATCGGTGCCATCTGGGACCAGTCCGGACCTTGGGCACTTTCCTCCAAGGGCAGCTCTCGCCAGAGCCCGACTCCAGAAAGCACAGAGGTGTCTGCAGGGGCAGCCTGGGACCTGTGCCTTGGGGGTTGACCCTGCCTCGCCCTCGCCCGTGCCCGGACACAGTGCCCTGCCCGCCTCCAGCCGGCTGCGGTCCTCACCCAGCACGGAGAGCGCAAACCTCCTCTCCGCCCTGCCGGCCGCGTTCTCGGCCACGCAGCTGTAGCGTCCGGCGTGGGCAGCCCGTGCCCGCTCCACGCGCAGGCTCTGCCCCTGGGCCTGCAGCCACAGGCCGGGCTGGGCGTCCACGGGCTGGCCGTCGCGCTGCCACGTCACCGTCGGAGGCGGCTTCCCTGTGGCGTTGCACTCCAGAGTGGCCGCCCCGTCCTGGACCACGGACACCTGCGCGGGGGGCTCCTGGGGACCGGCCATCTGAGGGGGAACTGGGTGGGGAGAAGCGCGTCAGGGACAGCTGCTGGGGAGGCCAGGCACTGGCACCTGCCACGTGCCCCACGGGGCACCTCTGCTCCCTTTTGTGACCTTGGCCAGGTGACTTCACCTCCCTGGGCCTCTGTGTTCCTTCTCTGCAACGGGGTCCTCACGGAACCCCAGGACACGGCCTGGACATCGCGGGCAGGCCTGCTACCTAGGGACAAGCTCACCGCGCAGCCCTTTCGGGCGGGATCTTGAGGGTTTTTCTTGCTCAAAAACCAGAGGCTTCCTGGAGCTTCGACAGTCCCCAGGGCTGGCTGGGCGTGGAGAATTATCCCTGGGTGGGTTTGTCCCCAGGATGGCGACAGAATTTTCCTTGGTTTTATTTTCTAGCACAATTTTTACAAGGCCGAGTTATTCAATTTCTTCGCCGCGGGACAAGCAGATGGAGTTTTAGATTTCCATTATATATAAAAAGTTCACATAAAATTTACACTTCTTTTATGTTTCCAACTGTTCTAAGATGTGATTTTTTTCTCTCTGGACCACTGGGGGGTACTTAGGGGTCTGCCCCCTGCCCCTGGACTTGGGGGTGTCACCACCCAGCCCGCCGCTCCCCAGCCCCGCCCAGCCGGGCCACCCACCGTGCACCTCCAGCTGCCACTCCCGGGCGCCGCTGCCGGCCACGTTGCTGCACTCACAGGTGTACGTTCCCTCCTGGGCCGGCCGGGCCTGTCCCAGGTACAGCAGCCTCCCCACGGCCGACACTTGCTCGAGGCCGGCCCCCTCCCCGGGCAGGGGCTGACCTGGGTGCGGTGAGAAAGAAGCCCCCAGTCCAGGACGTTTACAGGGACACAGGGTCTTTCCACCCGGAGTGTTTGTCACCCCCCCCCATTCTCCCCAATTCCCGTCCACCCTTCAGGTGTCCACTCAGACATCACTTCCTCCAGGAAGCCTTCCCTGCATGCCACATCTGATCCCGGCACCTCCTCTGAGCCCCAGGCTTCTCCCCTTCTGCTGCAGGTGCCCATCTCAATCTGCCTGGCCTGGGCCCTCCACAGCGGCAGGCCTTGCCTCACTTTCCCTCTGGGGTCCTTAGGGGCTCCCCAGGGCCTGGCACTCGGCAGGGCCCCACGAGGCTGCTGAACGAAGGGCCCGCCCACCTGGCTACAGTGACCCAAGGAAGGAGGCCAGCACCGGTGCACCTGGCAGCAAGAAGACCCCCTTGAAGGGGAGAGATTGTCAACCTTGAGCCACTGGAGTAAACACGGCGGCACCTGTTTAGAGAGGAACAGACCTCGGGGCTCAGTCATGGTCAGTGCAGGATGCAGCCGGGGAGGGGACACTGTGGCCACCGGACAGTGCTTTCTGCCTCTGCCCTGGTGCTCTCAGTCTGCCTTGCTGTTGCTCCCAAACCGCTTCCCAGTCCAGATCTCCCCTCTGAGCTCCAGACACTAGGTCTCGCTGCCTACTTGACATCACACTGGGCACCTAACAGACATCTCCATATTACCTCTCCCCAAACGCTGGTCCTCCCCTGACACCTGCCCGGGAGCCTCCCACCTCGGTGATGGCTCCTCCACTCCCCACCAGCTCCCATCATCCCTGACTCCTCCCTTCTTCTCACTCCCCCATCCAACTGGCATCTCTGCCCCGGGGCCTTCGCACCTACCCTCACCTGTGCCTGGAATGCTTTTCCCTGCGCTAGTCCGTGTCTGTCCCCTAACTTCAAGTCTGCTTGGTCAAACGTCCCCAGCCACCCAACTTGCAACTGCAAATCCTACCCCAGCACATGTTCTCCCCCTTCCTGGCTTTATTATCCTCCATAGCACTTAAGATCTAAGATACTGAGTCAGTTACTTTCTATTTATTATCTGGTTGTCCCACTGTGAGGGTGGCAGTTTGTCCGTTTTGTTCACTGGCAGAGACAGGCTCTCAGTGAACACTGGTTCGGTGAATCCCAGGTATTCACTGAGCACCTGTTTAGTACCAGGCACCGAACTTGGAATTCAGCCGTGGTCAAGGTGTGCCTCACGGGGCTCAGACTCGTGCAGCAGCAGGTACAGAAGGACCAAAGTAGGCGACATGCTAAGTCATCATGCCGGGGCTATGCCAAGGAGGCCCTGCCCCAGCATGGCAGTGAGGGAGGGCTTCCTGGAAGAAGGGACATCTAAGGTGAGGCCTGAAGACCAGTCCAGCTCTCACTGGCTGGGAGGGGCCAGGGGACCCTACAGGCTCGAGGACTGAGTAGAGAGGGGCTGAGGGAAGCATGATTTCTGTTACCAGTCCCCTCCGCCCCCGCTGTATGAGCCCACCCATCTCAGCTAGGCCCTGGGTGGGGGCCCCCAGCTGGGACTGGGAGCAGCCCCCTTGTGCTGGGCAATGATGTGGGGCTGGGTGGGCCAGCAATCCTACCATCCTTCCTCCAGGAGATCTTGGGGAAGGGGACGCCCTGGCATTCGCAGGACAGCCTGGCGGGGTGCCCCTCCTTCACGATCAGGGTGCGAGGTTCCCCCGAGGGGAATACCGGAGCCACTGAGTCAGAGCAGAGAGAGGGAGAGTTGGGGGGCTGGGATGGGGAAGGCACCGGGAGGTGAGGGTGAGGTGGAGGGCTGTATTCCGGGACCCGATCAAGGCAACATCCCCCTACCAGGGGCTGAGACCCCACCCAGCCCAGGGGACCCTCACCCCAGACGTTCAGGTTGTAGTGTCGCTCCGAGCGGCCTGCCTCATTCAAGGCCTCGCAGGTATAGCGGCCTGCGTCCCACACCTCTGCCCGGTCCACCTGGCCAAGAGCAAAGACATGCCGCTGGCAGGACACAGATGGGGTAGCCCTTGGACAGCCTGTGTGGCCTCAGGCGCGTCCCGTTGCTTTGCGGCTGACCCAGGATGGCACCCCTGCTGTCTCCCCACTGCATAGCCACGCCCTGACCTGCTGAGTGGGCGGCACGGGCCAGGGTCAGACCCGCTCCTGCCTTTGGCCTGCTCCCAGTCTCTTTGCAAAGTCCAGCAGAACAGGCCAGGGAGCAGGTGGAGGAGGAAGGGTGGTGGGGGTGGAGGAGGAAGGGTGGTGGCGGTGGAGGGGACCTTCCTCAGGGGCTGGTTCCTGGCACGGGGGTGATGCGCTGAGCTGTGGCTCTGAAGAAGGAGGGGAAAGTAGGAGAGAGCAAAGGCAGTGCTCCGAACCGGGAATGACCACATCACAAGGTGTAGAGGGGTGGGGGTGGGGGGAAGAGCGGGCTGGTGGGAAGGTTCTCCCCAGCAGCCAGAGCCACTCGTCGGGGCCCTGAGGACTCAGTGTTGGGCTTTGTTCCCTGTCCCCTGGGGGGGCCTGCAGGTCCCCCTGAGCTGAACTGATGCTTGCAGAGCCGAGTTGGCACACAAGGCCCTGCCCAGGGCCCTGGTGGAGGCCGCGCACCTCCAGCACGGCCTTGTCTGCAGAGAGGCGCGCGCCCGGCCGCGGCTCCAGGGCCCGCCCGTCCTTGCGCCAGCTCAGCACGGGAGGGGGCACGGCGTGGCTCCGGCACTCCAGGGCCACGGACTCGTTGGCCATGACGGACACGTTCCGCTCTTCTCCGAGGATGCTCGGGGGCACTGAGGGGGCAGGAGAGGGGCTCTCAGGCACATGAGGGGCCACGGCCCATGTCAGCCCCAGCCGCTTCCAGGCACCAGGAGCAAACACCAGGGCCCACCCCAGCGGGCTCACAGCCCTGCTCCAGAAGGAGGCCCCCAGATCTGAGTAGGATGGACGGATGGTGACAGTATCCACGTCCTGGATGTGACACCGTCCTAGAGTCCTGCAGGATGTCACCGCTGAGGAACGCTGGGGAAGGGACTCATGACTTCTCTGTATCATTTCCCACAACTGTGCGTGGACCTACAATTATCTCAAATTTTATTTGATTTTACTTTATTTTATTTATTATTTTAAGACAGGGTCTCGCCATGTTGTCCAAGCTGGGCTCAAACTCCTAGGCTCAAGTGATCCTCCCGCCCCAGCCTCCGGAGTAGCTGGGACTGCAGGCTTGTGACACTGTGCCGGCTTATCTCAAAAGTTTAAATCACGCCCGTCATCCCAGCACTCTGCGAGGCAGGGGCTGGAGGATCGCTTGAGCCCCGGAGTTTGAGGGTGCTGTGAGCTAAGATGATGCCATGGCACTCTAGTCCAGGTGACGGCAAGACTCTGTCTCAAAAAAAATTTTTTTTAAACATTTAATTTTAAAACACTTTAAAAGCAGGTCTTAGAACCACCTTCTCCCACGTCCCCCACCGAGATAGACCCAAGCAGGTCTGCAGTGAGGAGCGCAGGGCCAGGGCGGACTCTGGCTCCAGTTCTGCCTCCACCTCCCGCTCACCGAGTGAGGCCCTGGAGTCACGAATTCCCCTCCTGGGCCCCTGTTTTCCTCTGAAAAATGGGGGAAATGAACCCCCGCCTTGTGGGGCTAAATCCAAGGCACAGGTGGGCACTTGGGCACCTGGTACCTGTTAACCACGGTCCCGACTCCAGCTGAGGAAAGAGCTGGTGTCGGATGCCTCCTCCCCACCCGCCCCGGGCTCTGCCCCTCCCGGAGCTGCTCCTGGTGCCTGCAGAGCCCCACACAAACCCGCTAGAGGAAATGAAAAATAAAGGCCACTGCAATGCCCACGGAGCTCAGTGAACCCCCAGAACAACCTCCCAGGCGGGTGCTGTTTCGTCCCCCATTTTACAGATGAAGAAATGGAGGCTCAGAGAAGCAGAGTGGCTAGCGGCAGGTCTCAGAGGCAGAATCCGAACCCCGAGTCCATGACACCCCAGAGCCAGCGTTCCTGACCACACCCACACTGCTGCTCCAGACTGGACGGCTGCCCCCGCGGGCCCAGACCACGGAGGACACTGGGCCTCCTGCCGCTACTTCACGCCCCTCCCACCTCTTCCCCGAGCTCGGAGCTCCCGGCTGTGTGGCCGCCTGCCGGTCTGCCCGCCTGTCGGGGAGCTCACACTTCAGGGCAGGTCCCTGGGGGTCCACCGGCCCCACTCGGAGGCAGCCAGCCTCAGGTGGGCACCGCTCCCTCCAGCCCCCCTCTCTCCCTTTGGGTGTGGCTGGGGACACCCCCACCCATATTCTTGGACTGCTGGGCTAGCCCGCGTGGCCTCCCGGCCTGAGACTCACCATGGACCCGCAGCAAGGCGTCCCGGCGGTCCTCGCCCACCGCGCTCACGGCCACGCAGGAGTACCTGCCGGAGTCGGACGCCCGGGCACTGGCCAAGGCGAGCATCCGGCCCCCAGGGAAGACCTGTGGCCCCAGAGGGAAGCCCACGTTAGGCAAATGTCCTGTGATTGCACACCCCAAGGGGCAGCGCCCCATCTAACAAGCTGGCCCTGCTGCCGGGCACACCTGGATAGCCCGCCCCCACCCCAGACCCGACGCGATGCAGGGAACCATGAGCTGTCCCCAGGCCTCGGGAACTCTGCCAGCAGGCGGGCCGCTACGTCAGTCCTACGGTGGCACTCGCCGCGTGTAGCCAGTGAGCCCGTGAAATATGGCCAGTCTAAGTTGCGAAGGGCCACAGGTATAAAATCCACAGCAGAATTCAAATTTAGTATGAAAAGAAGAATGTAAATGTCTCATTGATAATTTTTATATTGATATCATGATGAAATGAAACTGTTTTCGATGTGATGCATTAACTAACATGTATTATTAAAAAAGATCTCACTTGTTTGTTTTTACTCAGTTGAAGGTGGCTACAAGAATACTTTATTTTTTATTTTTATCTTTTTTGAGACAAAGTCTCACTCTGTTGCCCCAGCTAAAGTGCCGTGGCGTCAGCCTAGCTCACAGCAACCTCAAACTCCTGGGCTCAAGCGATCCTCCTGCCTCAGCCTCCTGAGTAGCTGGGACTACATGCATGCGCCACCATGCCTGGCTGATTTTTTCTATTTTTTTGGTAGAGACGGGGTCTCACTCTTGCTCAGGCTGGTCTAGAACAAACCATCCGCCCACCTCGGCCTCCCAGAGTGCTAGGATTACAGGCGTGAGCCACCGCGCCCAGCCAAGAATACTTTAAATCACACAGACGGCCGTGTCGTGGACCGCGCCGGGTCTCCAGTGGGTGGTCTGGCTCCAGGCGGCTCTGTGCACCCCTCCTGCCTCCCTGAGCCAGCGCCACTCCTCCCTCACCCTAAGCTCCCAGGGCCTGTCCTCTGCTCCCAGCACCCACTGGAGGTGCCAGGAGAGTGAGCCAGGGCCACCCAGCCCTACTGACCTGGAGGCCAGGGGTCCCCGCCAGGGACACAGGGTTTCCATCCTTCAGCCACAGCAGTGTGGGGCTAGGGGCGCCAGTGGCATCGCAGGTCAGCCGGACAGGGGTGTTGAGCAGCACCGGGCCTGGCAGGCTGGGTGGCAGCGTGATTCGAGGGGGCACTGCAGGGCGGGGGGCACACGGGGCACAGGCTGAGCCCCCTGGGGACAGAGCAGGCAGGCCCTGGCTGGACACCCCCGCCGGAGCACACGGCCATGAGCAGAACACAAGGACAGCCACCTGGCCACAGGCAGCCACTTCACCATCCTGGAGGATGCCCATCCCCTCCTCTCATCACTGCTACCGGGCTTCTACAGATGGGAAACTGAGGCTCAGAGATGGGAAGTCACTTGCCCACAGTTGACCAGCTAGGAAGCAGCAGAAGCAGCATTTGAACTCTGGCCTCTGCTCAGCAGGGGGTGGTTTGTCACGGAGATGCTGTAGGGGCAAAGACCCCTGGACGCTTTCACTTCCTAACTCAGCGGTGTCAGAGGACACACCACCCTACAGGCCGTCCCCCGGGGCAGGAGATGGTCAGAGATTCCACTGTATCTGGGAGGCACAAGCCATGATGCCCAGGGTCCCAGGCCCCTACTGCCCCAGGTCCCAGGCCCCTGCCAGTGCTCTGAAGATAAAGACCCGACCTTCCCTGTGGCTCATGGGGCCCAGAAAGTCCAGCCTCCACATGGTCACCAGTGCCCCCCGCACCCCTGCTCTCATGCACGGTAAGCTCCAGGCCCCCCACCTCCTCTCCCTCTCTCCAGTGCCCCAGGTCTCTGCAGCCTCAACCTTGCTGCAGGTCTGTTTCAGTACGGAGGTGTCAAAGCTGCCCCTGGGCTCCAAGCCAGGTCAGTGCCCCATTACAGGCACACAGTTGTACCTTATGTTTACTAGCGCTCATCACAATTGTCACCAAGTTATACTTTGGGTAGTCATCTAATTACTGTATCTTCCACTAGACTGAAAGCTCCTAAGTTTCCCCTTTTCAGGTCTGCAGGGTCTACCCCAGAGCATGCACACAATAAACATGGTTGCATGGAAGATGGACAGATGGAGGAATGGGTGATTGAACAAATGAGTGAATGGATGGCTGGATGGGTAAGTGGATGGATGGGCGGAGGACTGGCTAGAGGGATGGTTGAATTGATGGATGGATGGATGGTCAAATATTTGCACACACGGAGGGAAGGATGGCTGGCTGGTGGATCAACTGATGGGCAGTTGGGTGTGTGCATGTACAAATGGAGGATGGCTGCCTGACTGGCTGGTGGCTGGCTGGGTGGATGAAGGGACAGATGGGTAGGTAGATGGGTGGATGGACAGAAGGATGGATCGATGGGCAGGTGGACGGATCGTACAGTGGGTGGACAGGTGGCTGGATGGATAGGTGGCTAGCTGAGTGGATGGATGGGAGAGTGGATGGGTTGAGGGATGGGTGGTTGGCTGGCTGAGTGGATGGAAAGGTTAGACAAATGGATGAAAAGACAACTTTTGGGACAAGGGCCCCTGTCGTCCCCAGGCAACTCACCGTTGACGCGTAGGCCATACTGCATCTCTGTGCTGCCTGCCACATTGGATGCCACACATCGGTAGCTCCCGGCATCAGAAAGCTGGGCGCGCTCGATGCGGAGAACTCTCCCATCAGCTGCCACCGTCACTCCTGTCCAGGCGGAGACAGGCCGGCGGCCCTTGAACCAGGAGATGTCTGGGAAGAGAAGAGAGATGCAAGGGGTCCTGCCAGCCCTAAGACCCTGCTGGCATAGTGGGCATCCAGGAGAAGCTTCCAGGGCGGCCATACTTCTTTTCAGGCAAGACAGCCGGGTTCTTTAGGAAGGGGAGTGGGGCAGAACAGCGCAACGCTGACAGGACCAAGGGCAGAGGGGAAGCCCCATGGGTGGAGGCTGGCGTGGCTGGGGGCAGGGACAGCCAAGCCCAGCCCGGCCCCGCCCCCTTCCTAGGAGACCTCTCACCTGGGAGGGCTTTAGAGGACATGGGCCTCAGAGGGCAGGGCTGGGCGCTGTGTCTGCAGCTTCCTGACATCCTGCCAGGCCCCCAGAGCTCAACAGGGGCCCCCAGAGCTCAACAGGGGCCCCCAACGGAGGGAGCAAATGCCCCAGGGCTCACCTACCCCTGGAGAAGCGGGGCGGGCCTGGTTCAGATGCGGGATGGAGAGGGGCCTTCCTCCTGGGCCATGGCAAACATCACCCATCCCACGTGCCAAGTGTGCACACCTAGCCCCATGCGCCCGGCCCTTTCCTCAACTGCGGGTCTACAGAGGAGGCCAGACGGACAGTGACTCGGAGGGCCTGGGCCTCGCCCCCAGGCCCAGGCAGCCCTGCGAAGTTGCAAAGTCTGAGCGGGGGCCCTGTGGGCTTGCTCAGACCCGGCGCCTGGCCTGGGCCCTGGTGGTGCAGTGGCACAATGGCCTTGTCCAGGAGGACAGGAGACAGGGGCAGCGCGGGAAGGGCCTGCCGATTTCTCCCACGGTGCCACAGCCCAGGGTGCCTGGGGCACGTTCGGGCCTCGTTAGATGTGCAGGTGGCATTCCACTGGGAAGAGGGGTCTTACCAGGAGGGGGCACGCCTGAAGCCAGACACTCCAGGGTCACAGAGGCGTTTTCCAGCACTGACTTGTCAACCGGGCCTGGCTCGATGTTGGGGGGCACTGGGGCAGAAAAGGGGAGTCCCAGCTTGGTGGGTGGGGCTCTGCCATCCCAGCGCCCCTCCCCCACCCTGCCCCAAAGTCCTGGGCCTCAGGGCTCTAAAACAGCTCACATCCTCAGACCCAGGACCCTCAATCCTGAAGCCATGCCCAGGAACAAAGAGTGATGGCTACAACGTTGACTGCCACCACACGAGGACGGCCCCAGGGACAGCAGCAGCCCGGCAGGGGGGTGGGATCCCTACAGCCACAGGAAGTGACAAGGGCAGGGATTTCTGCACAAATGAACCCCGAAATGAATAAAATGGGCAAAGGTAAGTGGGAACGTGGGCGAGGCCTGCCACTAGAAAGCCCACCAAAAATATCCGCAGAGCACATTGTGGCTTCATTTCAGGACTTTCTCCTTCTGCTCAATTTAACTGCACAGCTATGATTTTTAAACCTCCTCCCCCCTCCAGCTACACACCCGGCCCCAAGAGCCCTCAGGGCGTCTCCTGCCATCCTCAGCCCAGGGCCCTGCTGGCGCCCATGTCCTCACCCAAGACCTTCAGCGCCACGTCCCTCCTGCTCTCCCCAGCCAGGTTAGCAGCAGCACAAGTGTAGACACCTTCATCCCTCAGGTCCACCTTGTCGATCTGGGGGGAGAGGAGGGCAGAGAGCCCACGTGGCTGAGCATTCAGGGAAGCCACAGGGCCAGGGTGGAGAGAAGTCGGCCAACTGCAGGACGGGGCGCTGGCTCTGGGGGTCGAGCACTGGGATCCCAGAGATCCCTCGGCCTCTGGGCACACTGCCCTGGCCCCATCTCCTCCCTGTGACAACTGAAGCTCCTGGGACTCGGAAGAGGATGATCCATGCCCCCATCCCTGCTTGTGGGCCAAGAGGCTCCATGCCCGTTCTACCCCCAGGCTGCCGGGCCCTGATCAGGTCTCCAGGAACCCCTAAAAGTGGCCCCTCTACCTGTGCCACATACCTGCAGGGTCCCCCCAGAGGCTGCCAGGGCCACCCCATCCTTCCACCAGCGGAGGCTTGGGGTAGGCACCCCAGCCCCTATGCACTGGAGAGTCACAGGCTGCAGGAAAGGGGCTGTGATGTTCTCACCCCCGACGATATTAACCAACGGGGGCTCTGCGGAGAGGTGGAAGGACTGGGGTCAGGGTCAGGGAGGGTACAGTGGACACCCAGCAGCCCCCTCAATGCCTGGGGGTGACCAAGGGCTGGCCTCTAGCTTCTACCCCGTACTCCCCAGACACCTGGCTTAGGGGAAAGAGCTTCAGAATGGGAACCAGCAGAGCAATTATTTCCCTTTAAACATTCTATTGTCCATCCTTGCATCTGTGCACCCATCTATCCATCTATCCACCCACCTACCCATCCACCCATCTACTCATCCATCCATCCATCCATCTGTCCATCCATCCATCCATCCGTCCATCCATTCATTCATATACCCACCCACCCATCCACCCATCCATCCACCCACCCATCCACCCTTCCATCCATCCATCCACCCATCCATCCATCCATTCATTCATATACCCACCTACTCATTCACCCATCTATCCACCACTCATCCACCCTTCCATCCATCCATCCACTCATCCATCTACCTATCCAACCATATACTCATCCACCCATCTATCCATCCATCCATCCAACTATCTATCCATCCATCCACCCACCCATCTATTACCCATCCACCTACCCATCCATCCACCCATCCACCCACCTCTCCATCCATCCTTACATCCCACCCACCTGCCCATCTATCCATTCATCCATCCACCGACCCATCTATCTACCCATCCAACCACCTACCCATTCATCCATTCATCTACCTACCATCCATTATCCATTCATCTACCTACCCATCCATCCATCCATTCATCCATCCACTCTTCCATCCACTTATTGACCCACCCACCCATCCATCCATCCAATCATCCATCTACCCCTCCACCGACCTACCTATCGATCCATTCATACATCCACCCACCCACCCATACATCTATCCACCCACTCACCCATGCACCCACCCACCCATCTGTCCATCTATCCATCCACAAACCCAGCCATAATCCATTCACCCACCCACACCCTCCATCTACTCATCGATTCATGTATCCATATGTGCACTGAGCATCTACTCTGTGCCCAGAACATTAGAGCCCCAGACACAGCAGAAAAAGGCAGCCACCATGCTACCATCTCAAAGCTCACAGAGCTGGACAGCAGAACAAGCAATCCCAATGTAGTGGGTGGTGGGCTATGGCCACAAGAGGCTGGGTGGTGCAGACTAGAGGATTAGAATCAAGGAAGGCTTCCTGGAAGAAGGGGTATTTCAGGACATACCTGAGAAATAGGGAGGAACTAGGCAAGCAAAGAGAAGGGAGAATCTTCCAGGCAGCAGGAACAGCAGACGCAGACTCGGAGGTGAGAAGGAGAGTGCTCACTGATGTATTTAAAGAACTGAACAAAGTTCAGCGTGGTTAGCATGAAGAGAGTAGATGGAGAGAAAGTAGGCTGGGGACAGGAGTGAGGACCTAGGGACTGGACAGGACAGATGACAAGTGTGAAATGTGGCCCAGACCAGCCTCTCACACTTGTCTGTGGGGAACTGGGAAGGGCATCCCAGAAACGCCCTTCCCAGGCCTGCCACAGCCTCTGGCTCCACCCAACCCCGGCGTCCTGGGCTCCCCATGACCCCAGAACCCCAGATGTCCACTCACCGTGAACGGACACCTCCACCTCAGCCCCGGCAGTGCCTGCCTCATTGGTGGCCTGGCAGGAGAAGAGGCCTGCGTGGCCCAGCTGCACGTGGTCGATGTGCAGCGCGGCCCCCTGCAAGGCCACCTGCACCCCAGCCAGCTCCTCAGCCGGGCGGCCATTCTGCAGCCACCTGCGGTGGGGGGGCAGGGGCAGTCAGCCTGAGGCCAGGGAAGGTGGGGCAGGACAAGCCAGGAGCCTCTCAGCACCTCCCGCCTGCCCTGCCATCCCTGCCCGGAGCCTCTTCCATACTCCTAGGGAGGGGAGGTAGCTCCCTCCCCACCTACCGCCGCCGCCCCCAGCCCCGGCCTCCGCCGCGCCATACGCACTGGACAGTAGGCGCCGGGGAGCCTGAGGCCTGGCAGGGAAGCTCCAGGGGCTGTCCCACGACGGTGGTCACCTGGCCCAAGCCTTCCGCCACCAGGAGCTTCGGGGGCACTGCGGGCAGGACCCACTGTTGGGCATCTGGACCTGAGCAGCCCCTCACAGCACCCCCAAGTCCCCGGTGCCCTCAGAGCAAGGCCCCAGCCTCGCCTCCCCCTTCAAGTCTCCCCACAAATGGTCCCTCCTCCAGGAGGCCCTCCAGGCCCCCCAAGGCTGGGTGAGGGGCCCCCTGGCCTCCCCACAGGCAGGGCCTGTTCATGTAACACCTGTCCCCTCAGTACACCGAGGGCTCAGGAGGCAGGCCGGCCTTGTTCCCTGCTTTGCGCCTGGTAGCACGCGGGGCCAGCACAGCTGGTGCTTGAGAATGGACGGAAGGCCCCACCCGCCCCGCCTGCCCCGTCCCGGGACCAGCGCCCGCCAGCCGGCCTCAGGAACGGCTCCATAAATGCCCTGCTATCGGAGGAAGACAGGGCAGCGTCCTCTGTCTTGAGCGACCTGGCCCGGGGTCCTGGGCAGGGGCCCTTGATCCCGGCGCCCCACCCTGCCCTCTCCAGCCCTGCAGGCCCCCAGCCCAGGCCTCCTCTGTGTCGTCCGACACTGGGACACTGGTTACTTCTCCGCCACCCTCCATCCCCTGGTCTGCTGGGACAAGCGCGCAGCAGGCACGGGTGGAGGGCCACAGCCCAGGCGGCTCTGGGGCGGGCGGGGCTCACCCTGCACCTCCACGGAGTACTGCAGCACGGCCTCCCCGGCGGCGCTGCTGGCCACGCAGCTGTACAGGCCCCTGGACGCCTCCCCCGGGCTCTGCAGCCGCAGCACGCCGCCCGGCTCCAGCCACGTCATGTTGCTCTCTGCCACGGGCAGCCCCTCGTGGTGCCAGGAGAGGGTGGGGGGTGGGTGGCCCCTGGCCACGCACTCCAGCGCCATGGGCCTCCCGGCCACAGCCTTCACCTCGTACGGTCCTCCGCCAGCGCCCTCGATGGTGGGTGGGACTGGGGAGGAGGCGGGGGGCGCTCAGGGACCAGAGCCAGACACCGGCCTGCCCTCCGCCCAGCACAACAGGCCTGGTAAAGCCCTCGCTGACTCCAGCCCCTGTGGAGCCCTCCCCGCCCTCAGTCCCACTGGCCACACCCCTGCTCAGACAGCAGCTCCTCCAGGAAGCCTCTCCCAGCCCCTGCTGGAAGCATCAGCACCCTCCTGGGCCAGCAGGTGCCCCCTGCCACGATGCTGTTTGCACCCTCTCTGTCCCCACTGCCGCCCAGCCAGCTCATCCTGAGCACGGAGATGGCGCGTCTGTGTCTCCCAGGCCTGTACGCAGCAGGTCTCAATAGCAGTCGCACTCGAAGCCATGGCCCCCAGGGCCAGGACCAGAGCACTGCTCCCAGACGGCCCTGCCCCAGAGCCTCAGCAGCCACCTGCCCGTGGGGCTGGAGCCCTAGTCCCTCCACTCGCTGATTGGAAGAGCTGATGCCACAAAGCGCCCTGCAGTCTAGCACACGTGAGTGATTAACTAGCGCCAGTTAGTCACCGGCGGTGGTCATGGCGTCTGGGCATGGCTTGGTAGAAAGCCCCAAACCAGACTCAGCTCTGCCGTTATGCCTGGACAGGCCCCTCCACTCCTGGCCTCAGTTTCCTCACCTGGATGAGGGATGGTGGATGAGCCGAGATGAGCCTTTTCCCGGGATAACTTTCTGTCCCATTGTCCTGTTTGCCTCTGGCCACGCAGAGTGGCCCCCAGCCCTCCTTTGGACACAGACGGAGGCCACAGAGCCTAGAGCCCCTCCCGCCGGCCACCCAGCTGCACAACCCCTGCCCTCACCATAAACCTCCAGTCTGGTGGCCTTCTCTGCGGCCCCCGCAGCGTTGCTGGCCTTGCAGGTGTAGACGCCGGCGTCTGAGCCCTGGGCCCTCCCCAGCTGCAGCTGCCGGCCGCCTCTGGTGTAGACCGCCTCAGCGCTGGGGGGCAGCAGGGCCCCGTCCTTGAACCAGGTGACGTTGGGGCTGGGCACGCCTCGGGCCTCACACAGGAACCACACCGGGTGCCCCTCCATGACGGCCACCTTGCCCGTCTCGTTGGAGCCCCAGATGGTGGGGGGTGCTGAGAAGGTCAATGGGAGCCTGTCACAGTCCGCCCCGACCACAGCAAGCAAAGCCTGCATTTGGTGCTGCTGTGCATGCACTCGACCTTTCCGGCACTTTCTACCATCCCGTGTTAGCACGGAGAGCAGGGATGCAGGTGGGCGCCCTGTGCCCAGCCCACGCTGAGGACGGGCACCGTCACCCCAGGGGCGTGCTGTTTCCGCAGCCCCGTCCACTACTGCCAGTGGCGCCGGTGCCCGCTCTCAGCTGAGACACTGCACATCCTTTGAAATTAAATGTGCCTCGGTGTGAAGAAAAGTGACTGATTCAGAGAAAAGGTCTTCAAAACCATCATTCCGAGCGGTATTAGAAGTAGTAAAATCGGTGAGGCTGGGATGGAAACATCAGATTTGGGAAACTCCGGCTAGAAGCCCTCTATCCCTCCCCACCCCGGCTTCCTTAGGCTGCCCCCCCCCGGCCCCTCCTCCCTCATCCTCCTCCAAGGCCGCGGCAGCCTCCCGCGCAGCCCAGGAGGTGCCAGGGCTCACCGTGGACGCGGAGCTGGAAGTCCTTGGCCTGCTGGCCGGCTGGGCTGAAGGCCACGCACTGGTACCGCCCCTCGTCCCCCAGGTGAGTGCTGGTGATTCTGAGGACCTGGCCGTCCTCCCGGAGCTGCGTGTGAGGGTCTCCGGGAAGGACCGGCCTGGGGAGACGGTGGGGGAAGCGCCAGTGAGCCGCGGTGCTGGGGCAGCCCACGGGCGCGGCAGCCTGGGGAGGCAGGCCGAGCCGTTCACGGTCACCACGAGGCCACGAGGTGGCCGCAGCCCAAACGCCAGCAACCGAGAAACGGACACACAACGCGAGGTCCACGGTGCCTCGGAATGTCATTTGGCCACAAAAGGCAGGTGACTCTGCCGCTCACCGTGGTGAGGATGAGCCTCACAAGCACCACGCTGAGTGAAAGGGGCCAGCCACGAAAGGCCACCTTCTGTCCGTCCCGTGTATGCAAAACGTCCAGAACAGGTAACTCCACGGGACAGAAAGCAGATTGGCGGCTGCCAGGGGAGGGGAGGGGAGGAGGCTGACGGCTCAATGGGTACAGGCTTTCCTTTTTGGGTGGTACAGTGTCGGGAACTAGACAGAGGCGTCAGCTGCCCCATGCTGGGAATGTATGAAATGCCACTGAACTGTGTGCTTTAAAATGATTAATTGCATGTTATGTGAATTTTACCTAAAAATAAATCAGTTTAAAGCAAAAGAAGACTGACAACGAGGTCCTGCCCGGGCGAGAGCGGGGTCTCCCTGGGTAATCGCTCGCGGGGCGGGAGGCACCTGTGCGGCTCTCCGCCCGGCCCTGGCACACGCCATGCCATCAGCCTCCTTGGAAGTGTTGAACTTGTCCCCGGGGCCCCACCCGGCTGGCCCCGCCCAGGCACCACCCCCACGCCATCCGCCAGGGAGCCACTCACTGCCCGTCCTTGGTCCACTCCACCTGGGGCATGGGGACCCCCGAGGGCTGACACTGCAGCTCCACGTCATCACCAGCCAGGCCCAGCACCTCCTGGGCGGCCCCGGCTCCAAGCACAGAAGGAGGGACTGGGGGTGAGAGGGGGGAAACCGCTCAGACAAAAGCCCCTCCGACCACAGGGCCTTTGCCTGTGCTGATGCCCCGCCCGGCTCACCCTTCCCTTTCCATGACTTGCCTAACATGTGACTGTCAGGTGTCTGTCCCCCTGCCCTGACAGCTCTGTGAGGACAGGTCTGGGTCTAGCATGGGCCCTCTGTGCCCCCTGCTCTCTGCAGGCAAGGTCTGCCTTTCCCCGTCTGCCTACAGGAGTAGGGCTGGGAGCCAGACACGCCCGGGAGTTGCGGGGCTCAGGCCTCACTCACTGAGAACGAGCAGATCGAAGTCCCTCTGGGCGGTCCCGGCCTGGTTCTCTGCCCGGCAGGAGTAGAGGCCGGAATCACCCTCCTGGATCCTGGGGAAGTGCAGGGCCCGGGCCCCATCCAGGAGGCGGTGGCTGCCGGCGGGGGGGATCTGGGCAGAGGAGGGCAGAGGCAGCGGTGAGTGGAGACCCAGCCACCCAGCCTCGCACGGTGGGACCTGAGGCGCAAGGAGCTGGGAGGTGACCAGAGCAGCGCTGTGCTCCCTTCCACCGTACGGCCCTCAGGCTTCCCTGTGGGACCACAGACCCCACTGCCCTAAACCCCAGTGTGTCCCCCAAGATACTGCCACACCTTGGCGCACACAGCAAGGCCCATCCGGAATGCCTGTCCCCAGTCCAAATGCCACCCACAGCCCGTCTGCCACCCACACCCACCTGCTGCCCATCCTTCAGCCACACAATCTCCGGGGCTGGGGAGCCGTTGGCGTCACACTCCAGCGTCAGGGACTGCCCGGCCATGCCCGACACGTTGGCCTTGCGCCCGTCCTCTCGGATGCTGGGGGGCACTAGGGGAGGGAGAGTGAGGAGCTGCCTCCCTCCCCTGGAGCCACAGCCGCTGGGACCCGTCCAGGCCTGGGCAGGCAGCCCCAGCTCCCACCCCTTCCCCGGAGCCTAGGGTCGCCACCCTGCCAGTCACTGGGGTCCCAGGAGTCTGCCTGGCCCCTGGTCTGGCCACGAGGGGCCCCGTGGGCCTGCCAGTGGCTGCAGCAGCCTCGCCCTGGGTCTGGCACACCCTGGCGGCCCAGGCCGGGGTGCCACATGCTCTGACACTCAGCCATGCAAGGTGCTGTGGCCTAGGGATCCATCTGGGTCTACACCCAGCCTGATCACAACCATTGGGGGGGGGGCGGGTCAGAATCTCTGAAGCTGGGGCCTGGGCGTGTCTTTGCATGGAGCTGTTGACACTGACCCAGGAGGCTGGTGCACGTCCTGCCCGCGGGGACAGTTGGTGCCGATGCCCATGGTGAGGGGGACTTCCCTACTCACAGCCCATGGTGTGGGGGTGACTGTGAGCCTCGGGCCAGTGTCAGCGGCCTTAACCTGCAGGTGGGCTCTAGGGCCGCCGCTGCCCTGGGCGCTCATTCTACGTGAATTCACCTCCCAGACCATTTAAAAGCCACCTGCGGCATTTCAGGGGCTTCCCCATGCTCTCGCCTGGGTGTCTCTCGGGGAAAGTGGGGTGTCCAGTGCAACCTGCCACTTTCCCAAACCCCTCTGGCCCTCCCCTTGCTGGCGCCTGGGGGCAGGGGCCTGATCCTCCTCTGCAGGGAGCTCTCGGGCCCTGGGGAGCTGGTGCTGCCACACCTGGGCACCTGGTCTGAAATCAGGCCCTGGCATCACTACCGGCCTCTGCAGGCCGGGGCCATGGGAGGAAGGTACAAGCTGGTCCCTGGGTCCCCACGGCTTTCACCTCCCCACCCCCAGCTCTGCGTGCCCTGCTTACCATGGACCACCAGCTTGGCTCTCCTGGACGCGGAGCCCGCCTCGTTGGTGGCCTGGCACTCGTAGTTTCCGCTGTCCATGGGCGAGACGGAGGCCAGGAACAGAGACCCTTCTTCCAGCACCGCCACACCTGGCCGGCCCTGCAGGGGCTCCGAGGACGGGCCCTTCCGCCAGGTGACCTGCGGCGTAGGCATCCCTGGCAGGGTGCACAGAGCCATCAGCATCATCCCCCACGTGTGGCTGACCCTCCAGCAGGTGGTCCCAGACGCCCCTCCCCAGGCTGTGAGGAGCGTTCCCTGCACCCACCCAGGCCGTCCGCCACGCTCTCCCCAGCCCTCTGTGGACCTGCACCCCATGGCACCCCCATGGCACCCCCACAGCACCCCCACGGCACCTCCAACCCCGGCCCTGCCCTGCGTTTCCTTTCTGTGCGTTTCCCCAACTTCCCAACATACAGAGAACACGCTATTACTTATTCTTATTCTGCCGTCCGCTGTCCACCTGCCCACCAGGCCAGGCTTTAGTCTGTTCCCTCTGTTCCCTCAAGCGCTGGCACAGTGCCCGGCGTGCAGCACGAGGAGCCGCCGTGTGCTGCACACACCGGCTCTGCCCTGCCTCCCCCTCCCTCACGACGCCACAGGCGCAGGCCGCTCTGCTGGCCACCCCCATTAACTCCTCCGACCTTCCTACGTCGGCCTGGCGCATGGTGGGTGCGCAATACACGGCTGCCACCGGGCTATGAGTGGCGCCGTCACTCTGTCACAGGCCCCTAAAAGTGCGCAGAGCAGCCCCCCCACCCCCGTGCACACACGCCCACGAGCCAGCGCTGCCCTGCCCGGGGGCCACAGCGCAAGCCCCAGCTGCGCCCCGCTCTGTGGCGCTCAGACCCCAGCTGACCACAGAGGCGGCCATCTGAGCGACCGCAGGACGCAGCCGTCCTCACGCTCACTGCCACCGACCTCCGCCAGCACTGGCTGCAGGGGAGCTCGGCCACATCCCCAAACTCGTGGTCAGCGCCCGCACGCTGCCTGTGGGGGGCCCAGGGAACTGCACCCGCCCACATTCGCCCTGCCGTCCTCGGGCCAGTTACCTGACCTCTCTGTGCCCGCTGTCCCCCGCTGGGGGCCACCGTCCCCGCTGTGGGGACACGCACCACACACACCGCACACACGGCACATACCACGTACACACACATGCACACACCACGCACGTTCACAACATATGTCACTTCATACACACCACATACACATATCACATAGTAATAACATACAACGCGAATGCATACACACTCCACATACACACGTGCCATACACATACCGCACACCACACACACAAACCACACACATGCGATGTGTACACACATCGCACACACACCACACACCACACACACACACGCCCCTCCCACCCCAGCCTCCATCCTCCCCGCCACCGGGGCCGCGGCCTTCGTGCTGGCCTGGAAGGGGCAGTGGGTTTTCAACTCTGGAACTTCTTTTCATGCAAAAAATCGACCCCACAAAGAGCTGTAACTGCAGGACGGCCTGAAGCTCTGCCGGGAGGGAGGTTCCAGGCGCATGAGCTGTCACCGAGAGTCGCTCACTTTGCCTCCCCTCCCTACTTCTCAGAGGAGCGTCCAAAGGCACCAGCGAGCAGGTGTCCTGCCCCACGAAGAGGCGGCGGACAGTGTCACCGCAGGCCCCAGGGCTCCTGGTGTGGGCGCTGGGCTTGGGGTGTCCCTTGAGCCCTCTGAGCCCGAGGCCCAGGGCTGGGGAGCAGAGCCCACCCGTCGCCAGGCGCGAGGCCCAGGGGCGAGGCTCGCGGGGTGCTGAGGAGGTTTGGTCTGGCCAGAGGACAGGCCCTGACTGACCGGGGACGCGTGTGGGGGCTGCGGGACAGGAGAGGGCAGGAGGCCCCGGCTGGGGAGTCCCGCCTCCCACCTCCACCCCCCAGAGCACACAGTGGCTGCCTGCTGTTCCCAGAGACCGACACGAGGTGGCATCGTGGTCACGGGCCCGGGACCTCGTCCCCCGGGAGGGCAGCTCTGCACACAGGGAAGCCGAGGGGTTCCCAGAGCCCCCTGGGTGTCCCCCAGAGAGGCGCAGCCGCGCTCCCGCCCACCTCTCCCTCGTCCTTCCCAGGGGCTTCCCCGGCGCCCACTGCTGGGGGAGGAACAGCTGAGACTAGAGCCAGCGCTCGGGCTCCCGCCAGGCTGTTTCACAACCTGCCACTTGCCACCCGGCGGCCCAGACAGCACCCTCTGGAAAGCACCGACCCCACTCGGGGGACGGCAGGTCCTCGGGGAGCAAGATGAGGGAGAGCCAGAGCCTAAAGATGCAACTCGGGCAGGGGCGGGACCGGCCGGCGGGGCATGAGGCTCCCAGGAAGGTGGACTCCCCCCTCGAACTCATGGTGGACCACTGAGTTCTCACAGCAGCCTGTGCAGAGGGGCTGCTAGGACCCCACTGTACAGATGGGGAAACTGAGGCTGAGAAAGGAGACGCAAACGGCCCCAGGTTGCCCAGCCAGGAAGGGCTGCAGCAGGGCTCGGCGCTGGGCAGCTGAACGCAGAGGTGGCCCTCTGGGCCCAGCCTGCACTGCGAACCCAAGAGGGCCCCAGAAGAGCGGGTTTGCCCAGGACCACGAGAATCCAGCCTCTGTGAGGGAGTCGGGGGCTTGGGGAGAGGCAGGGGCCACCGAGCCCCAATCCACAGGACCCCTGGGCCGCCTCGGCCCCAGCTGTCACGCCCCAGGCGCTGGGCTGGGCACAGGCAGGGCTGGGTCAGACCAGACCACACTCTGTGAGTCGCACTCTGGACCTGTAACCTCGGGCACGCCCCCGCCCCACCCCACCCCCGGAGCCGGGCTGCCCCAGTGAAGAGGGGCCGGTGTGAAGGGCCACCCACCAGGTCGTCGGTGGGACGAGATGCCTGGCTTGGTGCCGGCAAGGAGTGAGGACCCCACAACCCTCGGTGACCCATGGGCACCGCCCACTGTGTGCCACCCAGGCTGCTGGAATGTGGGTGGGGGTCCTCGCTAGCCCAGCCCACCCCGCACCTGCCCACCCAGCCCAGCCTCACCTCTGGCCGGGCACGGCAGGCTGGCGTTCTCTCCGGCCACGCGCTCCAGCAGGCCGCTGGTCTCGTCGGCCCCCCAGTGCGGTGGCTCTGGTGGGAGGCAACACGGCCGGGCTCACACCCCTGGGCCCAGAGCTTGGCACTCTCTGCCCCCAGGACCCAAGCCAGCAGGGAGGGCGTCCCCTTCCAGAACCCTGGCCTGTAGCTTCCAGCAAGCCCGTCAGGGCCAGAGCCACTGGGTTGCCTCCTGCAGGGTGACCCCACAAAGCAGCCACCAGGACCACAACCCCAGGCTCAAGGGGCCAAGCCTGTGCTCTCCAACACAAGGGTCAAGCGTGGCTCTGCCCCCCAGTTCCCTACCAGCAGCCGCTTTCCAAGTTTGTTTTAAATTCCTAATAGCACAAATGCTAGCACTGTTGATGCAGAACTTTCTATGCCAGGTGCTTCAAACATTCTCTCACTGACCTCCTCCCCCATGTGTTATTGGACCCACTTTACAGGTGTGAATGCTGGGGTCAGAGAGTGTACACGACCGGCCTGTGGTTGTCCAGCTGCCCTGGGCCCAGGGCCTGCCCCGACCACTGGTCCACGTGCCTCTGTCCAGCCATGTGCTCAGGGCCCCAAGGTCAGGGGCCAAGGGGAAGGAGTGTGGGGAGGCTCTGCCGGTGGCTCTGAGGACCTGCTGCACATACTCAAGGGCCGGCTGGGCTCCGGACATAGGACAGCCCCATGCTGTCTGTCTGTCTGTCCCAGGAAGGAGGGGACAGGCACAGAGCATGGAGCAGAAACGAGCACCTCTCCAGTGTAGGCGGCGGCTGGGGGAGGTGTGGAGAGGGGGTCTGGGGTTCGGGGGGACTCACCCAGCACCCTGAGCTCCACCTCCCAGGCGTCCGCCCCGGCGCTGTTGGAGGCCTCACAGCGGTACCTCCCGGCGTCGGCAGCTCCGATGGCTGCAAAGTGGATGGAGCCCTCGGGCTCCCCGCCCTGCAGGGCCCGCCCGTCCTTGGACCAGCTCAGCCGGGGCTCGGGGTGGCCCTCGGCCACGCAGTTCAGATCCAGGGCTTCTCCCGCCAGCGCCTTCAGGACGCGAGGGCCCGGCTGCACCTGCGGAGGCACTGGTGGGGCCCCAGGGGGTCAATGGGGGCAGGGGACGTCCCAGAGCCCAGACCCAGGCTGCATCTCAGATGCCACCGGCCAGCAGAATCATCAGGGGCGCAAGCGGAGGCTGGCAGGAAAAGACCTGAGGACCCCCACGTGGACCCCCGCATGGACCCCGCATGAGCAGCGTCTGGCCACCCACCTGAACATGCGCCCTCACAGGAGACTCGCTCTGCCTCCTGCCAGCGCTCCCAGCACCTGGCATTCATCCAGCTCAGCACACCCGTGGGGAAACTGAGGCTGGGGGGAGCGAGGGGCGGACTCCAGCAAGGCTGGGCGGCAGCACATGTCCCAGCTCAGCTCTTCGCACCCACGGACCCTGTGCCGGCAGTGTCCCCTTGTCACAAAGCCCCCCTCCCAAGATGAAACGAGAGGCAGCATGGAGCCCGGCCCACGGGGGAGCCTGTGGGGTTGCGGCCGGTCATTCCAGCGAGACGTGACTCCTGCCTCCATCTGTCCCTTCCCTCGGCTGTGGGAAAGGTGGTTTTCATCCCTTTCACCTCTGTGTTTTTGAGTCACTTTTTCATCCTCCATCTCATTCGGTCCTCCCTACAGGGCAGGTGGCATGCCCACCCATTTTGCAGATGAGACAACTGAGGCTCAGAAAGTCCTGTGACCTGGCCAGAGTCACCCCGTCCCTCAGCTGATGGAGCCGGAGCCGGCACCAACCCTGGGGCTGAGCGACCAGGAGTCCGGCGGCTTCCTGCAGGCCGGGTCCTAGGCCCTGGGGGGGGGGGGAGGGAGGTGCAGCCACCCCTTCCCAGCTTCTGAGCAGGGGCCTGAGATGAGACCCTCGTGGGAACCTGGCCCCGGGCAGAGGCAGCCCTTGGCCCAGGGCCTCGCTGCCCAGTAGGGTTCCCTGCCCAGGGGCACAAAGGTGCGTGCACCCCCCCTACCCGTCCCCCCACACACACAGTTGCTGAGAACGGCGACGGCTTCCACCGTCCTGAGCACTTAATGTCCTCGATACCTTCTGACGACTATGGCATGGGCATTACTGTGGCGCCTCCTTTACAAAGCAGGAAAGCACTGCTCAGAGAGGCCAAGTGACTGGCCTGAGATCACACAGCCAGTGTAGCAGTCAGGATTCAAACCCAGCTCTGCCGACTCTGAGGCCCTGCGCCTTACCCTGCCTCCCCGTGTCTCTCTCACCCCCACATGCAAACCCACGTGAGCCCCCGAGCCCCGCCCACCCGGGCCTCAGCCTGTCCATCAGTGAAATGGGGTGTCAGCTTAGACCAGGGGTCTGCAAAGACCTCTGCACAGGATCAGACGACGACCGTTTTAGGCTGAGCAGGCCGGACGGCCGGTCTCAAGGTCTGAGCTCCGCCACGGTGGCACAGAGCAGCCACAGACAGCACAGAGGAGCTGCGCTATGTTCCAGGAAAGCTCTCGTTTACGGACACTGACTTTGAATTGCAAATACCACAAAATATCATCTGGGTGGTTTTTCTTTATGGTCCAATCATTTAAAACGGCAGAAACCATCCCTTGCTTGTGGCCCTATGACGGCAGGAGGCGGCCACGCCTGGCCCCGGGGCCATGTCTAGCCTGGCCTGGGTGACTCCCAGGTTCTCTAAGAGGACAAGCTCCGGCCCTCTGGGTACTCGACTCGCACTGGCTGCCTCCCCGAATGGGACCTGGACACCAGGCCGACGCCCGCCCCTGGGCCCCCCAGCCTGGGACCAGCCCCACAGTGGGGGCTCAGGGACTCTGCCAAGGAGGGAAGAACGTGTGTAAAGAGCTCAGCCCGGGCCGGGCGCGGTGGCTCACGCCTGTAATCCTAGCTCTCTGGGAGGCCGAGGCAGGCGCATTGCTCGAGGTCAGGAGTTCAAAACCAGCCTGAGCGAGACCTCGTCTCTACCAAAAATAGAAATAAATTAATTGACCAACTAAAAAAAATATATATATATATATACAAAAAATTAGCCAGGCATGGTGGCACATGCCTGTAGTACCAGCTACTCGGGAGGCTGAGGCAGGAGGATGGCTTGAGCCCAGGAGATTGAGGTTGCTGTGAGCCAGGCTGACGCCACGGCACTCACTGCAGCCTGGGCAACAGAGTGAGACTCTGTCTCAAAAAAAAAAAAAAAAAAAAAAAGAGCTCCAGCCCAGAGCCTGGCATACAGAAGGTGCTCGCTAAGTGTCAGGGCCTCCGGTTGCAGGTGTATGAAGTGCCTGGTTGAATGGGCAGGGTGGCTCTGGGGCCTGGTAGGGCCTCTCTGGGGCCCTAGATGCTCCCCATGGGACGGGGGCTCTGAGCAGTGCCCCACAAGGCTCTCAATGCCACCAAGCCCTGGGCTCCCGGCTGGGCCCTGGCACTAGGCACAGATGCTCTCAGACACCTCCCAACCCCCAAGGCCCCCAACCTGGGTCCCCACCGGGCCCTCTGCCCTGTGTCCCTGGGGGCCCCCGAACAGCACCTCCAGGCCCCAACCAGGGAGTATGGGGAAAGAGGGGCTGGGGAAGGAGACACAGGCCTGAGGACGGGACACAGAGGTGACGAGAGCAGGTGCAGGGCCCCACACAGGGAGAGGTGACAGGACCTGGCAGTCCTGGGTGTGGGAGGGGCTGGGGAGCCGGGACGGAGGGAGAGACCACGGCTGGGCTGGCCTTACCTTGCACCCTGAGGACGTAGTGACGGGAGGTGGAGCCCGCGGGGTTACTGGCCGTGCACTGGTAGTGGCCGCTGTCACCCACTTGGGCCTGGGCCAGACGCAGGGAGCCGGACGGGAGGAGTCCCTGCCTGCAGGAGTGGGGGGCACCGGTGAGACCCCCACTGATCCCACCCCATGGAAAGGCTTCAAGACCCAACTGGAACCAGCCACCTCCCCCAGGAAGCCTTCTGAGTGTGTGGCAGCACCCACCGCCTACCCTGTGCCTCCACTGCCCTGAACCTTCAGGCCAGGGCCAGCCCCGCACCCACTGGTGTGAGAGATAAGGAGCACTGGACTAGGAGTCCACTGGCTTGGGTTCAAGTGTAAACTCTGAATCCTTCTCAGCTGTGCAACCTCAGGCAAACGGCTTCGCCTCATCTGTGAGACCGGGGTACCCAGAGTCTGCGTCGGTGCACAGACTCCGCCGCCCAGAGCCTGGCACCGGGCCACTGCTCGATGCCCGCTGCAGGTCACTGCCCTGCTCTGCCGCACACGCCTGCCCTGAGACGGGGCTGGGGGAGAAGCCACCAGCCCCGAGGCCTCTGCGTCTAAGAGCAGCGCCTGCTGGCGCCCTGCTGGCCGGAGCTTGTCGAGGGCGGGGGGGGGGGCTGTTCTGGAAGCATCGCTGCCCTCCCCGCTCTGGCCCACCTTGCTACAGTCACCTGACCCCTTCTCACAGGGATCCAGGACCCCCAGCCAGGCTTCTGCAGCTGGGCCGGACCCCAAGGGGCTCCTGCGGACATGATGTCACCGGCCCACATGTGCTGGCTCCTCACAGCCCCTGCTCCCGTAAAACGGCAAGGGCAGCTGCGGCCACCGGCCCTGGCTCGCCGCAAGAGCAGGTGGCCAGCACAGGGGTGGGGGTGCTCACCAGGGGCTGCCAGACCCCAGCAGGCCCGGGCTCCAGTCCTGGCCCTTTCTCCTTTCTGCTGAACCCCAATGTCCTCCTCTGCTAATGGGGATCACAGGGCCCCTTGCAGAATCCCTGGGGAGCCCCCACTTCTCAGGCAGCTGCAAGGATCACGTGAGATGCTACCAAGCGCTGGGCACGTGGTTATCAAACAGGTCGATATCGTCAGGGGTTCACTTTGGGCCACCTCGGGCTTCTAGCTTTGTCCTGCCGGGTCTCTGTCTCCCCATCAGTAAAATGGGGCAGCTCCTCCCCATCTAGCAACTCGTCCACCAGTTTGTCCAGAGAGTCCGGCAGCCACTTGGGCCACGTTCTCTGAGTCTGGGGACAAGACCCCGGGTGGCACTCTCTAGAGCCCAGGCACCGAGCTGACTGCCTGGGTCCCAACCCTTCTGCCGTGCGCTTGCTGTGTGAGGCTGCGCAAGTCACTCAACCTTCCTGTGCCTAAGTTGTCTCATTCTGGGAAACAGAGCCAACGGTGGTGCTTATCCCTCACAGGCTGACAACAGAGCCGAATGACCTAATCACAGCCCCGCATCTGCAGCGGAAGGCACTCAGCGGAGGTCAGCTGTCTCCATGGTGAGCCCAGCACACGCATAAACAATACACAGCGCTGTTGTGCATGTCTAAAACATTTATATAAATGGCAGCGTGCATATGCGTGTGGGTCAAAGTCATTCATTTTTCACTGTTGTGTAATATTCCCTTGCGTGATCATACCATAATTTATTAATTTGCTCCCTTTTGAGTGGACATTTAAACATTCAGACCTTTCTTTCTCTCCTTCCTCCTCTCTTTCTTTTTCTCTTCTTTTCTTTCACCAGCAGAGCTGTGTGCACGCTGCTCCGTGTGGCGCACGTGCACCAGGGCAGGCCTCCTGGGCCCACAGGCTCGCACGCCACGCGGGACGGGTTCTCATCAGGACCCCCGGCTGTGTGTGAAGCCTGCGGACTCCCAGCCCCACCAGCAACTCTGATGCAGTAGGGGTGGGAAGGGGGTGGGAAGTGGGCCCCAGGCGGCTGGTACAAGTGGCCAGGGGGCCACGACTTGGGAACACTGGCCAGGGACATGAGGCAGCACCCCGTCCCCGAGCAGCGGCATGGCAGAGCGGAGGGCCGTGGGGCTCCCACAGCCGGTGGCCCGGGCGAGAACCACCCTCTGCCTCTCGCAGGCTGGCCTTGGACCAAGGACTCCCCCTTCCTGAGCTTCAGCGTCCACACGCGGAACCACAGGAGAGAACAAGGATGAGGGGACATCACGCACACAGAGCCCGCAGTGCCCGGGTCGTGGCAAGGGCTCCATGACAGCCCTGCGGTCGGTGCGGTGTGACCCAGCCAGTGTCCGGTTCTCACCCCCCAGTCTCCATCAGCCGGGCAGCCCTGAGCAGGTGGCTCAGTCTTTAAAGTGTGGAAGAAATGAGGGACAGCGGGACACAGATGTGCACTGTCTGGCGACGGGTAAACGTGCCCGGCTGGGCTCCCCGCCCCCACACAGCTTGGCTTTTCTGGTCTATGGCTTTTTTAAAAAGTTAGGTAATGTCGACTGTCAACATCCACCAAACAAGGGCCGAACCAGTTTGAGGCTCAGTCACACGCGGGGCTGGGACCGCTTCCTGCCCGACTTCACTGCGACACCCGGGCCAGCGAACAGGGACAACCTGGGTCAGTGAAGGAGGCCTGGCTGGGAACGGGTTCTGGGTGCGAGGTCGACTGTGCTATGCCACAGTGGCCGCAGGCAAGGCAGCCCACACCTCTGAACCCCAGTCTCTTCGTGTCTGAAAAGGCAGCTCCGGGCTCCGTGGTCTCAGAGGCTGTCTTCCAGGTCCCCTGAGAACTTTAGGGCCCACAGAGCCCCTCCGTCCCCTCCCCGACAAGCCCTTAACAGGATAGGAAGTGGGAGCTTCTGGGGGAAAAAGAAAAACAAGAACATTTCTAAAAGCAGACAGATTCCCGACAATACAAGTAGGCTTCGTCTTTCTTATGACGAGCCCCCAGGTCACTCCCTAGAAAGAGTTTGCAGCCTGCTCTATCACAAAGGACAGAGGGAGACCCATTTCACAGATGGGCAAGCCGAGGCCTGCAGAGGCCAAAGGACCCAGTGCCTGCCCGGCGGAGACTGTGTCTGCTCTAAATGCCAAACCGACCACATCACTGCCCTGTTCTCCACCCAGCCGTGGCTGCCCACTGCTCCCTGGACAAAACCCACGCACAGCATCGTGGCCTGCCGGACCCCCAGCCCCACCTCCAGCTCCACACCTGCATCCCTGCAGGTGTGACCCCACGGAAGAGCAGCCCCTCCACTGCACGTGCTGTCTTCCCACCTGGGACACACCTCCCCTTCCGGTTCACCTAATAACACCTGTTCCTCTTTCAATACCCAGACGTCACTTCCTCCAAGAAGGCTGCCTGGATGCCCCAGGCTGGCAGATGTGGCCCAGGGGCACCCACGGCAGCGTGCCCATCCCACCCTCACCACGCTGGCTTGTCACCACCTGTCCGTGACTCCGTCCGTCTCACCCACACAGGTGGCCCCAGGACCTGGCCCAGACCTGGCGCAGGGCGACCTTTTCTCACGACCCTGCCCAAGCTCCATGAGGCTCAGGGAGGAGGAAAGGCCCTGGGCCCGCCGCCTGCTCCTCTCACGCCCTCCCCACATTCCACAGGCTCAGCGGGGAGGCGGGGAGAGAGGGGAGGAAGAAGCAGGACATGAGTCTCTCCAAGGAACAGGCTGCTGCCGAGCGTGTGGCGTAATTAGCGGGAGCGACTTCACCGCGTGTGCAGCCAGATGGCTCCCGCGGCGCCCAGATGAGAGCGGGAGGCTGGAGAGGAATTTCCTGTTTATGACAGCCACCTGGCCCGAGCCCTGGCCCCCGCCGTGGGCAGCGAGGAGCACACAGATGTCAGAGCGGAGGGGACCTGCGAGCGCCCACCCAAGGCTGGGCCTCGGCAGAGGCTGCCCAGAGGGGCCAAAGCCTCGCAGTGGAAAGCGCTCCAGGAAACGCAGTCCGGCCTGCGCCTGGCTGCGGCCTCCCCAGCACACCACGACCGCCATGCCCTGCGGCCTGGAGCCTTCCCCACGGTTTACCACACCTGTTACTACCTGCCACTGTCCCGTGGCTCTGCGAGGGGAGGGGCTGGGCCGCCCAGGCCCCCGGCAAGTCCCCAGCCCTTAGCACAAGTCCTGGCCCATAGTAGGTGCTCAATATACATCCGATGCCAAATCCCAGCTGCCCCCTGTCCACACACATCCACTCCCTTCCCACCGTCACTCACACTGGCCCCTGCTCCCCTCCTGCCCTCCCCAGACCCCTTCAGGGAAGCCTGGCTCCAGCTCTCCCGTGAAGCCTTCCCCTGCCCGCGCCACATCCAGCCCGGTCCGGCTAACTGCTCATTCATTCTTTCACCATTTACTCATTCAACAAAGAGATGCCGGGGTCAAGGTGGGCTAGAGGCTGCTGCGGTGGAGGAGACGCACCTGTCAGGCTGCTCAGAGTGGGGGTTGCCCACGTGCACCCGTCCCTCCCGCCACCACCCTAGTTGCTGGGCTGCCCCCTCTGTTTAAAAGCATCAGCAAATAGGGTCGGTGGCTGTTGAATGAACGGCACCCCCAACCCCACCCCCACCCCCAGAGTCGCCCAGCCCAGGGGAGGGCCGGTCCTCCCCGACGCAGCACGCAACAGACGCCCGTGTCTGCCGGGGCCGGGCAGGGGGCGGGGGTCTGAGCCTGGGGCCTGGAGGCGCCGGCCCCACACACGGCCACCCCGACTCGCATCCCCTTCCCGTGGCCCCACCTGCACCGCAGACCCTTGTCCGGAAGGCACAGGTGGAAAAGGCAAGCTGGAGAGATTCAGGAAGAGGCGCCTGGCGTGGACCAAAGGGCCAAGGGCAGCATACGGGAGGGAGAGGGAGAGCGAGCAGGCGCCGTCCCTACGAGCCCTGCACGCCGGCTGCTAACAGGCACGGCGCCCTGACAACAGCTGCCAGCCCCCGGGCGCTCCCTGTGCGCCCTGCGCGGCAAAGCACCTCGCAAGCACGTTCCCACTGGAGACTCCGACAGCCAGACCGCGGGGCAGGGGTCTCACTGCCAGCACCCCCTTCCACAGAGGAGGACACGGAGCCTCCGCGGATGTGGTCCTGGTCCCCACGGCCACCCAGCGGGTCGGGACACGGGACACTGAGACTGGACACTCCCACTTTGCCACTGTCTGCTCACTGCTGCGGCGAGCTAAACGCTCGGCTCTGAAAGCTGGTTAACTGAAATGTTCTCCGGAAAGAGCCCCTGGCCACAGGCTGACAAGACCCGACTTCAGAGCCACCAGGCCAGGAACCGTCGTGAGCTTGGAGGAGCCGCAAGGCCAAGGCCCCACGCGGGGTCGGGCACGCCACTGGCTCACGGCGAGCGGGCGGTTCTTCTCCCGGGTCACCAGATCCCGGCTGCCGGCCTCACCTTTTGCCTCGGGCTACGCGGGCCAGCGTCCCCCTCCAGGGGAGGGGTGGGTGGGCCGCCTGACCCGCAGCATCCTTGGAAAGGGGCAGAGAAGGGGCAGAGAAGGGAGGTGGGAGTAGGAAAATCAGAAAACCTGGATGACGAGACAGAAGCAGCTCCATCTCGCGCTGCCCCCGCCCCCATTTGGGATTTGGGATTTGGCCCTGAGTGGGACCTGGCCGGCTGCCTCCGGGAGCCGGAGCTGGAGCCAGGAGCACTCACAGCCGTCTCAGCTCCTCGTCAGAATCCCAAACAAACACTGTTGCCTGGAGACACGGCCTCGCCCCAGCATCCCGGGCTGAATCGCCGCCATGCTCGCATGCCCAGCCCTGTCATTGCTCAGGTGGGAAGACCCAGGCACAGAGAGGGCGAGGGTCCCACTCAGGCCCACTGAGCGGGCGGGGTGGAGCTGGGATGGGCCCCGAGGTCGTCGGCCGCCTGACCTCACACACGGCCGCAGCCCGGGCCTGCTGTCTCCGAGGCTCCGGCACAGTCCTGGGCACATGGCGTTACTCAATCAATACCGCTGACTTCAATTTTGAATTCGCAATTCGGGTGTGCTTTTCAAAAACATCAGTCCCACAGAACAAGGAGTGCCTGACGACCGTTCCCACCCTCGGGCTTCGCCGTTGGCTTCAGGACTGTTCCCCGAGGAGCTGCCCCGGGGGATAGAGAGGAGCGTCCTGCGAAGATGATCTGACAGCCCATTTATCACCACCGAAAATTGGCAACGCACACGTGCCCCAAACAGAGAGCAGCTTAGCAACCATGAGAGCCGAGCGCCCTGGAATGTTATTTTGCCCTTTAAAATAAAAAGCAAGTGACGTGGGGCCAGGACGAATCAAGAAATTGGGTAAATGAAAAAAAGAAGTCAGTGATGAGGGCAGAAAATAAGATGCGCGAGGTCTGACTCTGCACGGTGTCTACACGGACGTGAGCAAATCCGAGGGCCTGGAACACAGGGCGGGGCTCAGAGCTTCGTGGCTCCTCAAGCTCCTAGTATGTTTTCTTTGTTAGGGCTTTCTGATTCTGGAGGTCGAACATACCCGGGTTCAGAATATTCCCCAGACCCTTCAGAGACACCCCCTGACCTCGGCCCAGACGCCTGGTGTGTCTGCGTGTGCGTGTCTGTGTGCACGTCTGTGCATGCTTGTGTCTGTGTGCATGTGTATACACGTCTACGTGCAGGTCTGTATGTTTCTGTGTGCATGTCAACATCCGTATCTGTGTGTATATGTATCTGTGTGCATGTCTGTGTGTACATGTGTCTGTGTGCACGTCTGTGTGCAGGTCTATGTGTATACATGTCTGTATGCATATGTATATGTGTGTGTGCATATCTGTGTGCATGTGCATCTGTGTCTGTGTGCATGTCTGTGTGTACATGTCTGTGTGTACATGTCTCTGTGTGTCTATGTGTATGTATATATGCGTCTGTGTGCGTGTCTGCGTGTACATGTCTGTGTGAGTGTCTGTGTGTACATGTGTGTGTATGTCTATGTGTATGTATATATGCGTCTGTGTGCGTGTCTATGTGCGTGTATATATGTGTCTGTGAGCCTGTGTGTGTGTCAGGGCCCGGCCCTGGGAGCCGCATGCTCGGGACGGCAGCCCCCACTGCTGTGTTCCTGTGTGCTCAGTGGAGTGGCACGGTGCTGCTCCAGGGTGGCTGGCGGGAGGGGACCCGGGCCAAGCAGGCGGAGGGGCGTCCGAGGCGGGGCACATCCCAGCCCTCACTGCGCCACAGGATCTCCGGGAGCAGGCTTAGTCCTTCCCCAAAGACAGGATGGGCGGCCGCAGGGCTGTGTCCTTGAGGCAGCCTGGAGAGGTGGATGAGGAGGGCAGGAGGGGTGAGGGGGGCGAGCTGGATCCTGGAGGCGGATGGACGTCTGCAACTTGGCCACTCACGGAGATAGCTCTCCAAGTCCCCAGGCTTCCACCATGGCGGCCTTGAGGCCCAGCCCTGGGGCTCCCTTGGAGAAGGAAGAGGAGGACAGAGGGGAGGGGAGAGGAGGGGAGGGGAGGGGAGGGGAGGGGAGGGGAGGGGAGGGGAGGGGAGGGGAGGGGAGAAGGCCGGGAGGAGGGGGGCAGACAGACAGCCAGTCCTGGTGTGTGTTTTCCATGGGGCTTTTTGAATCTCCGTTTTCTGGCCGAGTGACCGTGGACTGAAAAGGAGCCACGTGTGTCAGAGGGGGACGGGGCTTCGCTCTGGGCAGGAACAGTGCCAGTCTGCGCAGGGAGCCCCAGAGCCTGACAATGACGTCTACAGTACAACCGAAATGAGGTCACTCACAGTCGCCAGAAACACTCCACTGGCGAGTGGACAAACGAAATGTGCTCCGTCCATGGCGTGGAATACTATTCAGCCGTGAAAAGGAACGCGGTGCCGGTCGGTGCTGCAACGCGGTGACACAAAGGCCACGTGTGATTCCCTTTGTATAAAATGTCGAGAGTAGAGAAATCCAAAGAGGCGGACAGCGCCTCAGGGGTTGCCAGGGGCCGGGGAAGCTGGGGCGGGCCGGGGCAGGCAGGGGCAGGCATGAATGGGGGTGCTGCCGGCGGATGTGATCTTCGGGCGAGGTGATGAAAATGTTCTCAAATTGTGGTGACAGTTGCCCAACACAACTGTACACTTCATACAAACAAATGATACGGTATGTGAATTATGTCTCAATAAAGCTTTCAAACTAAAACGTGGGTGAGAATTAAATGAGATAAGAGATGTGGCAAGATGAGGACAGTTTTCTAAAAGCTGGAACGAGGTCTTAGCGTGTGAACAGCAGCGGCAGGACAGTGACAGCAAAGGAGTGGCCTCGCAGCACCCGCCACACTCCAAGCTCTGCGCGTCCATCCCGGCACCGCAAGGCAGGGTTTACATCCATCCACGTTATAGACAGGGGGCACCCCAGGAGGAGCCCGGGGTCAAGAGACTAAGGAGGGACCGGCAAATCCACACTCGGTCCAAGGAACTCCAGGCCCGAGCACTTCACCCCACCCCAGCTCCCAGACATACTCGCTCCCTCATCCAGATGACCTCGCACAGACTCACATCCCAGGGGGCCGCACTGCAAGCCAGCAAGAAGTGAAGAGGGCAAGGGAGAGGGAATGGGAACAAAACCCTGCGATTGCAAAAGCGGCTCTTGCAAGTAAATTTACGGCTCCCAGTTGATCTATTAACGGGTGAACAAATGGGAACGTGGCTCCCCGATTCAGCAACAAGCCATAAATAAACAAGCATCCTGCCTGCCGCTGGCCACCGCCCAGCCGGGGAGCTAGGACAGGCTTTCTCGGGGATTTGCAGGCTCCCCCGGCCCACCACACCCTGCCCCATGACATGGAGCGGCAGTGATGCTAGCAGGGTATGGGGGGTCCTACGACACCGCCACAGCCAGGTCCCCCTGGTCCGGCCGCCTTTAGGGGTGCACGGCTGCAAAGTCTGGCTGGGCTCAGCAAACAGATGTTCTGAGATGCAGCGACGCGTGTGTGGGTGTCGAGGGGGGGTGTTACGGAGCAGGCTGCTCTGTCTGGAACATCTCAAAGACCTTGCCAGGGCTGATGTCACCAGCCTGAGCCACAGCCCCCTCCCCAACACAGTCAAGGGCCCTGCTGTCGGCCGGAACCAGCGTCCCCACACCCCCGCATGGGGCGGGCACAGCCTGGCTTTGACGGACACCCGAGCAGGCCTCCTCCCTGCCGACCACTCCCAGGACCCCGACGTGGAGCCCCTGAGTCAGAAAGCCCGGCCACCAGACACCTGGCCCTCAGAGTAGGCGTGGTGGTGGCATGTTGTCATGGTCGGACTTGGTTCCAGCCCTGGCCTTGCTCTTTTCTAGCCGGGTGACCGTGAGCAGCTCACCCACCCGGCCGAGCCTCAGCGTCTGGAGTTTGGTTCAGATAACAAGGTGCGGGTTAAACGAGAGCCTGCACGCAGCGCCCGGCGGTCAGTGCACGAGGTGCCCCGTGCGTGTCATTTCAGAGGGAGCGTCACACCCTGGGCTCCCGTGCACCCTCCACAGGGCCCCTCAGGGCGTCTGGGGCCCCACGGACAACAGCTCTGTGTGCAGAAGCCGATGGGCCTCCCGGGAGCGTCCACAGGGTCCCACACACCTGCTGGGTCACTGGCCACCTTGAGGCCACGGGATTGGAGTTACCTGCTGGTGACAGGTGGCACAGGGCGGGAGTCCTTCATCCAGGTGACCAGCGGGGCTGGGGAGCCCTGGGCCTCGCAGTCCAGGGTCACCTCTTCACCAGCTGTCACCGTGACTCTCAGAGGCGCATCTGCATCATGCGACCCGTTCACGTGGATCCTGGGCTTGGCTGTGGGGTGCAAGCAGGTGGTGAGCAGGGAGGTGCCACGGATGGCTCCCCCAGAGGCGGTACAGCAGCCTTGACCCTCGGAGGCCCAGCAGGCTCGGGAACTCGTGTCCGAGGGTTGCCGCTCAGTCCTCCCCTTCTGCGTCTCCACCACCACCTCCTTCTAGAAGCCCATCTTGCTCTGACGACCTGGCCCCAGGGACCTTCCAGCAGGTTCTGAGCTCCTCCTCTTCTCACCCCATCTCCCCATTTGATCCCATGATGTCAACCACCAGGTGACACACAGACGAGCCCTCTGGCCCTCTGAAGCCCCGTCCTGGACTTGTGACACTCTGTACCTGTCACCTCTCTCTCATGTCAGGCTGAAGACCCCTTGCATTGTACCCCTCCTCCGTTCCCCCATTCCTAGCCCAGCACTCGCACGTGGAAGGCTCCCGGCCCACGTCTGAGCAGCCAAATGGAACATGCCGGCCAGGTGCGACATCTAAACCCACCTGGCCCTCCCGTCCCCACCCATCGTCCTTAGTCCAGAAAGGAAATGCTCCCACTTTAAAAAATTTTTTCAACATAACAGCATTGGCTACGAGAGTCTGAGACAGAAAAGGCCTGGCCTGTGCATCTGCTCACTCACCGGGACGTCGCCTACTGAGCGCCCGGCCTCGGGGAGCGCAGGGGACAGCGGCACAGGAGGCAGGGCCCGCCCCGTCCTCACAGTGCCCAGGGCCCGCAGGAACACTGGGACCCACAAGCTCAATGTGTAATTATCTAGCCACAGTGTGGTGGGTGCTACGCAGGGGCCATTCCAGAGCTTACAGGTGACTGGAGCCCGCCTGGGCCAGCAGGGAACGCTGGGATCTGACGGATGGGAAAAGTCGGCTGGGCCGAGAGGCAGGGCAAGAGCATTCCAGACAGAAGGAACCACGCGTGCAAGGACCCTGAGGCAGGGTGGACCATTCAAGAAAAGGAGAGGAGAGTAGAGGGCGTGGGGCAGAGAGAGGCAGGTGAGGGGGCTGCCAAGGCAGGCAGACCCCACGCAGGGCCTTGCGTCTTTCAGGCCTTGTTAACGTGCCGGCAGCTTCTCCCCATGGGGTTCCAAAGCGCTGAGTTGGAACCACTCTCTGCCTCCACGCCCGCTGAGACCCTCTCCCAGGACGGGGCCCGCCACCACTCACTGTTGACGGACAGCCGCATCTCCTGGCTGGAGAAGCCCACGGCGTTGGTGGCGGTGCAGACGTAGGCCCCTGCGTCCTGGGCAGATGGCTGGGCGATGAGCAGGGTGCCGTCCTTGCTCACGTTGAAGGGGGGACCCCGGGAGTTCAGGGCGTTGGTGTCCTGGGGCAGAGGCGCAGGTGACACCATCTGAGCCCGAGCCCTCCCCAGGAGCCACTGGGCCCGCCTCTCGGTTACCCCCAAGGCAGCGGGCGCTGCCTACCTTGGTCCAGGTGACGGTGGGGGCGGGAACTCCCGAGGCGACGCAGGGGAGGGAGGCCGGGACCCCTTCGTTGGTGACGTGGTGGGTGGCAGTGGGATGGATTCTAGGCGGCACTTTTACAAATAAACCAACCTCATGAGCCGACATTCACAGCGCAGCGCCCGCGGTAGCCAATGCCCACACACGAGGAAGTGCCACGAAACGTGGGCTACACACAGTGGAGTGTCATTCAGCCTGAGAACGGGATGAGAGTGACTCCGACTGGGTGACATTCTGGAGAAGATGAAACTACGCAGACGGTGAAAAGATCAGTGGCCGTCAGGAGTCAGGGGAGGGAGGTTAGGAACAGACGGGCACAGAGGACGTTCAAGGCGGTGACACTGCTCTGCGTGGTCCCACAACGGTGGACACGTGTCATCACACACTTGTCCAAACCCACAGAACGCACAACACCGAGCGTGAGCCCTGCTGTGCGCTGGGGACTCCGGAGAGAGAGAACGGCGTGTCCATGTAGGTTCACTGACTGTGACAAAGGGACCGCTCTGGCGGGGGATGTTGACATGACAGTCGGGAAGCTGTGGGGTGGGGACAGGAGGTATATGGGAAATCTCTGTACCTTCTGCTCAATTTCGCTATAAACTTAAACTGTTCTTAAAAATCCAGTGTATTTAAAAAAGGAATACAATACTGACACATGAGACAACATGGATGAACCTTGAAAACATGCTAAGCACATAAGCCAGACACAGGAGGACAAGCATCGTGTGAAGACATTGCATGAGGCAGCTGGAATAGGCAAGTCCGTGGAGGCAGACGGTAGACGGTGTTCCCAGGGCGGGGGAGGGGGAGGGGAGGAAGGGGAGGGAGTGTTCATTGGGTTTCAGTTCGCGATGATGAAGAAGTTCTAGAGATGGATGGTGCAGTGGGTACACAACCACGTGAATGCGCTTGAAGCCACTGGGCTGCACACTTAAAACGACTTAAATGATAATTTTATGTTCTGCATATTTGACAGTCAAAAAAATTTCAACAGAATAAAAATGGTGCAATACGCACAGCCACCGCTGCCCACCAGGCAGCCTGTGCTTGGGGCCAGCTGTGCTGACTCTTTGCTCTGGGACTTTGGAAAAATTGCTTAATCTTACGGTACCCACACTCCCTGATCAGCGAAAAGGCTAATTTAACCCCAAATCCCTGCTCATCCCTTTGGGGATGGAAAGATGAGAAATGGCAGAAAATCGCGTTTGCAGAACACAGTGAACTGAAAAGCAGGTGTCATATCCATTCTGAGCACATCTAGATTTGCAAGTGTGAAAATGGTGTCTCCAAGGGGCTGGCAGGCAGGGGAAGGGGGGGCACCAGGCGTGGAAACGCTGTCAGGGAGGGAAAGCCAGAAGCCAAGGGCTCTGACCTACCACTCTCAGGGAAGGAAATGCCCTTCCAGATTCCCCGGGTGGCCAGAGCTGGCAGGTTGATGGCATTTGCCAAATGGAAGTGCCCTGAGCCAGGAGAGACTCAGCAGATTCACGCCGGCAGAGGCTGCCGGGCACGGCGGGAAGCCAGGGCTGGAAACGGACTGGAACCTCACAGAGGCCTGGCCCGGGACAAGCTTTCCTCGCCGTGATGATCGGAATGAACAAGCAGACGGGACTCCCGGGTTCTTGCCCAACCCCTTCTGAACTTAGGTTTTCCTCTATAAAAGAGGGAAGGATGTGTTCTCCCACTCATCCCTTGGGGGTTTTGTGAAACCAGTTTTAAAAAGAAGACATTAAGCCAGGCGCGGTGGCTCACGCCTGTAATCCTAGCACTCTTGGAGGCTGAGGCGGGCGGATTGCTCGAGGTCAGGAGTTCGAAACCAGCCTGAGCAAGACCCCGTCTCTACTATAAAGAGAAAGAAATTAATTGGCCAACTAATATATATATAAAATTAGCCGGGCATGGTGGCACATGCCTGTAGTCCCAGCTACTCGGGAGGCTGAGGCAGAAGGATTGCTTGAGCCCAGGAGTTTGAGGTTGCTGTGAGCTAGGCTGACGCCATGGCACTCACTCTAGCCTGGGCAACAAGCGAGACTCTGTCTCAAAAAAAAAAAAAAAAAAAAAGAAGACATTAACATACTTGAGAAATCACAAAATATAACCAAACTTGCTTTTAAACTCCTCAACTTACATTAAAAACGACGGTGGTTCCTGGTCAGGGGAGGGGAGGGACCCAGCACCGTGGGTAGGAGGGCAATTGGCCAAAACACACTAAAAGCTCTAAAAATGTGCCCTCTCCACAACTAATCCACACGCATGAGTTTATGCTAAGAAAAGCATCGGTCTTGCTCCTGGAGTGGTTCATCCATCCCTACGGTGTTCACGCCCATGAGAAACCCGAGGCCACTTAGATGACCGGGGGTCAGACTGGAGTGAAACCACCATAAACTCTGAATATTTATGGACAGAAAACAGTCATGACATGTTGTCAAGGAAACGCATAGGCGGCAAGACAATGAGAGCATGTCAGCCAGTTTGGTTTCAAAACATTTATAAAGACTAGATAGGCTGTAATCCTAGCACTCTGGGAGGCCGAGGCAGGCGGATTGCTCGAGGTCAGGAGTTTGAAACCAGCCTGAGCAAAAGTGAGACACCGTCTCTACTATAAATAGAAAGAAATTAACTGGCCAACAAATATATGTGGAAAAAATTAGCCGGGCATGGTGGCGCATGCCTGTAGTCCCAGCTACTCGGGAGGCTGAGGCAGAAGGATTGCTTGAGCCCAGGAGTGTGAGGTTGCTGTGAGCTAGGCTGACGCCACGGCACTCACTCTAGCCTGGGCAACAAAGCGAGACTCTGTCTCAAAAAAAAAAAAAAAGAGAGAGAATAGATAGGCAAACAGGTGGTGGAGAATTTATATACAGTTTATATAAAAAAACACATAAAAATTTGTTACATGTTATGCATAAAGAAATATCTTCTCTCTCTAGTGCGTATGTATATGCTACACGTATGTATAGGTGCATACATATTATACTAGGTACAGAGTGTATATGCATAAAATATGAAAACATACACACTGAAATGTAAAATCTGCTTGTTCTTAGCTCGTTGTACTATAGGAGTATTTTTTTTTAACATGTCAAATCCCTAATTTCCCAACAGTGACTATGTATTATTTGTGCAGTTTTTTTAAACCAAGGAGCTCAAGACCAAGGTTCCCCTGCCCGGCACCCTCCAACCCTGGGCCCGGACTCACCCTGGACAACCAGCTCCACGTCCCGCTGCTGAGAGCCAGCTGCATTGGTGACCACACAGCTGTACCTGCCCGCGTCCTCCTGCTGCGCCCGGTCAAGGTGGAGGCTGCCGTCCGCCCGGACGGAGTGCCGGCTGCCTGGCGGGAGCTGGCAGGGGTGAAAAGGCACCAGCTCGGACCTCGGGCCCCAGGCAGGGGCAGCTAAGAGAGAACCCTCTGGAAACTGTGCGGCCCACTTGGCGGCAGGAGCAGGCTGGGCTGAGAACTAGGGCTCAGAGAAGGCCGAGGAGCTCTGAGGTTCGTCCTCCCACTACACGCAGACCTACGGGCTAGGTAGGCCCCAGCCCTGCACGCCCCGGCCCCACCGCCCCCTTAGCTGAGTGGACCATGGCGAGACGCCTGCCCCTAGCAGGCCAGGGAGTCTCCCCCAGGGCTGCAGAGTTGGGGCAGAGCCTTCAGCGGGCAAGAACTGGGCTCCAAAGCTGCGGCAAGGGCAGCCCTTCCTCGTGGGGCCACAGAGGAGGGAGAAGCAGAGAAAGGCTCCCGTGGCTCCCCAGGTCTGATCCATCAGGACCAGTGTGGTGGGGCATGCTGGTCACGCCTGGGGTGACCTCTGTAAAGACGTCACCAGCCCAGCCTTGGTGAGGGGCCCAAGAAACCTCCCCAGCGGTCCCTGTCCCAGGAGCCCCCCTGCCCACCTGCCCTCAGGTTCCAAGAGATGCCCCCCAGGTCTCGGGTCTTTCAGGCTGGCAAGGTTGAGCAGGACGGATGCCACCCCTGTCCCCACTGAGCTCACGGAAGCTCGACACCTCTGGCCACTCCCCTGCCAGCACTGAGGAGGTGAGTCCACTCCTCCCCACGTGCCCGGCAGAGTCCACTCAAGGCCCCGTCTCCCAGGGAGCCCCTCCCACCCGCCCCACACGCCCAGCTCCGTCCCGTCACACACGCTGCGCAGCGAGCCACAGACATGACAGCCAGCTTCTGCAGAGCCTGCACGCCCGGGGCGGGGCCCTGTCCTCGCTGCACGTCACATCCTGCTGCTGCATGCAGCTGGCACCCACTCGGGGCTCAATAGGCATGTGTTGAATGAATGAATGAATGAATGAATGAACGAATGAATGAATGAATGAACGAACGAACGTCTAACCAGAGCTCACCGTGCTAGGGCTGTTTGGAGTAGAGAGTTAAGCCGCAATCTTAGTCTGGAGAAGTTCACAGTTAACACAGGAAAATTTTACATTCGACTTACACCTTGGTTCTCAAACTTGGCTACCCAGGGAGTTTTAAAAACTAACCATGTATTTGAAAATAAAGGGTTTAAAAAACAACCATTTTGTCTGTATCCCCTGAGGCTCTGATGTAAGGGGTTATGGTTAGGGACTGAGCACCAGGTGCTCCCTGAGGTGATTCCAAAAACTCTCCTAGGTGATTCCAAAGTGTGTCTGAATTTGAGAACCACAAAGCGTGCACGCAGACCCTCCTCGAGCCGCGGAGGTCAGTGGGCCTTTGGAGGAGGCAGCACCTAACCTGGGGCTTAGAGATGGTCTGCAAACTTTTTCTGCAAAGGGCCAGAGACTGAATATTTCAGACCACGTGATCTTTGTTTCCCCCACTGTTCGACTCTGCAGCTGTAGCGTAAAAACAGCCATAGACAAATCGTAAATGGGTTGAGTGTGGCCATGTTCCAATAAAACTTTATTTAAAAAGCAGGCCATGGGTGGGTCATGGCCCACAGGCTGTAGTTTGCAGAGTCCTGTTCTAGAAGGTTGTAAAGCTTGGGCTATCTCGTCAGGCCGGCCCGGGGTCAAGCCCAGCTTGGCCACTTACTAGTTACATGATCTTGAACATGTGACTTAACCTCTCTAAGCCTCAGTTTTCATCTCTGTAAAATGGGGGGAGTGAAAGGCCCTTCCTTCCAGGTCAGGTGGGAGGAATGCAGGAGGTAAGAACCTATGGCCAGGGCTGGTGCAGACCTAGCACGCTCACTACCGTTATTAGGGGACAGGAACGAGAGAGGCAGGCCAGAATGGCAGGGAAAGGCATCTTGGTGGCAGGAACAGCCGGGCTGAACCTCAGATGTGGTGGAGTGGGGCTCCCTGGGGAGCTGCGAGCTGTCTGGGCAGGCAGGAGTCGGGGAAGCAGTTACAGCAGGAACCGTGCCTGGTGCAGGCCAAGGCAAGACTCCAGCGGCAGTGGGTGGCCTGGACAGGAGCACAGGTCCAGGCGGTTCCGCTAGCCTGGTCAGGGACAGCGAGGACGGCAGAAACGGAGAGCACAGCCCTGCTGCTGCCGCCTGCCTAAGGTGCTCGTCTGCGAGAGCCTTTGATTAATACGGGGTGAGGGCACCCCCTTGTAGCCTCAAGGGCACGGGGCTCCTGGCATGTCTGAGGGCAGGGCAGAAGACTTGAGGAAAAGGAAGAGGTGGAGAAAGAGCCAATAGCAGAGGGCAAGTCGAAAAGGAAAAAAGTCAAACAGATGTGAACTGACAAAGCAACCGCGGCGTGTCCAGCAACACGCTAGGTACCCGGGGCACCGGTCGCATCTCTGCCCTGGAACCGTCGGAACAGGGTGACGGGCGCGTGGAGCCTGGGCCCCCACCGAGTCCTGCTCCCCAGCCCTTGGCGCTCACACCAGGGGCCCAGCAGCCAGGACTGACGTTTGTTCAGAGGGCAGCAGATGCTGTCAGCACGTTATCAGAGAGGGCTCCAGAACGAGGCGGGAGAGAGGGAGGAAGGAAGGGACAACCCGAAACAGGGAATGGCAGAGCAGAGACCCAGGCGTGCTGTGGCAGCCACTCCCCAGCACCCCCGCCCGCTGCACCCCGAGGAGCCCAGCACTCACAGGCTGGCCTGCCTTGAGCCAGCGCCTCTCTGGGAGGGGCCTCCCAGCCAGCACAACGCAGGGCAGGGACACTGGCTGCCCCTGCACGACCCGGACGGCGGGGGCACCGCTGGCGATCCGTGGGGGGGCTGTGGGGGGAGGAGACAGTGTCAGCCACCACCGGTCCCCTGCGGTGGCCGTCGGAGGGCCCCGGCACCCCACCCGGCCCCACAGGACCCGGGAAGCGTCAGGACCGGGGCTCTGAAGGGTTGAAGTGCCCGGGACACTGCCCAGGGGGCCGGGATACTGACGCACCTCCTGGAGAGCCCGGGCGTGGACACGTGTGTCCCAAAGGATGTGGTGGCCCTGAGGGCCCCCCTGAGGGCGCTCAGTGCCCAGCCACACCCCAGGGAGCGCCCGCCTCCCCGGCCCTCAGATCCGCCAGCATACCGTGTCCCGTGACGACGAGCCGGGCCTCGGCCTGGACCTTCCCGAAGACGTTGCGAGCTTCGCAGACGTACGGGGCCTGGTCTTCAGGGGCCACGCCTGCGGGCAGGAAGCAGCCGCTCTGACCGCCGGGGCCCGCCAGGCCGCGGCTCCCGGGGGACACAGCCTCGCTCGGCCTGGCCCTGCAGAGGCCCCGGCGGGACGGCTGGGGAGGTGGAGGGGAGCGGGGAGGGCCTTGGAAGGGTGAGGCAGCCCCGGCTTGCTCCTGTCCAGTGGGGACACTCAGTCGATACCTGTCCCTGGCAGTGAGACTGGGAGGGCCCATGAGATGATGCAAATAAAGTCACAGTCGTCATGGAACAGCATTAGATAGCAATGGCAGCAGCAGTAGCAACAGCAGCAGTGACAGTAGTCGCAGTAGCTGTGCGATAGCGGTGGCAGCAACAGTGAGTGACAGTTATGAGACACTAACGGCTCACGCTGTGCAACAGCCGGCACGTGTGCACACCGTGTGCAAATCGCCCGCAGAGCAAGCCTGTGGTGTGGTCTGGTGCTGGACCCGGGTGGTGGGTTCAATGGTTACAATTACGAGCAGGTTCAGAGCAGCGACATGACTTGGCCAGAGTTGCCCCATGGCCAGTGCTGGGGTCAGGGTCCTGCTCCGGGCCCCCAGCCTGGGGTGGAGGGTGCTAGGAGCCACCCTGCCTGCCTGTCCACCCTGCCCCTTGGTGGTGGCCTGGGCTCCCCTCTGACCCGCTTACTTTCAAAGAACAGCACTCCTGAGTCGGGCTGCCCTGCCCTGCTGCCCCGCTCACGCCCCAGCGGCTGGCCATCTCCGCGGCGCCAGGTGACCATCGGGGGTGGGCGGCCTGTGGCCCGGCAGGCCAGGAGGGCGCTCATCCCCAACTCCACAGTGACATCCCGGGGCAGCTCCGTCAGCTGGGGTGCATCTGTGGAGAGGTGACCTGTCAGCCATGTCCGGTGGCTAGACCCACTCAGCCCTAGGGACAGCCTCCCCTCCACTCCCCTCCCCTCCCACTGCAGGGAGCTTCCCCTCTTCCAGCCTCGCCTTGTGAACCCAGGGCCGACACCTGTCCAGGGCTCCAAGGCCAACCTGAGCTTAGCAGGGTGCACCCCTGGAGGGCTCTCGGGAGGAGGCAGAGAGAGCGGACTCCAGCGTGATGGTGGCCGCCAACGTGCCTCACACCCTGCATGGGGTCTCAGGAGCCTGGCTGTATCCCAGCTGTGCAGAGAACACCCCCTCCCACTGTGACAGCCCTGAATCCTGTCTCTGAGAGGCTCTGGGCACCCTCTGGTTGCTGAGTCCGATCGTGACGGGGGCTCATGCAGGGGCTGGGGTGGCCCCTCTCCCTCTCGGCCACCCCCGGCCCTCCTCCTGGGCCATGGGGGCTTCCTCTTGGTGGTGGTCTGGACTCCCCTCTGACCCACTTAGCCCCTGGCCCAGGCCAGGCCTTCCTCTGCACCCCAGGGAGGGCCGCTGGACTCTGGTAACCACTGCCCCGACCCATCTGCGTCCACCCACAGGGCCAGCCTCGTGGGGACTCATACGTCTTCTTCACTCTCTTCCCTTCGTCTCTCCCTGGGGGCTGAACTTTTTGCAATAAGCATATAAAGCCACTACTAAGTGAAAACCTGCATGTTATAAATAACACGACCTTACACTTCATGTTCCAAATCCGGACACCTGGGAGTAAAAAGGGGTAGTGTTAGCAATTACACGGGGACCACGGGCCTAAACTGGTGTTATAAGCTACTCAAATCACACACAGAGGGTGGCAACTTCTCCGATTCTTTCTCCACACACCCCAAACCCCAGGCCCTCCCCGAGCAGGCGCTGCGAACGGTTTGCACAGCTTCCTCGCCTTCCTGCGAGCATCTCTTACTTTAATAGTGGGGGCGGGGCGGGAATCAAGTCATTTCCCAAAACAGAAACTCAAGACCTTCTGTCCCCAGGCAGGCCAGCATCAGGTCCAACCCCAGACAGGCCCTCCCTGCAGCCTCTGGTCACTGTCCTCAGGTCCCTGTCCCCAGACCCATCGGCAGGGTGGGGCCGGCCTTTTTTTTAACCCTTTGGGTCTGGCGCCATGGCAAAGCCTCCACGTCTTTGTTCTTTCCATCTCTCTCCAGAAATCTCCTTTATTCGTCCAAATCATGACATCAAATTTCCCTCCTGGCCTCAGGGGTTAGGGACGTTCCAGGGCGATATAAACACGACTTGGAAAACAAACACAAGGAGGAAGACGGCCTTGGAGCCAGCCACAGATGCCGCCCTTTCTCACTGGGGCCGCGCAGAACCCCAGAGAGCCTTTGCTTACAGAGCCCTGGACCCGGGGGACGGCTCTGCTGTCCCCACCGCCCGGGCAAGGCACCCTGACAGCCTGCCCTGCCCAGCTGGCCCCTCAAGGCTGCAGGGCCCAGCCTGAGACCCCAGCCCGCTCCCCCAGGCTGCTTCTCGGCCTGTCCCTCTGACTCCGAGCAGCCCCACTGCTCCTGACTCCGGTGTGTGAAGCCTGCTCTCGGCCCCGCTCCCCTCCCCGTCCCGAACTGCCCACCTGAGACGGGACGGCTCACTTACAATAATGAGAGCTTGGTAAGCTTAAGGGCTGGCATGTGGCATCCCTACCAAGTGACACGCACGGTGACAAGTGCTTTTAGGACTGTGATCTCACTACTTGTCTCGATAAACTCATGAAGTGGATAGTATCACAATCCCCATTTCACAGAGGAGAACATCGAGAGTCAGAGAGATTAAGGAACCTGCCAAGGTCGCAGCCAAAATCAAGGGCAGAGCTAGGATCAGAGCCCAGGTCTGACGGATGCTAAGCTCTGGACCACCCCACCCCTGTGTCCCCCTAGGTGCTTGGGGACAACCTGGCAGCTGCCCCAGCCAGAGCCCACCCACCTCTTCCATCTTCATGCAGGGGTGAATCCCAAAGCCACCAAATCCTTCCTAACCTGGAGCCCCCAAACAAGGTGGGGCCCAGAGCTCTCACATGCCAAGGCTGAAAGTCCTGTGGTCAGCCCCTCATTGCACACATGGGAGACGGAGGGAGAGGCTGCCCCCCCCCCCAGCCCAGGGCTGTTCCCGGGGCCTCGTCTCCAGGCTCCCAGCCCCCTCCCCACACAGACTCCCCGGAGACCCTCTGCAGTGGCCCAGGCAGGGATGGTGAGCTGGCCCCGTGGCCATCTGAGCACCCGGGAATGACCCTTTCTGCCTCAACCAGGAGGAAGAAGGGAGTCTCAGGCCCCAAGACTGTGCAGATGGACAAAGAGGACCCCGGTGAGGGGACAGCCGCCACACCTGTCCCCCGAGGACTCGAAAGAATCTTCTCCCCACTGGGAGGTCCTGCCATTCGGCCAGGGCCACTAGGTGACTTTCCTCTGCACTAATACTAAATACTAAAAGTTATGTTTGACAGCTGCACTGGCACAAAGGCATATAGAATCCAGGGTGGATTCATCTTTATTCATTATTAGTCACTTTTTTCCTTCTGATTTTGAAAGAAATTAAAATGAGAACATTGTCCTGGACCCCTCAAATATCAGGGGCCTCCCACAGGTGCGGGCTGCGCCTGCTGGGAAAGAGGCCCAGCGTCAGCCGCTCCACCGTGGAGCCGGGCGTCCCTCCTGCCCCCGGGCTGGCCGGGGGTCCTCAGCGCCCACGAAGCACCCCCACCCCTTGCTGCCCGGCTCAGCCACCCAGCAACCAGGAGCTTCCAGGTGGAGAGGAGAAGCAGGGACCGGAACGAGAGGACAGAAAGAGGACAGACACCGCTGTAGAGAGAAACTGAGTGGCGCACAGAAAGTAGCTCGGGGCCCTGCACTCAGGAGGGGCCACCTGTGCAGAGCCGGCCACTTGTCCCATTATGGGCCACTGCACCTCATCCTGCCCTTGTCAGCCCCCCGCCTGGGCAGGGGAGGCGGGGTGTGGGCGGGCGCCTGAGCGTGCAGATCACTCACTCCACACACGCCCGAGTGAAGCACATCGCTCCCAAGAGCCCCGTGAGTGGCCCCACTTCACCGTGAGGAAGGTGAGGCTCAGAGCGGCAGGTAACTCAGCCAAAGGACCTGCACGTGGACCTCGTGGAGATGCAAAAGGGCCTCGTGGCCAGTCCCCCAACACAGGCACTTGCTCAGTGGGGCAGAGGCTGCTGCCTTCCTGTGCCCCAGCTGCCACCAGGAAGCCATTTCCTGCTCCAGAGCAGCAAATAAGCACAATGCTCGCCCGTTCCCGGCCTCTGCCAGCCTGGCCAGGAAGGCTGGGGCACGGCTGCCACTCGGATGGGCAGGAAATTCCATCTCCCAGCGCCGCTGCCAGGCGGCTCACCCCAGACCCACGGGTGCTGGGCCATTCTCCATCCCGTCCCTGACCTGAAGGCCAGAGGCCACCAGTGGCCCAGGAACTCTGCCTCTGGAGTGCCAGCCACCTCCTCCCTCTCACGCGGGGAAACGGCTCCGAGGCCACCGCAGACGGGCAAAGGAACAGGACTGGGCGGGCCCAACAGCCCGGACCCCAAAGAAATAAGGCTGTGCCGAAAAGCAACTGGATGTGGACAAAGGATGACAATGCCATCGCCATGCCAGGGGCACCCCTCTGCTCACCCGGCACCCTGGCTAAGAACAGGGACCGTAGCTTTCTTGGAGCCCTCGTGCCGCGGGCCTTTCTTATCTCTCACTCACACACCAGCCCGGGGACATTTTGCCAACCAGGAGCCCGAGGCCCCGAGAGAGGAAGCGGTGTCTAAGCTCACCTGGCTGGAAGCGTCAGGCTCAGGGCCGGGGCCGAAGGTGCAGACCCTCGGCTCAGATGGCTCGGCCACTCGCCTGCTGTGGGGCCTTGGGCAAGCACTTAACCTCTCTGAGCCTCGTTTTTGCCATCTGTAAAGGGGATAGTGACAGCCCCCACCTCCCAGGGTCATTGTGAGGATTCCATGAATTAGCACGCGAAGCCGCTTAGAGCCGGCCTTAGCCAGTGAATGCCACAGAAGTGTGAGTCCCTGTCTTTCTTGTCACAATCAGCCTCTGCCTCGGCTTCCCCACTACCTCCACCCATGTTCAGCTGCACGGTGGGGGAGTCTGAGCACACTGTCGCCCTCACTGACACCTCTCACGCCCCCCAGGACGAGCCCAAACGCCTCACAGTGCCCAGGCCCGGAGTGACCCGTAACAGGCAGCAGCTGTCTCCACCGCCCCTGCCCCCCACATCTCACTCCCTGCGCTTCTCTGGCTGTGGGGAGATTTGCACATGCCGTTCCCTTTGCCTGGAACACTGTTCCCGGCTCTTCCCCTGATGGATTGCTTCTGGTTTCAGGTTGGAAATCACCTCCTCCAAGAAGCCCTCCCACCCCCAGTGCTGGAGCAGCCTCTTCTCTGGGCACCCACAGCCCCTGAGGACGCTGCCCCCAAACGCTTCGTGCCCTGGGCACGCCAACTGCCTGTCTTCCGTCCTCTCTCCTGACCCCACAGCAACGTGAAGCAGATGCCATGTCTCACCTGCCATCGTGTCCCCAGCACAAAGTCTGGCACACGGGTACCTGGTGACCTTGTGTTGGAGGAATGAATGATGCAACAAGCAAACGAATGAAGGCCAAGGGCACCCCAACCTGGGAGCATCCTGGCCCTGAAACAGCACTACTCCCCCCAGGCCAGACGAGGCCTGCTCCTGCCCGAGCCCTGCCAGGAGCTCCTTGGCCACCCCACCCAGCCCTGGAGGAGCCTGCCCCATTCAGCCCAGACAAGCACATTCCCAATTCTCCGCGCTTCCCCAGGACTCCCAGCACCTGTCTGTCCCGCCACGGCCGCAGCAAACACTCAGAGTCTGATCCGTCCCGGCTCGGGTGCCAGGGAGCTGTGCCCACGGCTTCCGAGCAAGTCCCAGCGCCTGGAACCCAGGCCTGGAACTCACACATCTTGGAAATCACAGCCAAGGCCACAGAAGAATTGAGAACCACACCCCCCTAGAAAGGAGATAATCGCCCCTCCGTTCACTGAGCGATCACGATGGGATCCCCGGCCAGCACTACACGCCTGACTTCACTGAGTCACCACGGCAGTCAGAGAGGGGAGTGGTAGGGTCAGCCCCACCTTACAGATGGGAAAACTGAGGCTTCATGACCTGACCAAATCACATAGGTGGTAAGTGACAGAAACGAGACTGGAACTCAGGCCTCAGTGATGAGAGGAGATCCTGGCCCCCGCTTGAACCAAACTGTGGTGGGCAGCTGCCCAGCTGGCCCCAGGCCCCGCCTCCGGGTGGCACACCTGGGCGGCCCCTGCCAGCACACTGCCCGGGGTTGGCCTGTGTGACCAGGGAGTGTGGCAGAGGTGATGGAACGCCGCCTCCAAGACTGCGGCTGGTCTCAAGAGATGGCGGCTTCCGCCTTGGATTCTCCCCTCCCCGCCCCGGAAGCCACGTCGTGAGAAGCTTCCGGAGGAGCCCACGTGGTGAGGAACAGCCTCCGCCAGCAGCGTGGGTGAGCCTGCGCGGGCGCCCTGGCCCGAGCAACCCTGGGCTGACAGCAGCCAGCGCGTCGCTCAAAGTCTCCTGGAGGACCCCAGGCCAGCGTCACACGGCAGGGCCGCTGCGGGCTCCTGACCTCGCACCGTGAGGGGACCACAAAGTTTGGGGGCACTTTGTCACCCAGCAAGAGATGGCAGGCGCCGTCCCCCCCCCCGACATCCCTTGTCCCCACCTGCTCTGGATCCACGTGACAGGTCCACACTGGCGGTCAGTGTCAGAGAGCTCCCACCCCGAGCAGAGGCAGGCAGAGGGAGGCAGGGGAGACAGGTGTACACTCACGTCCGACCACCAGCTGGACTTCCGCAGAGGCATCACCCAGCTCGTTGACAGCTCGGCAGGTGTAGACGCCAGCGTCCCTCTCCTGAGCCGCCGGGATCCGCAGCGTCCCAGAGCCGGAGCCCTCGGGGGCCAGGATCATCTCGAGACCCCCTGGGCCAGAGACGGAAAGGCATCAGCCGGTGCCCTGGGTACCATGGGGCAGGGTAGGTGGAGGCAGGTTCACCCCCAAAGACAGAACTCTGTGCCCAGCCCTACAGGGGGCCTGGGGAAAAGGCCCTGTGTTGACCAGGGGGGCTCAGCCTGCCCCCAACATAACAGGTGTGTGTCACAAGAGCCCTGTGCCTGGGCCTCCCACCTGGCGCCCACCCCTCAGCTCCAGGCCCTGCCTGGGGTTTGGGTCAGCTCCGGAGGGGTCGGGGGACCCTGAGGTGCCCACGCCCTGCCGACGCCCACCTTTCTGAGGCCTCACCCAGGCGGCCTCCCTGGCATCCGCCCTGAGCACCCCTGCCTGACGTCTTGTCCTGCCTGACGTCTCCCCCAGGCTCCTGTGCCTGACAGACTCCCCTGATTCCGATACCCGCTTTCAAATTAAATTCTGTATTTTCTTTATTGTGGTAAAAATGTACATAACGTAACATTCACCATCTTAACCACTCTCAAGTGTTCAGTCCGGTGGCATCCAGCACACGCATGTGGCTGAGCAGCCATCGCCCCATCCGTCTATGACACGGACCCCAGCCCCTCCTCCCCGGCAACCGCCGTCGGCGTCCGTCCCTGTGAGCTGCCTGCGCGCGGCGCCCGGGCGGGGAGAGCCCGGTCCCCTCTGCGCCTGGCCCGCTCCCCCGAGCACGGCGTCCTCCGCTTCACCACGCTGCGCCTGCGGCAGCGTCTCCCGCCCTCGCAGGCTGGACAAGGCTTCACGGTGAGGCCCCTTTAACAGGGGCTGGGGGCCGGGTTGATGGGCTCGCGGCCGGCGCAGCACGTGCCACAGACGCTGAGCAAGGAGTCCCGAGGCCTCCGCCACCTGCCAGCTGGCGCCCCGGACAAAATGCACAAACCCCGAGCTAACCCTTCTGCAGAGGGGCATGCGCCCAGGTGGGATGGGCATTCTCGGTGACCCTGGCTGATACTTGAGAGCACCCAGCGTCCTGCTCTGAGACGGACAGAGACAGCCACCCAGGACCCTGCCAGCCAGACTCCGGCGCAGCACCAGGCTCCGTGAAAACATGCCACACACGCCATTACCGCAGAGCCTCAGACAGACCTCTCCCCATTTCAGATTTCAGATAATCGCGCCATCGCCACCACTGTCACCATGAACACTGAACTGGGCCCACGTGCCAGACTTGTTCTAAACCCTTTACATACATGGGCTCATTTACTCCTCACACAATCAACCTATCTTCCATTTCCCAGATGGGGAAACTGAGGCCCAGAGATGCCCAAGGTCACCAGGGGAGCCAGAATTCAAATCTGGGTCTGGCTTCATCCTGTTCCTAACACCTGTCTCAGCTGTGTCAATACTGGTGGTGGTGGTGGGCTGCTGGGACCGGCCAGCGCCCCCCAGACACCCAATCAGAGCGCCCCGCCCCCGTATTCCTTCAGGGCCCCGCAGGACAGTGCCCCCACCTACCTCGGTACCAGACGACCCGGGGCGGGGGGACCCCGGACGCCGCACACGCCAGCACGGCCTCCTCCCCCACGGCAGCGAGCACCACGCCGCTAATGGCAGCGACAGCCGGCGGGTCTGCGTGGGGGCGAGAGGGGACTTTGGGAGCAGCCCTCCCAGGGAGGGGCCCCTCCCCCGCTCTGCCCACCCCCGCCAGGTGCACCCCGGCTCAATTCACCTCAGGGCATGTGCCCCCACTTCTCCCCCACACTGTGACACTGTCCCCACCGGGGACCCTATGGCAAGGGTCACCTCTTCAGAGAGCCTGGCTGAGTCCTGGGGGTGCCCCTTCCCTCTGGTCCCCCCAGCGCATCACCCCTCACGCCACCTGCTCCTCGCGCTGGGTGGCAAAAGCATCTCCGTCTTGTGCCTCCTCATCAGAACACAAGCTCCACCCGGACAGGGACCCTCTGCCCACTGCCGGGCCCCCAGTGCCCGACACGTACCTGACACATAATAAATACAACAAACATTTGCGGACGGGCGGGCGGGAGGCCCTTGTGGCCCGAGTACCTGTGTAGTAGAGGGTGACCGTCTCCCGGTCGGTGCCAACCTCATTGTCGGCCTGGCAGCTGTAATTCCCAGCATCCTCGGGGGCGACCCCCTGAATAATCAGGGTCCCCTGGGCATCCACGCGGACCCTGGAGTCGTGCCATAAACACATGCCAGGTCGCACAAGGGACTGTCCATTACGAGTGACACATTAACCACATTACCAGTGCCGGCCATTCTGCTGCACTGGCCGCTCGCTCAGGGCCGGCTGTGTGCTAAGCACTGTACGTACACTGTCTTTTCTAATTCACGAGGCTCAGAGGGGTGAGACGGTCTGCACGAGGTCACACAGCCCCAACGGTGGGTGCCAAGCCCCGCCCACCGAGCACGCACTGCGGCCCTCTAATGCCATCTCGCTCCTGCGTCTCACGCAATCCCAGGAGGAGGACAGGCAAACGCCGCTCCCCGTCTACAGGTGCGGAGACCAAGGCCCAGAGAGGTCCCTGGGAGTCCCTGTCCACCCCTGTGTCCTGGGCCCCTCACCTGCTGTCCTCTTGCAGGGCGCGGCCATCCCGGCTCCAGGAGATGAGAGGCTCGGGGTAGCCCGAGGCTGAGCAGCTGACCTGCACCTCCACGCCCTGGGAGAAGCGCTGGGACCTGGTGCGGATGCTGACCTGCGGGGCCTCTGTGGCCCGGAGAGTGGACGGGAGGGGACAAGCCCATCAGAGCAGCTGTGCCAGCCCAGGTGCCCAGCCCTAGGCCCCGCCCCCGCACAGGCACAGACAGGCGAGACAGAGGAAGCAAAGGCCCCAAAAGGCCCGAATCCCGGAGCGGCTCCCTGGGAGCAAGGGCAGACCAGGCGGCCACCCACGCACGCCCAGGCCACAGGGGGCCGATTTCCCAATAGCCCGGCCTGGAGCCTCGCGCTCCCTGGAGCTCCGAGCATCTTGGGGAGCCTCAGGGGGACGTCAGGCAGCTGCCCGGCTGGGGACGGCTCTCATCTCCAGTGACTTCGAGGCATAAGAGGCCCAAGGCCTGCCCTACTGCTGGCCCAGACTGAGGCTCTACCCTGGCCGTCTGGGAGCTCATGGCACAACAGACTGGCCAGGCTCGCACAGAGCTCGGGGCTGGCTCACCCAGAAACGGCAGCCACAGCCCCCCCACCCCGCACACACGCGGCTCACAGAGCCCCGGCCTGCAGAGCCTCCGCACCGCCCCAGAGTCCCGCTCAACACGCTCCGGGCAGCCACTCGGAGCAGAGCCGCTGGCAGAGAGAAACTTGCTCGAGACCATCATTTTATACTTGGGGAAACAGCACCCCAGGGAGGAAGATCTGTCTAAGTCCTGGGTGGACCCAAGGCCGTGCCCAGGTCTCAAAACATCCCGACGGGTGCTCTCTCCAGCGCTGCTCCACCCGTCTAGTCAGTGCTGCCTGTCTCTGCTGGCACCTCTGAGCTCCCACAAGGTTCCGGTATTCGGTCCCTGCCCAACATACTGGGCGGGGGGAGTGGGGAGAGGGACAACAGAGGTGCTCAATGCCACAGGAAAAGGACCAGACACAATGAAACTGACCTGGCCTATAGCAGTAGAAATTTAAGTTAGATATTAGGATGAACTTCCCAACAGTGAGAACCACTAGACTTTGCCTAGGAGGTTAGAGAATCCTCTCTCCCTGAAGGTTCAGAGCGGACTGGTGTTGGCCAGGGACGATGTCCGAGCAGGGGACGGACAGTCGGGCTTGTGGGGCAAATGCCGGGCAGCGTGTTGTGTTGGGGGACACAGCAGTGGCAGGAAAAGCCTCACCTCGCACCAGGAGCCATATGGACGCCCTTGTGACCCCATTGTCGTTGCTGGCCACGCACTGGTACCGCCCACCGTCACTGGGGATGACGCCAGCGACCTCCAGGGACAGGTCAGCCAGCTGGGTGACTCGGCCCGTCGAGGCCGGCAGGACGCGCCAGTCCCGGACCCACGTCAGGTTGTAGGGGGCCTCGCCGAGGACCCGGCAGGACAGAACGGCAGTCTCCCCCGGGGACACGGTCACGTTGGCGGCAGGGATCAGCTGCGGTGGGGGGTCTGCAGGGACAGGGGCACAGGGGGGACTGAGGCAGGGACAGGCCATCCCGCAGGCCCTGGTGGGGTGCAGACCCGCCCCAGCCCAGGCCCTGGCTCAGGTCGGCCCGTGCCGATCGCTCAGGACACGTCCACCAGCAGCGCAGGTGGCCAGTGTCTGCTTGCCACCCGGGACAGTGTTGCTGGGGTGGGGGTTCCCCTCCCCCGCCGCCGTCACACACCCCCAAGGGCCGAATGGCATATGCCTGCTTTCCAGACGGCAGCCAACTGCAACAGGCAACCCGCCCTGACACCCGCCGCAGTGCTGGCCAGTGGCTGCGCCCCGGGACACGAGGCCTCGGAGATGGCCAGCGAGGGGGGGGACAGATGCTCGAACCACCTCTGTGCCAGCAGGGGCTGCGATGACGGCGCAACGTGCCCCAAAAGGGGACGTGCTAAGAAAACTGCTGTCTGGGTAGCGAAAAGCGACAAGAAGTGACAAGATCGGAGAAAGCTCTGAAAGGAAGTAAATCAAAACGGGGCAATGCGGGGATTACAAGCTCTGCTACCTTCTTTTTGCCTGTTTATGTTTTCTGGTCTCCTACGAGGAGCACGTCTCAGTTTTTGTACTCAAATGTGGAGAGGCTAATCTTTCCATGCACACTGGGTTCCCTTTCTTCTCTACAGAGCAGCCTGGGTTTGTGATTTTAAAAACAAAGCCGATTTCGTTTCAAGACAGTCCGTGGCGTTTCTGATCTCCCGGCTCAATGCTGCCATCCTGGCGGGGCCTGGGCGCATTAAGGGATCAGGACCACAAGACGGACAGTGGCCGCTGAACGGGCCTGGGCTTCTGGCCCAACCCCAAGAAGCCAGGGCTGGGATTAAGGTTGTGCAGGGCAGGTGTGACCTGAGCCGGGGTCCTTGACACGAAGGCCATTCGGGGTGAGACGGCTCTGAAGCAGCCGTCTCACCCCGAGCAGCAGCAGGTGTCGGCACGGGGCCAGCCTCTGGCTGGTAGCTGGTCCCCAGCAGCTGGCTGGCCCGTGTGTGCCCCACAGAGGGAGATGGCTGGAGGGGACCCTAAGGGGAGGAGTCCGGGAAGGAGGGTGGTATGCAGAAGGGCACCAAGGGACAGACCTGTGACGACAATCTGGGCATGTGCTCGTCCGGTGCCAGCCCTGCTGACTGCCGTGCACTCATATGTGCCCTCCTCGGCCCGGGAGGCCCGCGGGATCTCCCAGCTGCTGTTTCCGGACACCCTGCAAACAGAACAGCAGGAGACACAATTGCACTGACCCCAGCCGGGGTCCCACCCCCAGCCTCATCTGGCCCGTGGGGGCCTCCATCCCCTGAATCCTGCCCAGAGGGAGACCACGAATCCTCCATGGAACCCGAGGCAAGGAGGCGAGCAGCTGGAAACGTGTGACTCCATGACATGCTGTGTGGCCCTGAGCAAGGCCCTTCCCTCTCTGAGTCCTGGACTCCCGCCCATAAGGTTAGGGCCTCGCAGGTCCTGCCTGCCTGTGCGGACACCCATGGAGCCAGAGCCTGCGTGGGTTGAGTTTTCCAGGAGCTGAGGAAGGCCCACGGCTCCTTCCCGGGCCCAGCAGTGGGGGCAGCCTCAGGACCCACTCTCCCCATCCCTCGCTGCACGGAGGTCCCCAGGCTGGGCTGCCCAGGAGGACGACATGACCAAAAGCAAGAGCCCTCTCCTGCCATCCACTCCGCTGAGTTCCCTCCAGGGCGTCAGCATCCCAGGAGCCCTTTAGCTGGGGACAATTGGCCCGCCATCATCCACTCACTGGAAGTGCCTCTCCTCGCCCAGCCGGGCTCCGTCTCGCCGCAGCTGCAGCCGGAAGGGGAGGGCGCTGTGCACAGAGCAGGACACCAGCAGGGGCTGGTGCAGGTAGCCGTGGATCCTGGGGGGCATGCTGACCAGGGGGGCGCCTGCAGGCAAGGACCAGCGTTCAGAATTCCTCCCTGCTGCCCCCACAGCCTACACTGCCACACTTGGTGACACAGAGACCCAGAGGGGGAAACCAGGGGCCAGAAGGCCAGGACTGAACCCCTGGCTCCGCCACTCAGTGGTCACCGAGAGCAGATCACTTCACCTCTCTAAGCCTCAGTTTCCACCTCTGCACAATGGGGGTGGTCATGGTATTGTCCTTGTTGTGTTGTTTTGTTTCATTTTGTTTGTTTAGAGACAAAGGTCTTGCTCTGTCACCTGGGCTGGAGTGCAGTGGCATGTTCATAGCTCACTGCAGCCTTGAACTCCTGGGCTCAAGCGGTCCTCTTGCCTCAGCCTCCCGACTGGCTGGGACTACAGGAGCTCACCGGCTAAATTGTTTTCCTTATTTTTTATAGAGATAGGGTCTCACTATGTTGCCCAGGCTGGTCTCAAACTCCTGGCCTCAAGCGATCCTTCCACCTCGACCTCCCAAAGTGCTGGGATTGGAATTACAGGCATGAGCCACTGTGCTCAGCTACATCGTGTCCTGTTGTTTTGAGGAGTTAGTGACAAGTGTTGTGTGGTGAGCACGTGGCATCACAAGCTCTGCCAGGTGCAGCTCTCGGGCTGTGCAGTCTACGGGAAGGACATTCAACCCAAGACCAGCGGCGTGGACCAGCCCTCCCGACACTGCACCAGCACCGTCTCGAGTGTCTGGAACCAGTTCTGAAATCTCATGAAATGCTCCCAGACTGGGATCGGGCTCTCCAGGGCTGTGGGTGGGTTTGTGCAGTTGCTCCTCTGCCCGAAAGTCAGTTCTACCCAAATTTGTTGGAGGGAGGCCTTTTCATTTAAAAATAAGCATAGTTGGAGATGGCTGTGAACGTGAAATTCACACGCATTTTTAAGATAAAACAAGAGGCTTCAATGAATTCTCACAGCTTGTGAAGCCCCATGGGGCTCCCACCAGACGCCACTGCCCCCCTGTCCTGACCCTGGTTCTGAGAGGCCACGTTCTCTTCCCTTGGCTGTCGGGGCTGTCCAGCGGGGAAGTCTGAGAATCGCCCTGCAGGGGCAGCCGCACTTCCTGCTGCCCTTTCCCCGTCCCGCCAGGGCCGAGGCGCTCCAGGGCTGAGACAAAGCGCCAGACCTCCCAGAGCACAGGGCTGGGGGTGGGAGGTGGCGGGTGACATCATGCTCCAGGCTGCCTGCCACATCTCGTCCCCCGGGAGAGGGGTGTCGGACCATCCAGCCACGTCCTCGGCTGTGTGCAGAGCAGCCGCTGCTCACCCACGCACCCGGGGAGCCTCCGCCAGGCCAGCTCAGGCGTCCCTTTCCGTGAGCTGAGCGGGCCCGGGTCCCCCGCCCACCCCCATCTCTCCAAACCCAGAGCCACCTGCTCCAAGGCAAAGGCGCAGCTTCCCAGACCTGGACGGCAGGGCAGGAGGCAAAACCCAAACCACACCCCTCCCCTCTATGTCCATCTAGAGCCGAGATGGAGACCAAAGCCAGAGCCAAACTCAAACCCGTGGATCCCTCGGAAAGAGCAGAGGAAAGAAAACAGCGGCTGCGGTTCCCCTGCTAAATCGCCTTCCTGAAAGTTCCTCCTCAAAGCTGCGAAGGCCAAGGGAAGAGAGGCCCAGGAGCCACAGCAGGAGGGTGGAGGCCGGGAGGCTGGAAAGAAGAGATGCCCTGCTCCCCTACCCAGCCCGCCCTGCCCCACCCAGGTCCTCGGTCCTCTGCCCCACTGTGGCCACCGTGGCCAGCCTCAGCAGCCAGCCCCTATTTGAAGCGGGAGGGGAGGCCGCCACTCACTGAGGTCCCCGCAAAGGAGTGCTGGAATGTCAGTGACACCCATGCCCGGGGGAAGGGGTGGAGGGCGGGAGGAAGGCAGGGAAGCCCAGGGAGGAGGCCGGAGGGCAGTGATCCCAGACACCCCTGCTAGGCCCAGAGGCAGACCTGGACAGCCAGCGACTCCACCTGCCCTCTGGGAGCTTCTGGCCCAGAAGGGGAGACCTGAGGGACACAAGGGAGCCAGCAAAAAGCCACACGTATGGGAACCAGCACCGCATGGCCAAAGATGGGATGACGAAATGGCCTGTTCCCATAGTGAGCCAACGGTGACAGCAGCTGCCATGTGGAAGGCCCCGCCCACAGGTCCCAAGTCCCGAGCACCCCAGTGCTGTGTCATGCGCACAGCTATGGAACCCTCAGAGCAGCCCTGCGGGGTGGGTGCTCCAGTTTCCCCACCTACAAAATGGGGACACACCTCAGAACTGGTGTGGGCATCAGTGAGCAGCGCGTGGCAGGACCTGGCCCGACACTGGCCCATGGGAAGTGCCCAAAGGGCGACTAGAATGACTATGATTCCGGTGTGACAGGCCCTGGAAGAGCGATGCCACGTCTGCCCCGCCCACCGCCGCGCCTGACGCAGAGACTAAAACGGATGCCAGATAGTGGGCTGGCTGGACAGATGGGTGCACAGATGGCTGGACAGATGGGTGCACAGACGGGTGGATGGATGGGGGGTGAACATGTGGGTGGATGGATGGACAGATAGACGGATGAGTGGATGACTTTGCTCTAAATCCTTGAGCTGAGGGCCACAACTGAAGCATCTCGGTATTTAGCATAACACCCTACAGGAAATAACTGTCCTTAGAAGCTTAAGGAACAACGTTTCCCAATCTACTCAGGGAAGGCTTCCCGGACGTGGAGCGAGCCAGGGAGCTGGGGGACAAAAGACCACCCACTCACCTGGGGGCACGCCGCTGTAGGAAACGCCAGACACGCGGAGCAGACTGTGTCCCTCGGGGTCCTTGCCCTTCACCTTGAGGTAGAAGCGCTCCCGGGGGGCGTGGAAGGGCGGCCCGCCCCACAGCTGGTGGGCGGACCCGTTGGAGAGGGGCCGCGTGGGCAGAGTCAGCAGGGGCTGCCCCGAGCTGCGGGTGAGCTCCACCGAGTCGAGGCGGCCGGGGGCCTGCAGGCCCGTGGAGTTGATCACCAGGGAGATGGGGACCCCTGCAGAGGGAGGCGAGGAGCAGGGTGCTGGCGTCCGCGTTGGGCTCCGTGACCCTCCTCGGGCAGGGCCCTGGGACCGCACCCCGGGGGCCAGCCTGCTCTGCCCTCCTTACCTGCCCCTCCTGCTCTACTGGCCCTGCGCCCACTAATGCTGGGGGGGGCAGGCGAGAGGGGGCGCTGCTACTGTCCGTGGTACTGAAATGCCGCTGCCCTTCCACCCCACGGCTTCGCACAGGGCAGACCGGGGGACAGGAAGGGCCTGTCCCCCCACCCCGAGCACGGACTCTGCTGACCATCCTCGACAGCCTCAGGGAGCCGCCCCAGCACTGCCCGGCCTCCCCACGCCCAGTTTTCTCCACTTTTTTCTCTCCTGATGCAAACGTGGTACTTTTCACACTGCCCCAGGAGAGGCAGAACTGGACTCGGTCTCACATTCCTTTAGTTGATTTAGGGACGTTAGTCATGTCTCTTCCCTTTTGGACAGCTATACATTTTTTTTTCTCAGGGATCATAAACTGGGGCCTGTGGATGTGGTCAATGGAGTCCACGAAATGTCTTAAATCTTTGGAAGAGACACTGAACCATCTGGAAAGGGCGTGCAAGGATCTAGAAGTCCAGATTCCTTTGAACGCTCAAGCGTGTCGGTGCCAGGCCCCATTCCCACTCTGAAACAATCACCTTGGGACAACGGTGTGCCACCCCTGCTCCCCGGGGTCCATCCAAGCCTCCACTGTTCACTTAGCCACAGCCTCCCCCACTCCCTGGTGTCCCCAGAACTGGGGCCAACTGTCAATGCCATTTATCATTTGCCCACACTGTTTCTCTTCTTTTAAAAAAACACCTTGGACCCACATCTGTATCAAAAGCAGAAACACAACAGGGTCACGTGTGGCCTCCTGCACCCACTTCCCCTGTGGACGGGCCTGGGGACAGGCCAGCCCTCAATCCCCACTCTGGCACTACATTTAGGTTTCTTGTCTGCTATTTGCAAAATAAACCCAAAAGGAGCAAGCCGCTCCTTTTCACTTTAAAGATATGGCCACTGGTGCTGGCAGGAAAACCAGCAAGGGCCGACAAGAACAACAAGCATGAGGGAAGACACAGACTCGGGAGAGCCCTAAGGGTCTGGCCTGCAGCATTTCTGGTCGCTGGTCAGTGGTCTGGAGTCAGCCTGACCTGGTCTAGGCCCCTCCTCGTCTCTTTTCGGAGCTGGTCCCAGCAAAGCCCTCCAATGGCCCCGTGGCGAGGACCAGATTTTCCGAACCTCACAGTGGGACCCCTGTTTCCAAACTGTGAATCAGGAGCCTTGATCTGGCCACCGGACGGTGTTTCCTAGCATGGAGCTCAGGCAGCCTGAGCCCGGGGACCCTCCTGCCCACGCCCTGTGGGGGGCACAGGCGTCCCCAGACCCTGTGGGTGGCTTCCAATCAGGAAACTGACCCTGTGCCCAGGCTACTACAACCCCCTTGGCCTTGGGGCACCCAAATGTCCCTGGCACACTCATTCCTTCAGAGCAGGGGGCTGCCTCATTCTCAGTGACCCCCGCCGGCCGGCTCTGGCCCTTTCACTGCACGGCCTAACACTCAAGGGGAAACTGAGGAAGTGGGACAGGCTCTGCACACAGGTTTTGACAAAAAGAAAGGGGGGATGAGAACTCAGTAGTAAAGGGGACAGAAGGGTACTGGAGGCCTTTGAAGGCAGGAGGACGTTGTACAAGTAAACGTCACAGTGTCACCTGGGCTGGAGGGGGGACACTGGCCTGGGCACTCGGCTTACGTCGCTGTGGTCTGGAGAATGGCCGCACTCAGTCCTTCACAGTCACACACGGCCAAGCCTCCCCCTGCACCCCGCCCCCGGCCTCCCACTCGCCCCGAAGCCGGGCCCCTTCTCTTCAGAGGCAGCTCAGCCCCGGCCGCGGGGGCGACGGTACCTTGCAGGGGCCACTCGATGGTGTGGTTGAGGTCCAGAGAGGGCTGAGTGGAGAAGCCGGCTCGGAAGTCGATGTTGCTGACACCTGTGATTCTCACTGAGTGGCGGCCGCTGCTGTAGACCTAGCGCAGGCCCAGGCCCCGTGTCACCGGAGCATCAGAGCCAGCACCCCAGCTCCAGCGCAGGGGGTGACTGACCTGACCCGGCCCAAGTCAGCAGCTGAAATCCTTCCACCTTTGCAGGCAGGTGGGCAACTTCCCTGCTCCTAGGGCCCCGGCACAACTCCCAAGTGGAGTAGCAGAATCCCAGCCTGCAACCTCGCCCTGAGCGGACTCTTGAGCTGCCCTGCCTTTCAGCTCTCCCCAACACCTGCAGCCCTGTCTGTCCCCCCGCAAGTCTAACTCCCTGCCCTGCCTCCATCTCTAGGCTCAAAGATGCTCAGATTGAAAGACAGGTGGCCGGTGCTGCCAGTTCACCTGCAGCACTTAGCATGGTGCCTGGCACACCATAGGTGCTCAATAAATGATGCCCGATCAGCAGGTGCACCAGCCTGCCCCAACCCAGGGCACTCTGCCAGGGACTGGGCCTGCCCTCACCCCCTGGCCCCAGCACCCCATAGATGGCAGCAAGCACCGCCAAGCCATACGCCCAAAGTCACCCTTGCTTCTTTTACACAGTCCTCACAGGGCAGGGTTCTGAGCCACAAGCCAGCTCTGTCCTCCATCCCTGAACACTGAAGTCGTTTCTCCAAGTCCTTCCTAAATGTCCCCAAACTAACCCAAACCACTCCTCTTCCTCTCCCTGGTGAAACACAGAATGGCCCTCCTTTGTTCTTGACCCTTTACTTCTGTTGACATGCCCGAATCACCACCCAGCCTCCAGCCCTCCCAAGGCCCCAGGCCCCCAGGGCACACGGGGGGAGATGGCTCCAGCCCAGTGAAGCTGGTCTCCCCGCCCCTGGCAACCCAGTGCCCCCTACCTTGATGGACCACAGCCCGGGATGCTCAGGCTTAAAGGCCACGACCTTGGCCGAGTCGGGGATGTTGAGGAGCACGTTGAGGCCCTCGTCCTTCTGCAGGATCCTCCCTGTGGACCCCAAGGATTGCTCAGTCCCTGACCCTGTCCTGGTGTGGCAGGGCCCTGCCTGTCTCCAGGAACCCACAGCCCCCAGCACCACCTCCAGGCTGCCCAGGAACTGACGAGGGCCGTCGGGCCTCACCTCGTCCTGCCCCGCCCTCAGGTACAGGGCCTGGTCGCTAGGCCTGGGTGTTCATCACTTCCTCAGAGCACCACGGGGCCAGGTGGCCACGTCCAATCACACTGCCCCTGCCCCTCTGCTGACCTTGAGAAGCTCTCACCTCCCCGAGCCCCAGCTTCCCGTGTGGGCCCCATGCTTAGTCCCTGCCACCGTGAGGCCGCGCTGATCAACACGGGGCCGGGGCTCCATAACTGCCTCACATTCCTGGGGCCGCTGCTGTCTCACTTCCCCTTGCTTGGCTGCCACCGCCTTCCCACTTCCTCGCCCACCAAGGGCACCCTCTCTGCTCCCCACTTGCTGACCCCACTTTCTTATCCCTGGAACCTTATGTCTTAACTCCCTCCCACCCTGGGTCTCTTTCTTTGTCCCTTCCTGGGCTTCCAGCTCCGTCCTGCACCTACCCAGAGGGTCTCGGACTTCGATCTCGGGCCCTGGCCCGCTCAACGAGATGGTGACCTCCTTCAGGCTGGGGTCAAAGGGTAGTCTCCAGGTGTGCTCGCCCTCCTCCTCGTGGTCCGTGGACAGCAGGTGCACCTTGGAGGCCTGGATAGCTGACTCCACCCACTGCAGTACCTGCCGGGTAAAAGTGAACGGCTGATGCCACCAGGTGCCCATGATATCCTGTTTGTGTCTGGCCACAGGCAGGTCCTTAACTGGGAGGGCCATGTGCAGAATCTGGCTCCCCCTCCCCTGGGTTTTAGGCAGCATACAAGGTTTCCTGGTCACCCAAGGCCACCCCACTCCCCACTGTCCTACACCAGGCCTGATTCAGACATTGTCACCCTCCCGGCTTCTATGGGCTCTGAGTTGTGACACCTGAGTTAAGGGAAGGAGCATGCACACGTCCCTCTCTGCCAGGAGGACTCTCCTCACCTTCCCCACCTGGCCAACTTCTACAGTACCCACCACCTCCTCCAGGAAGCCCTCCTGGTCCCCCTGCACACAGATGAACCTGGAGATCTGGAATCTCCCCAGACCTGCGCAGCCCGTAACCGTGCCCAGGTGTAGACTGTGCTCCCGCCAGGGTGGCGCGTTCCCCACATCGGACCGAGAAGAGCTGCTGCAAAGACTCCGAGTGTCTTCCCAACCCACAGAAGCGAGGAATTAGTGGATCGACTTTTCCCAGTGTTGAGAAATCTTAAATCCTTGGTTCCTATAACTGTTTGTCCACTCTAAAATCTCATTTTTTGGATAGTACCACTGAGAATCAGATCAAAGGTAAGGCCCCCAGCCTAGAATACCATAATACCCCTTAGGTACATGTTTAGGGTTTGAGTTTAGGGAGCTCTCAAGCTTCCTGGGAAGATGCCCCCCAGGGCGTGCAAGGACCCCATGCTAACAGCCCTGGATCTAGTCTAAGACAGCATCTCACTGGGTACAGGATTATTGAGTTTCTCTAAGTCCATACCACGGCCTTCAAGACTCAAGGCCCCAGCCACCTGTCCAAGCTGGCCCCAGCCACCTGTCCAAGCTGGCCCAGGGTCCCTGTGCCATGACTCTCCCCATGCCTGCCACGCTGGCCCCATGCCTCGCCTGAACACACGTGCCGCTCTCCCTGCAGGAGTGCCCTGTCCCTCAGCAGCCACCTCCTGGCCGCTCTTCCCCTCCCAGCCGGAACAGGCCCCTCCAGTCCCAAACAGGTTCTGTTCCTTGGTACACCCTACTTAGCAGCAACGTGCACCCCAGTTATTCACACTCGTTGGCCCCAAGCCTCTCTTCCCTATTGGCCTGGAGCTCCGTGGGGCGGAGACCCTGTGCTGTGGCCACGCGTGTCTCAGCCCTGGGCTCACTGGCCGGCACAGAGAGGGCGCTCGGGAGGCGCTCGGTGACTGAGTCCAGAAGGACACAGGCCTCCTGGACAGGGCCGTCAGGGGCGCTGCGGTCCACCTCCCAGACAGCTCATGCAATCCCCCGCCCCAGCTCACGTCTCCACCCTAGCAAGTCTCGCAGGTTCCAGCAAGGGAGCCAGGGAGGAGGGAGAGGAGAGGGCCCCCACGTTTGGACGTTCTCTTTCCAGGCCAAGTGACCTCAAGGAGTCACTTGTCCTCAAGGACAATTAGGGAAATCTGAATAGGGATTGGATATTAGATGATACTAGGAAACTATTATTAATTTTACTAGATGCTGTTATGGGTTATGTTGAAAACTATCTTTAAAAACAAAAACCACAATGAGTTATCCATGGACGTGGTGTCAAGATTCAGCATAAAGTGCAGAGAGTAGATAAAGTGGGCAGAGCAGCCGAGTTGCCGACGTGTAACAATGTACAAAACAGCGCAAAACACAATGTACCCAGTGTACACATCGGTGCCAGAACCACAGAGAGAAAGGACAACTCTAAGTGAATTCAGAATCCAGTGGCTCAACTATACTTTCTCAGTGGAGACACCCTGAAGACAAAAAGAACTGCAAAAAAACACACGTTAGTTTGTAGTTTTTAAGTTGGCAGAACTATCAGCATTGTGATTTTGAAACTATTTTATGTATCTTGTTGGACAAAGCAAATAAGATGTTCATATTTCCTGAGTTAAGATTTTCTCTTATAAGCAAATGTAAGAGAGCTGCAAGTATAAAATCAAATAAGCTAAGTAAAAGATCTGCTGTGTGACATTTGAATCGGAAATACCCAGTGTAGATAGATCCAAAGCAGTGGTGTCCACAAACGCCAGTATCAATGATCACCACGCATGATCCCAGATTTTGGTTTCTAAATAGCATTCCCACTAAGGTTCCTTGGAGAAGTGGCTAATTCCGGGCCTGGGGAAGGCAGTTTATAAGGTAAGCCTGGGGCAACTGGTTATTCCATAAAGCAAAGAAGCTCTCAAGGACTAATGGGGACACATGAAAAGAACCCAGGAACCAGCTTGAAGGAACTCTCCCTGGAGCCCACAAAAGAACAGTAGTTGTGATCAACTGAAACACACTGAATGATATAATCCACGTGAACCTAACATACTCAAAAAAAGAGAAAGCAAAATTCAAAACAGTAAAACCTCACTTGCCACCACTGAAGGTGACTTCTTAAAGAGAAAGAAGAGTGATTCCATGACTTTTCAATAGGAATTGTACTTCAGAGAAACCAAATCATCCCTTTTGATGCACAAAAGCTCTTCTTCTTGGAAGAATGCCCACTCGTAAATGTGGAAGGGATGATGCACTAGGAAATCATCATTTTGCAGCCCCTGGTGACACAGTCGTTTCAGGCGAGGGTCCTCTGTGGGTGCTAAACCATCAGATGAAAGCTTATGGGGAACTGGACGTGCACACAGAGCCGGAACGTTACCCCACAGACCACTCAAGTCATAAAGGGGAAAACGCGGCCTTCCAGTGCAGAGAGCTGGCTGTCACCACCATAACCCAGGGATCCAACTCATCACCAGCAATAGTAGGACAGTCTGACACTATTTCCTCCCGATGTGATGCAATAGAAAGCACACACAGCACCAACTGTGAAACATTCCTGCCAAAAAGCTAGCCTCCATCGCATCTGGTCTTTAGACCGGCCCAGTTTAGGGGGAAGGCAGGGGATAAAGAAAAAGTTAATGACACCATAAGGAAACAATTGGAAGAATCCAGAACATGGGGACATGGTACAAATGCATGGCTCTTCAGCAAGTTGGTGTCATTAATAAAAAGCAGACTGCTTCAGATTTAAGGGGACCTAACAGACATAACAACCAAGCGAAACGAACGGCACGTGATCCAATCCTGATTGGACAAAGACTGTTATAAAAGAAATTTTGAGGACGATTAGCGAAATCTGAATAGGGATTGGGTATTAGATGATACTAGGAAACTATTATTAATTTTACTAGATGATATTATGGGTTGTGTTGAAAACTATCTTTAAAAACAAAAACCACAATGAGTTATTCATGGACATGGTGTCAAGATTCAGCATAAAGTGTAGATAAAGTGGGCAGAGCAGCAGTGTTGCCGACAGCTGAACCTAGTTGGCAGGCACATTCTTTTTAGTCTTCTATATCTTTGAATTTTTTTATAGTAATTTTTAATGCATAAGTCCTCTAAAAGTGACAAGTACGCCATGACACCAAGAAGCACCTGAGCAAGCGCAGTGGGTACACCGTTGCTTGCCGACTCCCGTCAACTGGAGATAGCTTCCTGGAAAGCAGTTGGAAGAAGAAACACGAAGCCACACCCAGCCTCAATTAGCAAACGCTCTGCAATCGATTAGCGATGGGCTTAGAAAGCCATGTCTTGCATGCCATCGCCCCCACCGGCGTCCTCGCTCTGAATCATCACCCTTCAGTTCTGCCCACCACGCGATCTTCCACGGCGCAAGGGGAAAAAGGGAATTGCAAGAATTAGGAAATGGACATGTTTTGTTCAGGCTGAGCTAGAACACATGTGCCCAGAAGTTCCCAGCTAGATTTCAGCTCTCCCAGGATGAGAATTCTGTGTTCTGAAAACTCATCTGTCTTTTATACTTGGAGCTGCTTCATTCTGTTTTGCCTAGCTCTCTAAGTAACACGTCTCGTGAAAAGGTCCCACCTGTCTTGGCTGAGGAATGGGGACAAGGTTCTTCGTCCATGTGGGGGTGGACCAAGGACAGCAGCCAGGAATCTCAGCTGCAGATGCGGACAGAAGCTGGGGGTGTGAAAGGCAGATCTCCCGGCTGCAGAAAAGCAGCTCTGTGACCACCGTCCTTGCCCCCAGGGCCAGCCCTTTTCAGGGGCAGGAGGGACCTGTCAGTGAGCAAAGCTGCCAGGAACTGGTGGCATCACCAGTCGACAATTACCCAGGCAAGTCACACCTGCTACTGTGTTGCAACTGCCGTTACAAGTGCCTGCCAGGGTGTTCTGGTGGAGGGAAGATGCCCAGTGCTTCAGGCTACCGAACCCGGAGAGGGCTGGGACACAGGACGGGACATCAGTGACCCCGCCAGGAGGCGGCCTGCCCTGGGGGCCTGGCCTGTAAGCTCGCCCCACTTGGGAGGGGGCGCTGGCCCCGTTGCCCACGGCCAGGCCTTCTAGACCCAGTGGTGCCCCCAGGGCTCTGGGGCAGAATCCAGGGAGCCTTCTGAGCAGAGAGGCTTCGTGAAACAAGCTCAGAGTTTACTTGGTGATGGCAATGGCTTCCAGATGTTAGCGGGGCCGGGGGGCAGGGGGCCAGCGATGCGATAGGGCTCATCTCCTTGTCACTGATGGGGAAGGAACAAGAAATCTGGCGCTGCTACCCTGGCCAAATGGCTGCTGCTCGGCCCTTCGCAGCAGATAAATCAGGTCGAGGCCCCGCCCAGGACACTCGACAGCTGGGGCAGCGGAGGAAGCTGGGAGGGGAGGCCAGGAGGCTGGATGGGCCTCAGATGAGAACACGGAGGCCCTGGTCAGGAGGCTGGGTGGGGGTGACGGAGACAGGGCCCTCCCCGGTCCGGGGGTTCTGCCCCTGCTTGCTGGGCACCCCTGGCACCGCCCCAGGCCGTACGATTCTGAGAGCCTTTTCCCGATAGAGCGCCCACTCTCCAGGGGGCTTGGATGGGGCGGGGGCGCTCCGGGCCTCACCCCAAAACACGGAGGGCCGGCATTCCGCCATCGCGGACTCCCACCGAGCACTCCCCGTGCCGTTTCCTCTCACCCCAGCTACCGTCTCACGAGGCGCGGCTCTCGTTAACCCAGCTGCGCACAAGGGCACGGTGGCCTGGAGAGGCTCAGTGCTGTGCTCACGGCCACGCCGCAGGTGGGCGGCAGAGCTGCGCGGCGGGCAAGGCCGGGCACCGTGCTCCAGAGTCCAAGCCATGTCCACACCGCGGCACTGCCTCCCGGGGAAGGGCCTGGGATGAGGTCATCTCTGGGGCCGTCCTGATCCCCTAATCAGAACCACCGGGACAGAACCTCCCTCCCCTGCACTGTCTTGGCGGGGGCGCCTTCCCCTTGCTGTTGCGCAGGACTGGAGAACCTGCCACTTGTTCCTGCGGGCGCTGGGCATGGGAGGGTTCCCAGCCCCCAGGACGGGCCATGCTGGGCTGTGTGTCGTGTGTGCTGGGGGGTCGGGGAGCAGAGGAGGGCAGGACGCCCAGCGACTCCTGGGAAAAAGACGGAGGGGCCTTCCCAGGCCCAGGGAAGGGCGGGACGGTGGGGTTTGTCCAGCTCCGCTGCCCTGCCCTCCAGCCCGCCACTGTGCTGGCACAGGGGGTCCTCGGACCTATCTAAGTCTTAATAAAAAATGCACGCCTCTCAGACAGGCTCAAGGGGCCACACTGCCGACCTCTGACGCAGTCCCCTGTCTGTCTAAGGATGGTAAAAGCTCCAAATTTCCCCTACAGGGAGGGGATGCTCATCTTCCTTTAGTTACCCTAGAATCCCAAGGGGGGTCCTGGTACCAGTGAGGCCACCAACACAACTGGAAAAAGCTAATGCTCCAAAGCGGTGGGACCTCAGCTTGACTGACTGCCGCCTCCAAACGAGCACCCAGAGCTGCACCTGGCACCTAGCAGGTGCTAAATACATCATGGGAGAGAGAGTGCGGGACGTCTCTCATGCCACACTGGACGCACTCTGAAGAGGTAAAAGGATTAACGACACATGGGGACTTTGGCAACTTCCGAGGAGTTCTCCCAGCCGGACCCCCTGGCTCAGGCAAAGGCACTATTCATCTCTTCCGGGAGGACAACCACAGCTCTGGCTGCCCCAGCCACCCTCGCAGGCCTGCCCGATGTCTGGGCACACATGGAAGGGGCCGGGTCCAAGGCATTGGGCTAAGGAACAGCAGAGCTCCACAACCAGGAAGGAGAGGGGTCCAGCCCCGCCCAGAGGCAGCCTGCTCTGGCCGTCGGTGGTCTCACCGAGTCAGACACACGCTGGCTGGCTGAGACCCCCACGGCAGAAAGCCGGGCGCCACAGCCAGGAGCAGGGGATTTGCAGGGGAGAGACTCAGGAAGCCCCTCCCCCCGCTGCCCTGCACGGCTGCCCTGCGCCTGACTCGCCCCGGCAGGAGCCCAGTTCCCATGTAACTGCCCAGACAGTCCTCCCCAAAGCAAGAGCCAAGCCACCCCTCCACCCTGACATGCCGCCCACCTTGCTTGGGTGGCTCAGTGCCAGGGTAGGCTGACATGCCAAGAAATGAAGCCTAATGTGTCGCAGAGAACCATAAACGCCATCTGTCAACAGGGAGCAAGGCATGCGAATCTAAACGCGGCCCCGGGCACAGTTTTCTTCAGTCCCATAAACACATAACACACGAAGTCCTCCGCCGGAGGAGACACTGGCCTCAGAGACACCGCCTCGCACTCCTTCCTCTTCCCAGGGCCTCGGGCCTGCGGGGCCCCGTGCCTATCCATCGCCAGCTGTCTCCCCAGCACCCGCTGCGTGCTGGGAAAGGCATAGCCTGGTGACATCCGATAATCACGATTACAAGATTTCAGTGACGCACAGCAGTGCAGGGAGCTGGGAGAGGGCGTGGAAGGAGACGCGTCCCGACAGCCAGGACGGAGGAGCCGGGGAAGAGGGGCCGAGGAACGAGCTGCATGAGCCAAGGCCCCGAGGTGGGGACGTCGGGGAAACGGCAGAGGCCAGCAGGGCAGGGAGTGGAAGGTGAGGCGAGAGCAGTGAGCTCACAAAGGCAGGGGTGAGATTAGGATCTGGACACCCTCTGGGGCAGGCAGGGAGGGACCTGCTGGCCAGGCTCACTGCAGGGGGACGCAGTGGGCAGCCGCAGCCTGCTCACACAGGCTCAAGGTCAACTGGCTCAAGCCGCTCCCCGGCTCTGCTCAGTGGCTTAACCACGACAGCTTGGAATCCGCCAAGCTGGGAGTGTTTACACCATGGAAACGGGCGTCCTTGTGCTCCCAAGATGGTGTGAATCATTTACCCCTCGCCCTGCTGCTGGGAGGGCATGTGTGGGCAGGGGGTGGGGGGTGGGCGAGCCCGGAGGGAGGGAGGGCAGACTCTAGGTCCAGAAGCGAGCCCAGGGACAGACACTCGGTTAGCACTGGGCCCTGAGCGAACCCAGATCGGGCATCTCGGGCCCCAGCCAGCAGCCACCCACCCCCCCCACCCCGCCCAGCGGCACACCAGGCCCTCGGCCCCTGCGCTCCCACCCACCTGGTGCCCCGGCTGGGAGAATCTCAGAAGAAACCCCACACCCACACTCCTGCCAAACATCCTGCCACCCTGGACCACCCCAGGGTGCTGCTTCAAGCCTCAGTCTCTTTACCTGAAAAATTTTGCCTGGAAACCCCAGCCCCTGCCGTTGGGGTGGTGGGAGGGTTTGGCAAGATGGCGGCGTAATCTGGGGCACAGCCCTTCCTGCGCCTGCCGCAGTGAGCACTCAGTGCTGCTCGGCTACGACTGCCACTCCACCCCTGGCGAGGCCACCTGGAGGGGCAGGATGGTCGCTGCCCCCACCGTGCCTGGAAAATGGGCTCACCTCTGTCACTTGCTGTTTGTCCAGGTGGAACACTTGCCCAGAGCTGGTGGCAGCGATTTCCTCATAGGCCAGGTAGCCAGGATGGGTGCGGTCACCACAGTCCCCCGTCAGCACGAAGACCACCTGGAAGACGGACACGAAGCCTGGCTCTCCCTGCCCTGGCACCTACGTCAGGTGTGAGTGGCAGGGCCCCAGCCAGGGTGGAGCGACTGGGGCGAGTCCGTTCCTCTCTCAGCTCAGGTGACATCTCCAGAGTGGGAATAAGAAGGGTGCCCGTCTCACAGGGATGAGGGACACAGGGCCAGGAACACGGTAGGTGCTCAATAATCAACAACAAAGAAGAGCAGGGAAGTCAACTCATCTCGGAGCAGCCCCTGGAGGCTGCAAAGTTGGAAGAGCCTTTCAGAACCCGAATATGTTCTCTGCAGAGAGGCCATCGCGCCCTGAGGTCTTGCCCGAGATGCCGAGGAGCCGGCCTTTCTCCTTCCCCACTCACGCTCCTCCCCAGCCCTCGCCCCAAGAAGAGCCCCGGCGCGTCCTCCAGGCCCCAAGACGACAGGGAGGGCACAGGGACGCGAGCAGCAGACACCAGGAGCAGAGGCACACCAGGAGGAAGACGGCTGGCCAGGGTGCTGTGGTCTTTGTCAGGAACGAACCCCACCTGGCCGGGCACGGTGGCTCACGCTGTAATCCTAGCACTCTGGGAAGCTGAGGCGGGTGGATCGCTCAAGGTCAGGAGTTCAAAACCAGCCTGAGTGAGACCCCCCCCCCCCGCCTCTACTAAAAATAGAAAGAAACTAATTGAGCAACTAAAAATATATATGCAAAAAGTTAACCGGGCATGGTGGCGCATGCCTACTTGGGAGGCTGAGGCAGGAGGATCGCCTGAGCCAAACTGAGGAGTTTGAGGTTGCTGTGAGCTAGGCTGATGCCACGGCACTCACTCTAGCCTGGGCAACAAAGTGAGACTCTGTCTCAAAAAAAAAAAAAAAAGGAATGAGCCCCACCTGGCCGGGCCCGGGGCATGAGAACACACCTGGAACTCCCCGGGTGCCGCGTGCCTGCGAGGCTGGGCCCCGGCTCCTCTCTGCAGGTTGCTGAGGGGGAGACTGCTGAGGGGGAGACTGCTGAGGGGGAGACTGCTGAGGGGGAGACTCCAGCGTCCTCAGCCCCGAGTGGCGGCCGCTCCAGCCCCGCGGCGGCCCACTCACCTGCGACTGTTTCAGCTGCAGCAGCCGCAGCACCTCCTCCCTTCTGTGATGGTCCTTGGCGCGGGCGTCCGTGAAGACGTAGATGAAGGAGCCGGGGTTGGCGACCTCCACAGCGGCCTTGATGGCGCCCACGCTCATCTCGGGGCAGTCGCCGCCCCCCTGAGGGCAGGGGCTTGTCAGCGGAGGCCTCCCTCCTGCTCCAGACGGGACCGCCCAGGGACACACCCGAACCCAGCGGGAGTGGGGAGCCACCTCGAACTGCCTCTGCCCACCCAGGGGCAGGCCATGGCCCAGCCACCCCTTCCTGGAGACACAGTGTAGCGTCCCACCTGCTTTAACTGCGGACAAGCGGCACATTCGTTCGCTTGCCCATGGGAGAGCGACGTGGGCGCACCCCGCAGAATCTACATGGGAGGCAGAGGCTGGACCAATAAGCCCAACACAAGTACTTAACTGCCACCCTGGCGAGTGCTACAAGTGGGGAGGGCGGGAGGGAGCATGGGACCCTCTAGTGACAGTGAGGAGACCGTCAGCCCCGCTTAAAGGAGAGCAGGCGGCCAGGGGGAGGCAGAGGTGGGCTGGGCGCGAGACCGCCACACGAGAGCTCTCTGCTGGAAGGACGCACACGCCCGTCCCACCGGGGTTGGTCCAGCCACCGCAGCAGCAGGACTGGCAGGGGGTGGCTTTTCCACAAGTCACCTAGCTAGGGCTTACTGAGCTGCCTGTGTGTTCTGGGCCTGTTTGGGCCCTGGGGGACCTGGCAGTGAACCAGACTGATATGTGGGGTCCTCTGCCTTTTAGGGAGCTGGAAGTCTCGGTGGGCAGGTGGAAGAGCAGGTGCTGGGCCAGGGTGCTCACGGTGGCAGTGGAGTCCCCATGGCCACGGGGCATCTGACCCAGCCTCAGGGCATCGGGCCCAGTTTTGGGGTCTGACCTGACCACCCTCACACTCTCCCCCAGGCCCCACACCCTCACCTGGGGATTGGAACTGCCTCCTTCTACCATTCATTCCTTAAATACCAAGTACCTACTGTGTGCCAGGCCCAGGCCCAGGCGCTGAATGAGTGGGAAACCAGTAAGTACAATCTCCAGCGCCCTTGAGCCTCAAGGGCTCAGGCCACAGGCAGCGCTGAGAGCAGGTCGTGGTGGGGGAGGAAGCCGCCATCATGGCCCTGGTGGGGCACAGACTTTGCTCTCTGGCCTGGCCTGGGGGGAACAGTGGAGTGTAGGGGCGGGGCAGGGCGGGGCGGCCCACCTGCACGTAGAGTTCTCTCAGCTCCCTCTGAAACACCACCGGGTCTGCCGTGAGGGTCACCGGGCCAATATCTGCAGAGGAGAGAGAGGCCCAGATGGGCTGGGACCCGCAGCTGCACAGCCTGGCAAGTGGAGGCTGATTCCGACAGGCCCAGAGCTCCAGGGGGCACAGGGCTGAGCGGAGGCAGTTCCCGACCTTGTGACCAAGACCCTGAGATCCCCCCACTCTGCCACCCCACCCCCACTCTCGGTGGGAAATTCTGGGAAGACGAAGAAACAGAAAAGCAAAAACAAATAATCCGTTTTGGGACACAGCAACTATCCAACACCCACCGAGCAGAGCAGCAAGAGCAAGGCCTTCCAGAAGCGCCGCCTACACACACGCGCATTTAGAAAAAGCGGCAAGAAACGTCACAGAGACGGGTGACACTCCACGTCGGCCGGGGCGTGGCGCAGCTGGGGCTTTCCCTCACTCTGGGGGGAACACAAAATGGTTCGGCCCCTTTGGAAGACAATGGAAGTTTCCAAAGAGTGAAGCCGGCCCCTACCACACGACCCAGCCGTTCTCCTCCTAGTGTCCACCCAGGAGAAGCGAAAACACATGTGCACACAGAGACCCGTCCCCGCGAGTTGCAGCAGTCGTGCTCACGATGGGCCCGAACTGGGGACAGGCCAAACGCCCGTCCCCTGGCAAACGGACAGACCGCCGTGGCCCAGTCCTGCGATCTGTTCCCCTCGGCAACACAGAAGAGCACACACTACACGGTTCCATTTATAGGAAGATCTGGAACAGCCAGAATTAATCTAAGGTGAAGAAAACCAGAACCGAGGCTGCCGGGGGAGTCGGACGGGAGGAGACAGGAATGTTTTATGTTGGGATAGGAGTGTGGGCCCCTCGGGGCATCGTTTGTCAAAAGTATACAGCTAAGATCTGTGCGTGTAAATTCACCTCTTGAAAAAAGAACTATCACTAACGACCATCGTGGAGGGGTGAGGGTGGGAGGGGGTTGGATGAAATAGGGATGACAGGATCTGTATATTGACGGACGCTGGGTGCCTACATGGAGATCCATCACGCTCTTCCACTCACTTTGTATGTATCTGAAATGTTCCCTAATAAAAAGTCTTTTTTGTTTTTTCAGATAGCAGTCAGGGACAGCCCCGGCCAACACGGAACAGCACTACCGCAGCCGAGAGCAGGGCTAGAATTCCAAGGAGCCGTGCGGCCGCGTGCACACAGGGATTTTGCAAGGTCGTGCCGACATCAGATTTATCAGGATACTATTTCATTTGAATCCTTGCTAAACCCTAATAATGGACTATTTTTAGTTCAGGAATTCAAATTCCAGTCACCCTAAAAAAAAACCCATACTTTAGTCGGCAGACCTCAGCTCTTCTTAGACAGGGAGGCCCGTGGGACTACCCGCATCCCCCACAAGTACCAAGGAAGAGAGAGCCGCCCCGGCGGCCCCAGAGCCCCTGCCCCTCCGTCCTCGCCCGTCCCCCGCTCCTCTGCACTCTGCAGTGACTGGCTCCGCCCGACCACGGCAGCAGAGCCCTGGCTGGATAGCGGCCAGATCCCATCGGAATCCTGCCTTCGTCCTCCCCGGCTCTGGGGCCTCTCCGAGCTCACTGCACCGCCTCAAACCTCAATTTCCTCGCCTGTTAAACGAGGCATAAAACAGCATCCTCTCTCCTGACCAAGAACCATCGCTGCGAGACCTCCGTGAGGCCGGGCAGGGGGACACCCAGCACGCAGCTCAGCACGCAGCCCGGCGCAGGGCAAAGGCCCGGCACTGCCCCGCCGATGGGGACCGCGCCGTGGGCCAGGCACCAGCAGGTGGTCTCGGGCGGTGCAAAGACAACTGTGCTTCAATATGAGGTCCTCACATTCTAGTTTGTCTGGGAAGAGCAACAGTTTTACTCAATGTTGGTTATTTCTTTGTTAGGTAATCATACATGTTTCATTATTTTAAAAATTAATGCAACATTAATGATACTGACATTTATTAATACTAAGCACTCACTAAGCACAAGGCCGTGTGCCGAGATGCTTCCTGTGTGTTAGCCCACTGGATTCTCCCTGGCACCTAGCAGGTCTAAGTCTTACCCACATTTTACAGAGGACAAAACAAAAGCCCAGAGAGGGTAAGTAACTTCCTTAATGCCACACAGCCAAGAAGTGGCAAGGCTGAGATATGAGTCCAGGTCTGGACAACTTCAGAACCTGAGCTCTTCCTGACTACTGCTCCCTGGGGATTTTACGTAGAAATTCCTAACATGCTGAAAACAGGAAGGAGGGGCAGAGTTACCTGTATTTCTACCAAACAGTTATTTTCATTTTTGTATATAACCTTCAAAATTTGCATTCATATATGTAAGTGTATAGATATTACCTTACAAAATGTTTTAGCCCTTTGCACTCACTTGCTTTTATCTCATTATCCACTCGACATTATCCACACTCGACATCCGAGTGCAAAGGGTTAAGCAGAATTTTTATCAAATTATAAATAACACACTATTTCTAACCTGAATCTTTTCACTGAACAGCATAGTGTGAGCACCTTTCCCAAAGGTGAAATACTCAGCCCAACATCACTTTTAATAGCTACAGAGTATTTCCTTTGTACAGATGTCTAGTGATGGCCTTACCCAATCCCATAGTTTGTTTCCATTTACAATGTACCCGCAACTTTAGGCACCAGTTCAGGTATTTCCTAAGAAGACATTCCCGAGTCAATGTCAAAGGCGACGGTAAAGGCTCTGGGTGCAAATCCAGTAACCTTGCAACTGTCCTCCCGTCTCCAGACTTTGTTGCCTCCGGCCTGCCCAACCTGCCCCGGCCGGGGGACCCCCACCCACGCGGGGTTTGGCACACAGCACCCGCTCAGGAACCCCCGGCTTCCATCCACCACCTGCAAACCGAACGCAGCCCCCGAGGGGCCCAGGTCTGGGTCTGGCCAGCTCTGGCCTCCCCCGTGATGACCCCTCATTGCTGGGGTGACCGCAGCCTCCCCTGCTCGCCGCAACGTGAGGAAAAGCCGGCACAGTGAGTCGCCGTGAGTAAAACGCGGCAAAACGGTCTGCGAGCTTCCTCCCAGCAGGGCTGAAGGGTGCTCTCCTTTTCATGGAAGGACGATAATAATAGAAGAGGGTTGATTTTTTTCACAGTTCTACTTGGCAAGGTCACATATTGGCCACCTCTGTTTTGTTGATGTTTTCATTTCTTTTATTCAATAATTTTACTGGATTGAGAAACCCACAGTCTGGGCGGCCCCGCGGCTGAGGCTGGGGCGGTTGCCAGACCCGCCGTGTGATGGCAGCCCGTCACCCGGGACGCCGCGCTCTGGGACAGAGGCAGGGGTGTGGGGAGACCTCGTCCCACAGCAAGGCCGGGCCTCCCCAGGCAGCGGCCTTCTCACGCCCCCAGGACTCAGCCAGCGCGTGCCGAGCGCCAGGGACTGTGTGGCTAGTGCGAGTCCTGGGACAGTCCAGGAGCCAGCAAGGACGCCTGGGGCCGCAGAGCCCTTGACCTTGAGGTTGGCCTCTGTATCCACGTCTATTGCTGCTGTAACAAATGACTATAAACTGAGGGCCTTAAAACAACACACATGTATTTACGGAGGTCAGAAGTCCTAAAATCAAGGTGTCAGCTGGGCTGTGTTCCTCCTACCTTCTAGGGGAGACTCCCCCGCCTCACCTTTTCCAGTTCCTACGAGCTGCCTCCAGCCCTGGGACCGCGGCCCCTCCTCCATCTTCAGAGCCAGCGGCATAGGATCTTTGAAGCAATCAATCTCTCTGCTTCTATCATCGGATCCCCTTCTCTGACTCTGGCCTTCCTGCCTCCCTCTTTCAAGGCCCGCTGTGATCACACTGGGCCCACCTGGGTAATCCCAGCTACTCCCCCCCCATGCAAAGCCCCTTTTGCTTGTCAGGTGACATATTTGCAGGCTCTGCACATTGGGACGTGGGCGTCTTTGGGAGCCATTATTCCGCCTCCCACAGCCTCCCCCATCCTGTCTCCTACAAGAGCTGACTTGGGGAAAAATCCATTTGGCTACAAACTTAGGTGCCAAACATAACAAGGCTGAGCAAGAAGAGATCTTATTAAAGATGGGGAAATTTCACGCCTGTAATCCTAGCTCTTGGGAGGCCGAGGCGGGCGGATTGCTCAAGGTCAGGAGTTCAAAAACAGCCTGAGCAAGAGTGAGACCCCGTCTCTACTATAAATAGAAAGAAATTAATTGGCCAACTGATATATATATAAAAAAAATTAGCCGGGCATGGTGGCGCATGCCTGTAGTCCCAGCTACCCGGGAGGCTGAGGCAGAAGGATCACTCGAGCCCAGGAGTTTGAGGTTGCTGTGAGCTAGGCTGACGCCACGGCACTCACTCTAGCCTGGGCAACAAAGCGAGACTCTGTCTCAAAAAAAAAAAAAAAAAGATGGGGAAATTGAGGCCCGAAGAGCAGAGAGCCCCCCAGGCCGGCTGGGAAGATGTGGTGCAGGGGCTGGTCGGATGCCTCGTCCAGGCAGTGACACCGTCTCTCGTGCACCAGGCTTCACTCCAAGCCCAGGGCCTGGCACAGGGGGAGTGTTTAAACACTGACCAAATATCGTTCGAATGGGTGAGTGAATGAATGTACCAGTGAGTTCCATTCTGCTAGAGCAGCTCCCAGCCAGGACACAAGTGCCATGTATCTTCACATCCTGTGCCCGCCCAACGCCAGGCACACGGCTGACACTCAGCAAGTGCTGCACACAGGCCCGCCCGGGCCCCAGGCCCCTTGCCACGGCAGGCTGCTGCCCCCGCCCAGAGAAACAGATCCAGGATAGGCAGGGAACCGGACGTGATTATCTGGGGCACGTGGAGATGCTGGCCATGCCCAGGAGGCCTGGTCAGGTGCACAAAGGTGTCCATGGTTCCTATAGAGAGAGGGGGCAGGGCCCAGCAAGGACTGAAGCCAAGAGCTTTTTAAATGTCAGCCCAGGTTCTGAACAAAGAAGGTTCTAGGGAGAGTGCAGACTCACACAGCTGCACCCATGCACACAGTCTACTGATGTCTTTGCTTTCTCTGAACGGATGATCCCCAAACCTGCCCTGGGAGCTGCTGCCGGCTTGTGCCATCGTCGATGCCAAGAAGGGACAGGGGGTACAGAGGCTTTCTCCCTGCCCGTCTTCCTTGCTGCCCACCTGCCGGCTATCCACCAGCCTCTCCAGGCAGTGAGACGGAGATGGGTGCCTTCTTGTGGTTAATTAAAGCTGGTCCACGGCTCCATTTGTCATTCCTGGGACCTGCCAGGGGTCCTCAAACTTTCTAAACAGGGGGCCAGTTCACTGTCCCTCAGACCATCAGAGGGCCGTGGGAGAGCGCGGCGCACATTCCACACATGCGCACTGTGGGCCCGGGACGAGTCGGCTGCTAAGCAGGACAGGCAGCGGCGGCAAAAGCACCCGACGGGCCGGCCGGATAACTGTCCTCGGCGGGCTGCATGTGGCCCGAGGGCCGTAGTTTGAGGACCCCTGTGCTACACCATCATGGCTCACCAGCCTGAAGGCCCTCAGGGACAGGGAGCTCTCAGCGGGGTGGGCGTTTCAAGACCCATCTTCCACCAGGATGGAGAGTGAAGTGCCAGGACCAGAAGGGTCAGAGCGGACAGGACACTTGGCTTCTCCTCACGGGAGCTCACCCACGAAAGGGGTCGCCTGAGCCCCTCTCTGTCTCCCTTTCACCCTGTGCGGGCAGAGCTGGCCCTGGGCAAAAGCCCCAAGCGCCGCGCCCTGACACGCTGCCCTTCCTAGCACTGAGGTGACCCGCTGCTGTCGGGTTGGCGGTGGTGACGATGGTGGCGGTGTTGATAAGGATGGCGGTCGGGCGGTGATGCCAATAACTGCTTCTAGCATCGAGCGCTTGTCGTTTTACAGGCGTTAGCTCAGTTCTGTGAACGTCTCGCTGTTACAGCTGAAGACGCCCTTGGTGAGGGTCACACAATGAGTAAGTGGTAGTCAGTGTCCACACTGGTGTCCTGGGGCTGCTGTGACAAAGCACCACAGACTGGGCGCGTGGCTTCAACCACAGAAATGCTTTCTGTCACGGGTCAAGGGGCTAGAAGCTCAGGATCAAGGCGTGTCCGCGTGCCGCCTCCGAGGGCTCTAAGGGAGAGTTTGCTCCTGGCGACGCGGGCAGTTCTTGGTGCCCCTTGGCTCACAGGCACGCCGCTGAGATCTGTGCCTCCCTCCCTCGGCCTTCTCCCCACGGGCCGAGTCTGCGCTTCTTCTCATAGGGACACCGGGCATATGGCACTAAGGGCCCACCCTACTCCGGTATGACCTCATCTTGACTTAGCTGATTCTGCCTAAGACGACCCTGTCTCCAAATAAGGTCTTACTCTGCGACCCTTATAAGGACATGAATTTTGGAGGGACGCCACTCCATTTAGTGCAATGGCCGAAATCCAAGTTTGGCTCCAAAGCCTGTGCCCCTTGCCCCTGGCCGTACTGCCTCCCAGAACAGTGATGGTGACGGTGGTGATGGTGGTTACCATTGTTATACCGCTTACTAAGCACGATTTTGTTCCAAACGTTTGACATACATTTGCTCATGAAAGCCTGACAGCAACCTATGAAGTCTACTAGTTTCTGTTCTTATTTTATAGATGAGAAGATCGAGGCCCGGGGAGGTAAGTGACCTGCCCGAGGAACTGCAACCAGGAAGCAGCCGAAATGGGACTCCAGCCTGGGTCGAGCTGACCCCGGATGCAAGCTGTCCACCAGCCGTGAGGCTGCAGATACTCAGCTCTTTCCCCGGTCCCATGTCCTGCTCATGGAGGCGGGGGGGGGGGGGGAGGTTCGTGACTGGGGTGGGCACTCGCTGAACAGCTGGGCAGATGTGGCGTGCAGTCCCTCCGTGCAGGGCCCGCCAGTGCAGGGATGATCAAACCCGTGACCTGGGCTCCACTCGAGCCGTCCTCCAGCATATGAGCCCCAGAAGCCTGGCCTGGAACCATCTCTCCATAGGCGGTTTTTTCCACTTGGCAACAGAATAGGAGGGTGTGGGGCCAGGCCCCAGACTCTCTCGGACATGTGAGGAGCGGGATGGCCCAGCCCCTCGCCCAGCCCCGAGTGTTCCAGAGAGACGGCCAAGGCCGCAGCCAGGCCTGGAGTCCAGTCTCGGGAAGATCTCACGTCAAGGTTGAGGACTCTGCCCGGGGCCTGCATGTCCCTTGCTCCTTCTCTCTCGAAGCGGGGCTCAAATCTTGGAGCCAACTCTGGCCACTCAATGCCCCCTCCTCCAGCTGCAGGGACCCCAGGCAAGGTCCCACAGCCTGCCACCACCGTAGTCAAACTGCCTCCCTCTCTGGGGCCCAGCTGTGCTGCCTCTAAAAGGCAGAGGTTGGAGAAAGTGACAACTAGCCTGCTAGAATGTCCACAGTTCCTGAGCCCAAGTCTGGGTTAACTTGATTCCCTTGAAGACACCCTAAAAGGACAGACATGATGGGACAGAACCCATCCGGCTGGGCTGAGGGTGCCAGGGCAAGCTGGCCCTCTGCCTGGCGCAGGGAGCTCCCTCTAGGATCACACATGGAGTAAGTGGGCAATGGCTGCATCGGACCCCTCGGGACGAGACCAGCTCATGCTGTGAAGACCGACCTAGCTCGCCAGCCCCCAGGCCCCTTCAGGGGACCCCCCACCCTCAGACCATTGCGTCCTTACCCTCTGGTCCTCGGGCCCTGGGCATCCCAGGCCGCCCCGCCCCTAACACTGCTCCCTGCGGAGATCCGTGCCTGGAAAGCCCCTCAACCAGATGCTCCTGGCCAGCCAGCAGCACCCCGGGAATGACAGGGACGTGTCTGATCCAGCTCACACCTCACGGGCCGCTCGGACCCCCCAGCCTCCAAGGAGAGAGGCGCCCAGGGCCAGGCTAAGGGGGTAGACTTTACCCTGAGCGAGAGAGGACTGATCATTTCTGTTTCTCAGTGAGAGGCTGGTTAATAGCAGTGCCACTCAGGGTGACAACAGAACACACACACACACCCCAGACCCTACAGGCGGAGTCCAAGCTGCCCAGGCAACTCTGTGTCCTGAACGCATTTGCTCTGCTTGTGTGCACGCTCGCCCCTCCCCGACTAAAACCGCCTCCTCCCTTCAGAGAGAGCAGACGCCCGGAGCCCCGGGACGCGCAGGGCAGAGACCCCAGAAGACTGTGGAGTCACCGACAACCAGGCAAATGCCAGTTAAAATGGGCCACCATTTCTCACCTGTCAAATCAGCAAAAAGGGACACAGTGATGTCCCCGATGTTAGCAAGGGTGTGGGGAAAACACAGTCTCATACTCTGTTGGCAGAGGGGCAAAATGGTATAGCGGTTTTGCGGGGCAGTTCGGTGGCATCCATCAAAATCAAAAAGGCTCATACTACTTTAACAAAGCAATTTTATTTCCGGGAACCTATCCTACAGATATATTTGCAAGTGTGTGTGTGCTTATTGTAAACAGACTGAAACAATCTATTCTCTGCAGTAGAGGGGATGGTCGGATAAATTAAGGCAATTCCTCCAATGACATCTCCTGCAGTCATTAAAAACAATGGGAGAATCTCTATTTTCTGACATGGAAAGACATCTATGACAATATGTGGGGGGAAAAAACAAGTTACAAAACACTTTAGACTATAATTTTTTTGTTTTTTTTAAGGCCAGGTTCAAATGTAGATAGACTATAATTTTTAAAAGTAGGTATGTATATGTATGCAAGTGAATGAATACACACACACAAACACACACACACACACACACACAGGCCTGGAAGGACAGCAAAAAACTAAAATTGTTTGCGTTAAGAGTAGTATTATCAGAATATTTGCAAGATGTATTAATTTTGCAATTTTTTAACTAAACAGATTATTAACCAAAACAGCTCAGCCCTGATGCCAAAACTTGACAGAGTATAAAGAAAAAACACCACTTACTGATCATACATATGAAATGAAATACAAAACTCCTAAATAAAATACTGGCAACGAGAATCCAGTAGTATATTAAAGAATAATCCATCATGACCAGGCCAGCCTTATGCAAAGAATGCAAAAATAGTTTAAAATTAAGGAATAACATTAATAGGTCAACAGGAGAAAGATCATATAAACATCTCAACAAAAGCCAGAAAGTCACTTGCTAAAATTCAGTACTCATCTCTGTTGGAATTCTTTGTTTTGTTTTTGCTTTTTTTTTTGTTTTGGGGGCTTTTTTCCCTTAGTAAATTAGGAATGAAAGCATCTTCCTTCACTTGACAACGAAAACCTCAAACCAAGAACTAATACCACACAATGAACGGTGTCAAATCCAAAGCAAGACAAGGATGACCACAGCCACCCATGCCTAACATTGTTCTGCAAGTTCGAGCTGGTAAATAAAACAAGACATCTAAAATACATGAAATATTTGGTTGGAAAAGCAGCAACAGCATTATAATTTGGACAGGATGTGTCTGTCAACCTAGAAAACTCAACATGTCACCAAAAAAATTAAAACTAGTTCAAAAAAAAAAAAAACTTCAGTAAAGAAGTTGGAAAGAAAATAGATATATGAAAATGAATCGCTTTCCAACATCCTAGCAATACTCATTTGCAAAAAATGTAATGAAAAAAATATCCTAGGCAAATAGTAACAAAAACCAAAATATTTAGAAATAATCTTTAAAAGAAATGGGTGGAACCTATAAGAAAAAAAAACTATAAATCTTGACTAAAGGAAATAAATATGTGAACAGAGGAAGAAGCGTGCCTGCTAGATGGGAAAAACTGAATGTTTTGAAAATGATAACTCTTCCCCAAAATCAAGACTCATCACGATTCCAAGCAAAATCATGGTAGAAATTTTTTTTTTGGAAGTTGACTAAATTTTGTATATTTCATCTGAAAAACTAAACGCTCAAGAATATTTTGCAGATGAGGAATAAGAATAAAAAGAAGGTGAATACAGTGCTGGCCTAAGTGGCGTCCACAAGGCTCACAGCACGAGAACTGAGCCCTGGTCACTACAGCAGGGTCCCGCAGGCCGCAGCCGAGCCAGTCTGCAGCCACTGCCTGCACACAGGCTGGGAGTGAGCACTCGGGGAAATGGACAGGGGACGGCGAGAGCCGGGTTTGTCACTGCTGGACTGGGAGGTTACAGATAAGCACGGAGGGGGATGTCAGAATGATCCTCGAGGCAATAAACACCAGCATGAACTCATGTTTAGCTTAACACAGCCACAGACGGTTACATACAGAAACAGTTAAAAACACATGGACAGGCACAGGTCCCCTATACAGCATGTGTCTCCTTGCCCTGTCAGCTAAGGGAGGGGCTAGAAACAACAACACCCCTGTAACAGCGAGCACCTTTAGCTCCAGATCCTGGTTTCTAACACCATTTTCCAATCAAAGGAACCAGGGCTGCTTGGGGAGATGGCTAATTCAAGGACCGGAGCGGGAAAGATACAAGATGAGCCTGGAGCATCCAGTAGTGCCAGAGAGTAGGAAAGTACTTTGAAAACCCAAAAAACCAAAAAGCCTACATACTGTACTTTTTGTACTGTCTTGACAATAATTCTGTAAAGCTAAACCTGTTCTAAATTTAGGAGTTTATTAAATTTAAAAAAATAAAAAAGAATATGGGGAAGGATTTGCCCTATTAGTATATATTATAAAGTCATTATAACTAATATAATCTGTTCCTGGCACGAGAATGGTCACACAATGGACCAGAATGGAAAGCCCAGATAAATTCCTAATAGATAAAGTGATTTCAAATAAAGGCAGGGCCCAAATGAATGAAGAAGAAAAGGTTATTTGGCAAATTGCACCTGAACAGTTAAGCATTCCATTCCAGAAGAACTAGACTCTTTTAGACTATGCTCCAATATTTTTTATTTCAAGTTGAAGAATCAAATATGAAGAGAGAAAGACAAAAGAAAAGGAAACAAAATTATAGAAAATATACCAAACTGATTTTTCAATAGGGAAAAAAAAAACCTTTATAAGCATGTAAGTGAAGAAATACAAAGGGAAAAAAAATCAATGGATTTCTCTACATAAACATTTAAAACTTCAGAACATCAAGAACCACAAATAATATTACAAGGCAAACAACCAGGAAAGATACTAATCACATTTAAAAAACCAGTTAATATTATCAACATAAAGCCCTCGTTCCAACTGAGAAGGAAATCACTGAAACCTCCAAAGGAAAAATCGGCAAAGAAACTGACAATTGACAAACGAAGAAACTCACACAAAAAAATCTACTGAACACTCAAACACTGAAGCTCACTGGCAGTTAAAACAAAAAGATATCATTTTCCATCTTTTGAATTAGGAAAACAAAAGTGTTTTGATCCTAATCCCCAGTGTTGGGGCAGCTGCACTGGAATGGCCCCTGACTGCTTCTGGTGGGAGTTTAAGCTCCCAACACACCCTGGGAAACTCCCTCAAGAGTCGCCCACCACTCAGTGTGTTAAAAATGACCTAGGAATTCCACTTCGAGGAACCGAATCCTACAGAAAAACCAATCAAAGAAGCAGACGAAGATTTACACAAAAGTGTTTCTTGCAACATTTTAATAGAGAAAAACGGAAGACAACCTAAAATTTCAGCCAAGTGAACCACTTAGCAAATTTCCAACTTTTCTACTCTGGGAACATACCACTTTTTTCACTTAGAAACTTTAAAAAACACTTTGGAAGCACAGGTCCTGGTTCTCCTCCAAGCATGGACAGTCCAGAACCGCCGCTGTTTGCTCTGCACCCCGTCCTGGGGTTTAGGATAGGGGCTTCCTTTCAGAAAACTCTCCCAGCGTACAGCACTGGGGGCTGGGACAGTCAGCTGAAAGCCCCATTTTTCAAGCTCCTCTTCCACCAAAGGGGGTTCCATTTGCTGATTCAAAAGACACAGCCAAACCCAAACCACAGCTCCAGTCGCTGCTCGGAAGCCTTCAGAGACAGCTCACAGCCATAGAAGGAAATCCAAGTCCTCTGAGTCCTCAGCCCTGCAGTCTCGCCTGCGGCCAACCTCACCCCTCCCCACTTCCCGGCTCTACTCCTCCACACAGCCAGCTCCCACACACACCTGTCCCTGCACGTCAGCCACCCTGGCCACCCTCCGGCCCTCTCCCAGGGAGCTCCGTGCACCCCAGGGAGTGCCCCATCCCTGCTGTGTCCCAGCACCTGGCATCGACCAGGCAAACGGTCAAAACCCAGTCAACATCCACTCGTGTTCTTCAAGCCCTGCTCTGACGCTGCCTGCTCAGGGGGACTTTGCTCAGTGCCCTCCTCTGATGACCGACTGACGGCCAGAAGCTGATACCCGAGCCACCACGTGTCACTTTGTACTCCCTGCCTGGCCTGTCCCCAGCAGGCTGCCAGCTCCTTGGCTCCACACACATTGGGGCCTCAGTGCATGCTGAGTCCTCCCCATGCCTGCACCTGCAATGTCTCCATGGACGATGATTTGCCAAACTGAGCAGGAGGACTGGGCTTTTGTTTCACGGAGGATGGCATGGTGGGCAAAGGCTGGAGAGTGGCATGTCTGCTCAGCGCCCAGCGGGGAGGGCTGGGGTGGAAGGGAGGGCTTCTGAGGCCCGTGGCCAGAGAGGAGGCAACGAGGACAGCCCTCAGGAGCCCCAGTCTGGGCCCCAGAACACAAGTCTGGCTCCAAAAGGTTGCTATCCTGCCCTGCAACTGGCGCCAAGCATTTCCAAGACAAATATGGGTTATGAATCAGGAATTATGTCATCTGGGCAGGTGGCCTTGGGGAAGTCTCACTGGAGTCCTGAGTCTGTCTCTCCAACTGTGAGATAAAGGAGGATCTGATTATCTCTAAGCTCCTTCAATGTGATGTCTTTGGAACCACAAGAACAATCCAGAAAACAGCTGGGGAAGTTGGGGGGTAGAGGGTGACCTGTGTCCTAGCTAAGCCCCAGGACACACTGCATACCCCACCTCCTCACGGCGCCCCAACCTTGTTGCCCCTGACTCCAAGGTGGCAGCTGTCCATTTGATGTTCCCAGAAATCCTTTTCTAGAACCCTGGCTTCCGAGCTTTGAGTCCAGAGCTCTTTAGGGCCCAGAGCTCCCGCAAAGAGAGTGGCCTCCAAGCCCCTAGACAACAACTCAGCCCGCACCACATGGGATTAAGCCTCAACACCGTTGCCCACCTTCTACATACCTGTGATGAAGCTATGATTAATAAATGCGAATTCTCCTAAAGGGGCTTACTAACCAACCTTTGGTCACTGCGTATTTCCCCAGCACAAAAACCCTTTGCAGTACAATTCCGCAAGGAATCTGTCATTTTTTTTTTCTTTTTTGTCTCTGGATAGGGGGTGGTTAGATGGAGAGACTCGATAAAGCAACATGTAACTCAGGATCTAGGTGGTGGGCATACAGGTGTGGGATGTACTTTTCCCCCTACTTAACTGTGTTTGAAAATTTTCATTAAGCAAAAATTTTGGGGGAAAGCCGTCCTGCTACTCCAGGTTAGGAACCTCCACAGTGGGGCCTCCCAGGGACCCTCTCAAGGGCTGAAAGGAAGCCGGACACTGGGGAAGCAGAGGTACGGCCGCAGAGAGGGGGTTCGGGTGGGCCCCGGCAGGTGGAGGCCCCCCCCCCCCCTCAGGGCACAAGGGCGGCGGCTGTTCCCCTCCCCCGCCCCCCACAAGAGATTCAAGGGCAAGACGCAGCAGGGGTGAGTTCGTTCCCCATCTGGGGACCCTATTTTGCTCCAAGGCCTATCTCCGGGGTCTCCAAAGGCCATGCTACAAGTGAATTCTAAGAAGTAACAAAAGTAAAAGCCCTAAAAAGCCCAAGGTGTCCCAGGTCCTGGACATGAGTGCCTTATTTTACTGTCTCAGCAAGTTTCAGAGGCGGTTCTCACCGTTTCATAAATGGGTACAGTAAGGCTCAGGAAGGTGAGGTCACTTGCTGACATCTCACAACCGAGATGTGGCTGCGCCTATGCGCCACTAGCCCTACAGCGCCAACCGGGAAGGCGCGGGAGAGGGGAGAGGGGGCCAGCAGGTTCCCCTGGGGAGGGAAGGGACGGCTACAAGGCCCGCACAAAGTGACCCGGGTCCCCACAGCGTGATTGTGCGGAGAAGGCGCCCGCCCCGCCGCCACGCAGCCAGCGTAAGTCCAGGTGCGCCTGGCGCGCAGTCGCGGGCGGGCGGGCTGGCAGGTGTGCGCGCCGCGCCGGCGCTGGGCGGGGACCGCGGGGGACGCTACCTGGGTCGTGGAAGGGCACCAGCGCGTAGTTGGAGATGGCCTGGCTGTGGCGGCTCAGGCTGCGCTCCAGAATGCGCGAGGCGCCGTCGATCACCTGCATCAGGTCGTCCCACATCGAGCCGGTGACGTCGAAGACGAAGGCCAGGGTGGCGTCCCCCGTGGTGGGGGGCAGCACAGTCCCGGGCGCGCCGGCCACTGCGGCTGCCGCGGAGACTGCCATCAGCAGCCACAGGAGCCGCGCCGGGGGCATCGTGCTGGCTGCGGCGGAGGCGCGGGTGGGTCGGAGCGGCGCGGCCGCGGTGCACCCAGAGGCCGCCGGCTCGCACTGCAGCGCCGAGCCCCGCTCCGTCGGGCCACGGCCAGTGCGCTCGGGACAGGGGCGCCTGGCGGGGTCCCCCTGCTGGGAGCCGGAGGCGGGTCCTAGAGCCCACCCCGCTCAGGGTCACGGCCCGCCTCCTCCACTCCCCCGCCGTGACTCAAACTTTCCCAGCCCCTGCTCGCCAGCCCAGAGCCGAGGTTAGGGGAGGACGCGGGGCGGACGGCAGGAGGGAACTGGGGCCCCGCCAAGGCAGCAAGGGATGGGGATGCGCGGAGGACACCTGCGCCTCCCGCCGACAGCGCGCCCGACTGCGGGGGCGGGGGCAGGGGCGGGAGGGGGACGAGATGGCCCATACGCGCCCCTCCCCTGCCTGGCCGACCCAAGTGGGCCCTCGTTTTGCAGCTTTGCCCACCTGGTCCCTCAGTGACTCCCCTAAACACACACCCTCTGCAACACCTTTTCTTTCTGCAGGGCTCTGCGGTTCCCAGTTGTTACAAGTATGACTGCTGCTATTAACCCTAAGTCAAGCACTTAACGTGTGTTAAGCATTTTTGCAGTTATTTCCTTGAATGCACGCTGCAACTCTGGGGGGAAACTAACACTAAACCCATTTTACAGATGCGCAAACTGAGGCTCCTGAGGCTCAGGGATGTGAAGCCATTTGCCCAAGGTCACTCAGCTTTCAAGTAGCAAAGACAGGATTAGAAGCCAGATCTAGAAAGACTCCAAAACCCCTGAGTTCTGCTGCCTCCTTTATGTTAAAGACATTGTTACGGGTCATCTGGTGACTCCAGAGGAAGGGGGGTACCCCTCTGCTCACCTACCTCCCCAGTGCTGTGGATTACATGTGACGTGGGGCCTGGGGCTGGGTTCAGCCACTCCCTCCTTACAATGCTCCCTCTAACAGTGCTCATGCCGGCCAGGTCAGGCATGGCTGTGTTCTCCTGGCCTGTGTCTGTGCCTGTCTCCCCACTGGCCTATGTGTGTTGAGGGCAGGGCTGTGTTGTGGTCCCCCTAGATCAGCTCCCACTTCCCTACCCAGTCCTTGGCACATGGTGGGGACTCACTAAATGTTGCCTGAATAAATAAACAAATGACAGCTTTTGTGGGCATGCCTGGTTCAGAGTCATGTGAAACAGTGCAGCCACCCCCTCACCCCTCAATCCCTCCTAGAACACCATGCTCCCAGGATGGGGACAGGTAGCCCCACAGACATGGCTGAGGGCTCTGGGCCTGGGAGTGGGGGTGAGGGATCCTCCTCCAGTATCTGTCCCTGAAGGGCCCTCAGCCAGAGGGAAGTTCCCCACCCCACACCTCCTCCTCTTGCCTCAGTGTCAGCTCAGACGCCGCCTCTGAGACTGCATTGGCACCTTGCCCTGCAGCCCACAGCCTCTCCTCGGACACTTGTCCTAGCCCTGCCACACTGCATGGCCAACGTCATGTCTGTAGGTCTGTCCCTCCCACTCCAGCGATGAGTTCTTGATGGTAGGTGCCTGATGACAGTTTGCCACCTGAATGGGCAGCAGATGTCACAGAAGCTCGGTGGCTGGGTGTTGGCCATGGTGGCAGGCATCACACACATCCTCAGGAACTCGGTTTGAGACTGGGGCTGGGGTCCCATAGAAGTGGCCTCCCGTGGAACTAGCTATCTCATGGGTTATGGTGGAAGCCAGGTGCCCAGACCCAGTGTGGGAATGGAACTTGTAGCCAAGCTCATGGGAAGTTGAGTCACCTGCACTTCTGAACGCTGGCTCTTTAAATCTCCCTGGGCTAAGGCTGCGACTGCCCCTAGAGTCTGGGCAGGGCCAGGCCAGCTGTTGGAGAGAGGAGAGAGGCCCCAGCTGTGGGAAGGCAAAAGCCAACAGCAGCCAGGAACCAGGCAGGACTTACAAATGGTGACATTTCAGGCACAGTGCAGGGGCCTTTGGGGACAAGTAGGTCCCTCAGGCATTCATGCCGCAAACATTTGCTGAGCCTGAGCCGTGGCAGGCACTCTGCTAGGCACTGTGAGGGGAGGAGGGATAGAGAGGTGCAGAGACATGCCTCCCACCCTGGGGAGCAGAGACATGTAAACAGATAATTCTAGGTCAATGAGATAAGTGCTAATAGAGGAATTAGCCAGCGCTCTGGGAGCTCAGAGGAAGTAGACCAGCCTAAGAGGTCGTGGGAGGCCATAGAGTGAGCCTGAGAAGTCTTTGAGACCAAGAGGGAAGGGCATTTGAGAGCAGGAACAGCATGTGCAAAGGCAAGGTGACCTGTGAGCCCCACGGCAGGCAGCCCAGTGCAAGCAGACAGCACAAAGTCCAGGCCACGGCCTTCAGTGGCTTGCACAGGGGCCGGGGCCTTTCCAAAGGCAGGGAAGCAACCCAATCTGATCTGCGTTTCAGACAGCCCACAGCGGCAGAAGTTCAGAGGGGAGCTTGCAGATGCCAGGCAGCCGTAAATCTACTTCCCAAGGGTGTGAGGGCAGAGCTGGCCCCAAGAGAGCAAGATGCTCCTCCTCGCTGAGCTGGTGGCAAGGGGCAAACGGGATCACGGATTTGAGTTCTGACAAAGCCTGGTGACCTTGAGCAACGTCCTCCCCTGCCTGGGCCTTGGCTTCCTCATTTATAGAATGATTTGAGATGCAGGGGAGGCCAACGAGATAACCCGAGGTGTTTCCTGCAGCCTCGGCACTCTGGAACCACTGCCAGGGTCCCTCAGAGACGCAGGAAGGTGCGGGAGGAGGTCTGGGCTCCTCTTGGCATGGCCTCCACAAACCGCCACGGAAGGAAGCCTGGGCAGGCACCCGCCACCCACCTGCCATGGCTCATCAAAGAGCGATGTCTGGCCTGACCCCGCTGCCCAGCCAGGGTGGCCAGGGCTGCTGACCCAAGCACGGGCCTCTCCGGGTGCTCAGGGCTTCTCAAGAACCTAAGTACGGTCGTGTAACCAAAGCGTGCAGCCAGGAACAGTCAGAACCAGGGCTTGGGACACTGGCCGGTGTCCTCCCTCCCCACGCCGTTCCTTACACTTCCCTAGGTCCTGCTCCCTAAATGTGCCCTAGTCTCAGCCGAATTAAATCTCCTGTGTTCTGACGTCCCCCACTCACCTCATCCCCCCAGGCAGAGTCTGCTCTATTCTTCTGACAGTAAAAACACAAAAGTGGTTAGTGTTTGCCAAGTCCCCAAGGACGGCTAGACACTGTGCTGACCACCCCTCCTCAGCTGCCCCTCAACAGCATCTAGTGCCAACATTTCCTCTCCAGGCGACAGAGGAGGAAACTGAGGTTCAGAGGAGTACCGTGTCCCTGCTGGGCTTTGCATCTGCATCTGCCTTCCTGCAAAGCCTGTGACCCATCCCACCCCCATGCCGCCTGGAACAGCAGGGAGAATGTTTGTACGGGGGTCCCTGCAGACAGCTTTGTCCAGTTCTGGAAGGACCAGTGAGGAGAGTGGTGTCTTCCTTAGACACGCACAGTCCTCTCAAGCTCATCCTTGGGCCAGACTCAGGCTCCAGCGTCAGACATTTGGGGTCTCTGAGATGCTGTCAGCTCCCAGGCTAGTTCACCACAGCGCCGGGACAGAGAGAGGAGGCAGCGGAGCCACCTCGGGAATGACGCAGTGGCGCTGCCCGCCCGGGGCCTGGGGAGTGAAATGGCTTCACAGTGGCCGTGCCTCTAGGAGGAATGGAAGAAATAAATGGGGGCCTGGAAAACAAGGTCAGCAGGCAGTCGGGGGAAATGACAGACAGCTCGGAAGATGGAGCTACTGAGGACACGCAGAGGAGCCAAGAAGTCAGGATCCGCACCCTGAGCCCAGAGCGCCGAGGATTTACTGCTGACTCCAGGCCTCTGTGGAATCAGCCTCCAAGTCACGCGTCCCACTAGGAATGGTTTGAGACCATCCAAGAAATATTTGGGCAGCTCTAGAAGTGCAGGAACCGCTGCCCATCCCCATGTGTCGAGAACAAACAAATAAGAATTAAACCAGAGACGGCCGCTCTGAGACTTGCTCCCCACCTCCCTGTCCTCCCCTGGATGGGCTGGTGTCCCGCCTTAGGCTGTCGTCTGGGGAGAAGGAGCCTGCCTTGTTGGCAGGGGTCATTGCTCACTGTCCGGGCTGTGTGCTAAGTCTTGTTGTCATTTATGGCTATTATGTCATCATTATCTTGTCATTTGTGGCTGGCAAGAATATCCACAGTGAGTTGCGATTTGCTTTCTTTTGTCCTCTTTCTTACCCTCGCTCTCTCATAATTAAGAATTCCATTTAACTGTTTCGTTAACAGACACTGTTGGCTTCCTACCCTAAACTCTTCCCCGCCTTCTTCCTGGAAAGCCCGGCTTTCCCCTGGCTTTCTGGTTGAGGTGTCTGCTCTGCCTCCTCTTGACTTGAGGGAGGGGGGCCCTTCCCCTCCACAAAGGACGTCCTGATGGGCTGGGTCCCCACGGCGCCATCCCCTCTGCCAGTGCTTGGGCTGGGAACGAGCATGTGACGCATGTCTGGCCACTGGGGCATGGAGGACTGTGTGGGTGCGTCTCCAAAAGAGACACAGAAGACCAGAGTCGGAGGACTCCACTGCCTGACTCGAAGTCGTATTCTAAAGCGGCAGGAGCTGAGACCGTGGTGTAGGCAAAAGGAAAGACAAACCAGTCAGCAGGACAGAACAGAGGGCCCAGAGACAGATCCGCATTTACATGGCCAATTGACGCTTGGCAAAGGTGCCCACGGCGAAAGGAACACTCACGGTGCTGGAACAACTGGATATCTGTGTGGCAAAGCAGGGAACCTCGATCCCTACCTCACACCAGACACGAAAATGAATTGGAGCGGATTCAAAGGCCTCAGTGTAAAAGCTAAACCAGAAAGCATCTAGAAAAAAAAGACAAGGAAGAAAGAAAGTGGGGTCCCTCTTCTACTCAGTGCTGTGATGTCTGCATCGGAGCCAAGGAACTGCGCACCCGTGTTGAAACCGTGAGGAACCAGCCCAAACACGGCGTGTAGAGAAAAGGGCTTCGGGTCTGCCCTGTGTATGGCTTTCTTGTTATGTGTGATGGTGCACGGTTCAGCTAATAGCGCTGCATTCTCTGTTACTACAGCCAGAAGCATTCCCACAGAGACAGGCCTGTCCTTTTGTTTTCCCACCACACAGTATACCGTTCTACATAACTGTTTCTGTCCAGCCGATAAACACAAAACAGGGGACACTGACCTTCATGAGGAGTCTGAGGGATTGCTAAACAATGTCTTCTACGACTAGATCTCTCCTCATGTGCTGACTTTGGACTCCAGCCCCAGGGGCAGGTGCTGAGGTGCCCTGAAGAAAGAGCTGGGGTTGTCCTACTGCAGAAAGTGACCCATGGGGCAAAGTGCCTCCAAAGGCCAGAGACCACACTGGACTCATTTTCATTCGTAACCCCCAAGGCCAAGACAGCATCTAGAACACAGCAGAAGCATAATAAATAGGTGTTGTATGAATGGATGGATAGAACAGGAAAATTGCAAGCCCCTTCCTTATTTTATTGACTCATAAGCTTGATCGGTACAGTTAACATACAATAGGTGGTTCCTAGTTCCTTTAACAATTCCCCATAACTTATACTCTCTCATTACTTGAATCATCTCCCTAGGGGTTTGAAGAATGTGGACAGTCCCTGTGTTGGGGACAGGGCCATTAAAGCTGGCATTTCTGTGCAGTCTGACCTTCCCCCAAGCCAGGAACTCCCCCACCCCCTGCCGCCTACATGCCCACCGTCAGCACTACTTCCGCCAAGTTGAACAGCAAAGATGCAGAGACGTGTTCTAGAAGCCCCTGTGACACTGCCCTCGGCTCGGATAAGACGTCCCCAGCCGCTCCCATCAGCCCATCGCCCCGGTCTGTTCAGCAGATGAGCTCTTGTCAACCAGAAGATTCCGAGAGCCTGTCTCCAAGGGAGTGGAAGGCAAGCATGACAGCCAAGAAGAATCATTTCAAAGCGCTCAAAGATGCCAGGTCAAGACGGCGGGGCGGCAGGAACACATGATGAGGCAGCTGCTGTGAAAAACAATTTGGCGGTTCCTCAAAAAATTAAACATGGAATGACCACATTACCCAGCGATTCCACTCCCAGGTGTATGCCAAAAGAATTAAAACCAGGTGTGCAAACAAAACCCTGTACACTGATGTGCACAGCAGCACTACTCACAATAGCCCAGAGGCGGAACAACCCAAGTGTCCATCAGCGAACAAACAGATAAACAACATGTGGCCGAATAGAATATTACTCGGCCATAAACAGGAGCAAAGTGTCAGTACACGCTACAACACGGATGAACCTTAGAAATGTGATGCTGAGTGAAGGAAGCCAGACACAAAAAGCCTGGAGTCTGGAAATATCCACAATAGGCAAATCCAGAGAGACAGAAAGCAGATCAGTGGGTGCTGGGGCAGGAGGGATGGGGAGTGACTGCTTAAGGGGTGCAGGGTTGGGGGGAGGGGAAAGCGCTCTGCAACTAGATCGTGGTAATGGTTGCAAACATTGTGAATGTGCTACATGTGCTGAATTGTACATTTTAAAGTAATTAAAAGAGTGAATTTTATGTACGTGTATTTCATCCCAATTTTTTTTAAGCAGGGTATGGCTGCCTGGGGAGGGCAGTTGGCAAACCAGAGGAAGGGGATCTCAACTGACCAGAGTGCCTGGGGAGGCCAGCTGGGGCACCCTCTTCCCCTAAGGGAGGCTGAGTCCAGCCCCCGCAGTGGGGGTGATGGGTTCTGGGCCCTGCCTGAAGCTCTCTTACCACCCTGGACCCCTCCCCACTAGTCTCCTTTAAGTACCTGCCAATTTAATTTAGCCTTGGGAAGTCTCCCCCAATGACCGAAGAATCCACAGTGTTACCAAGATGATGTTGATCAAGGAAAAAGATCAATCCTAACCATTATGCCGTGACAGCTGACCTTTGATTAAAGCAGAGAATTGCAAAAGGAATCAGATTAAAGATGTTTAAATTTATGGTGTCTGGAGTTGCTTCCCAAGAAACTCCATTTGGAAAATCTGAAGGAAAGAAATGATGCTCCCCGGCCCAGACATCAAGCCACGACCTTCTTAGCATGAAGAGGAGCTGCTTGCCAAGGGCCGGGATTTATGGGGTGGACTCCGTCAGCAAAGGAGATCTAATTACATCTCATTTGACATTTAGAATTAATAGAAACAGGCAGGAATGAAAGCCTCAAGAACAAAGCAGTCAGTAGCTGCTGCATGCGCACACAACACAGAGCCTGCAGTGTACATTTGTCTTGAGCCTGGGAATTCCCCTGCACAAGGCTTAGTGAGGAGCAGAACTTGCTTCCGACCATAGATGCCAAGATGTCAGTCACTCGCTTTCCTATCATCTCCTGCAGCTGAGGCATGCATGTGTCACAGGCTCCACCCATCAAATACACTCACCTCTGGAACCAGAAACCCAAAGAAGCTGGTGGCCCCTTAGTGGCGGTGGCAGGGGCAGTGGAGTGAGCCACGGCCTCTAGTCATCAGACTAGGGCTGCGATGGCTTCAGGGGCTTGCGTCTGCCTGGGTGGCACCAAGCATCATTCTGTACCTCATGTGTGAGCACTTAATAGTGCTGCTTAAGTCAGGAAAAGTCACACTTTGGGAGGCCGGGGCAGGAGGGCTGTTTGAGGCCTGGAGTTTGACATCAGCCTGGACAACATAATCAGACTCCAACTCTACAAAAATTAAAAATTAAAAAAAAAAAAATTAGCTGGGTGTACTCTGTAGTCTGGATACTCTGGAGGCTGAGGTGGGAGATTGTTTGAGGTTGCAGTGAGCTGTGACTGAGCCACTGCACTCCCGCCCTGGCGACAGAGCAAGACTCTGTCTCTAAAACTAATAATAATAATAATAATAATAATCAACAAACGTTACCTTCTGTTGCCTACAATTAAGAACTCTGCTCCATTTCTTCTGGTAATGGCTTCCAAGAGACGTCCCCCAACCAAGGAGTGGTCACGTGACCCAGGCTGAACTAATCATCGTATCCCATTCCTCCAGCTACAGTGATTGGTCTAGAGATGGGCATGTGACCCACACAGAGCCAATCAACACCTTGCCCTGGCATGTTCCTACTGGGGAAGAATGTCTCTTGTCTCGGAGGTCGTGGGACTCACAGGCTATGTATTGGGGGCCAGCAGCCATGTTCCCTATCAGTAGGGGTCATCTGCAGTAGGACAGAATGAAGGCAGCGGAGTCAAGAAGCAGAGAGAGAAGCTTGACATACTCCAAGTCCCTGCTGCCACCGTATTTCCTGCAGCGTGATTGTGTGAATCAGTAACTTCCCTTCTCTTGCTTAGGCTCGTCCAGGTTGGATTTCTGCCATTTGTAACAAAAATCCTAAATAAAGAAGGTGGGAAATGCTACTTTATTCAGGAGATGCCTCAATGAGCCTGTTTTTCTCTTGAGATGACAACTGACTCATGGCTAAAAGGAGCAAAATCCCCAGGCACAAAAACGCCATTGGCAGGCCAGGCGTGGTGGCTCACGCCTGTAATCCTAGCACTCTGGGAGGCCGAGGCGGATGGATTGCTTGAGGTCAGGAGTTCGAGACCAGCCTGTGCAAGAGCGAGACCCCATCTCTACTAAAAATACAAAAGAATTAGCCAGGCAACTAAAAATAGAAACAAAAAATTAGCCGAGCATGGTGGCGCATGCCTGTAGTCCCAGCTACTTGGGAGGCTGAGGCAGGAGGATCGCTTGAGCCCAGGAGTTGGAGGTTGCTGTGAGCTAGGTTGACGCCACGGCACTCTAGCCTGAGCAACGGAGTGAGACTCTGTCTCAAAAAACAAAAACAAAAACAAAAAAAAAAAAACGCCATTGGCAGAGGCCAACATTGGTCCGTCGGCAGATATTAATTAAACATCTTCCTATGTGAGGTCCTGGCCTAAGCACTTTCACTATGTGTAAAACAATCCGGCATCCAGCAAGCACTCAATAACTGCTGGGTACAGCAAGCTATTATTAGCATTGGTCCCCATAGCTCCTTGCCATTTACAGCTCAAGTGGAGGGTTTGGAAAGGAGCAGGTTCAGGATTTGGGATGGGTGTTTTCCCCAACATCTCTGACTAAGGCCTCACCCCAAGCAGTTCCTCCTTGCCCTGTGAACTTAAAAAGGGAAAAATATATTTCTTTGATATAACCAGAACCGTGCTCACTGAGGGAGTTGATGACCTTTCTTGGAGGAAGCAATCCACTTTAAATATAGAACTTTAATAATTAAAGAGTTCCCTGAATTCCAATCGCAACATTCTTGCCAAGTCTCCCTCCCTGGGGCAGGAGCGCAATTCTGCACCTTCCCGGCCTGGAAGGGGAGAAAGTGCACGCCCCCCCACACACACAAACTCCTGTAGGGTGTTCCTCGAATTAACACATGGAACTCGACAGCTTGGCCTCTGTCTGACAGCCGGGCCTGCTCGGTGAGGCGTCACAGCCAAAGGAAACACCAGTGGGACTCAGCAGCAGCAGAGAGGCCGGTCGGTCTTTGCTGAAGACGCTTGGCGTGTCAGCGAAGGGGGACTCACACCTCATAGCCCTCGTTCGGCTTCCCGCAGGCCCCTTTCAACACGTCTCCCCCCAAGGCCTCTCAGGTTCACAGCCGCACCTCCTCCAGTCTCTTCCTCTCTCCCTCGCTCCAGCTCTCTTCTCCCTTGCAAATCTATCATTTTCTCCATCTGATAGCAATGAGCTCCTTCTAAAAGGCAAACAAATTTAGTGCCTTTAGACTTGTCCTAACTTCTTCACCCACTACCCCTCCTCAACCCACAAAACCCCAAAGAAAACAATAAAATCTTCTTTATGAGGTCAGGAGGGGGAAAGGCAGTGAACACTCAGACTGCTAGTAACCTTCCCTCCTCAAAAATGGCATCAAAAAACATAATGATAAGTAAGTTCTAGGCATACATGTGTTTGGATGTGCGTAGGCATAAAACTCTACCGTTAGCCATGAACTCCCCTTTAGGGAGCAGGGGACTGGTGAGATTCAAACCTGTGTGTGTGGGTCTGCCTCCCAAGGTGGGACAATAAATGACCCCAATGCTGCCATCAGGACCCAGCGCCATGCTCTGACTCAGCCTCCCAGGTGATCAAGCCATGTTGCCCTTCAGAAGTAAAACTGTGTCCTCTACTTGACCAATTCCTGCAATGGTGGCTCTGCTTCTCTCAGTAATTGATAGAGTAGCAGGTAGAAAATCAGCAAGGGTACGGGATGACTGAACAATACCACCAACTACCTGCATCTCATTGACATTTATAGAATGTTCCACCCACCATCAGAATACACATTCTTTTCTATTGTGAAAAATCACCAAGATACAACAAATCCTGGGTGGTAACAAACCTTAACAGATTTAAGAGAACTAAAATATATAAAGTATGTTCTCTGACCAGAATGGAATTAAACTAGATAGCAATAAGGAAAATGAAAACACAAGGTATCGAAATCTTTGGGATGTGGGTAAAGAAATGCTTAGGGGAAATTTTATAGCATTAAATGCTCATATTAGAAAAGAAGACAGTCTCATATCAATAATCTAAGCTTCCACTTTAAGAATATGGAAAAAGATGTGCAATATAAACCCAAAATGTTAATATAAGGAAGGAAATAAAGAGCTGAAATCAATAATGTGGAAGTCAGAAAGATAATAGAGAACATCAGTGAAGCCAAAAGCTGGGTCTTTGAAAAGATCAATAAAATTGATAAACTTCCAGTATGACTAACTAGGGAAAAAAGAAAAATCACCAATACCAGGAATGAAAGAAGGGGCATCACTACAGGCCCCACAGACATTCAAAGGACAATGTCAAAAACTCTGTGCACATACACTCCACAACTTACATGAAATGGACAAACTCCTCTAAAAGTGCAAAGTACCAAAATCACCCAAGATGAAGTAGATAATCTGATTCACCCTGTAACTGTTAAAGAAATTAGATTTGTAACTTAAAATTTTTTCAGAAAGGAAGACTTCATGCTCAAATTGTTTATTGCTGAATTATACCAAATATTTAAAGGGGGGAGGAAACAATTTTACTCAATAAAAGAGAACACTTTCTAACTGATTTCAAGAGACCAGCATTACCTTGATACCAAAACCAAAGACATACAATAAATGAATGCTACAGACCAATGTTTCTAATGAACACAGATGCAAAAATCCTCAACAAAATATTAGCAAAGCAAATTTGGACATACATAAAAAGAATACTATACCAAGACTAAGTGGCGTTTATCCTAGGAACACAAGACTAGTTTTATATTCAAAAGCGATCGATGTGATTCCCCATTTGAAGAGAGAACATCGTATGATCATAGCAATTGATTCAGAGAAAGCTTTTGACAAAATTCCACATTTATTCATGAAAAGGCTATTAGCAAGTAGGAATGGAAGAGAATTTACCCCCACCTGATAAATGGTATCTGCAAGAAAAGGACAGTTAACATCCTACGTTGTACTGGCAAGAGACAGAACACTTTTGCCCACGACTGGGAGCAAGACAAGGATGTCCATGCTTGCTGCTCCTCTCCAAAGTATTACAGGAAGATCCAGTCAGCATAGTCAGGCAAGGAAACAACAGTCCTCTAGACTGGAAAGGAAGAGCTAAAACTGTTCTTCTCTTCAGATGACATTGTTATCAGAATAGAAGATTCCAATAAATTTACCAAACAAAGAAAAAGCCCCAGAACTAATAAGTGAGTTTAGCATGGTAGCAGGATCAAGGTCAACAGACAAAAATCAATCTTATTTCTACTCACTAGTAATGAGCAACTGGAAATTAACATTTTTTTTAAAAAAACAATACCATTTACAATAGCTCCCCAAAATGTGTTACTTAGGTATAAATCTAAGAAAGCATGTATAAGATCCATATCTGAAAACTGCAAAATGCTGATGACAGGAAGCAAAGAAAGCCTAAAGACATGGAAAGACATGCTCTGTGCATGGATGGGAAGGCCCAGTACAGCAACTGAGCTGCAGACTTCATGAAATTCCAAAATAAATTAATGCAAGTATTTTAAAAAGAGATAAACTTATTCTGAAAGTTACACTGTCATGCAAAGGAACTAAAATACCCAAAGCAATTTTGGAAAAGAAAAAGTGGGAGAAATCACGCTACTCCATTTTAAGACTTACTATACAGGAGCAGTTATCAAGACAGTCTGGTATTGACAAAGGGACACACTGATCCTTCGATCAGAATAGAAAATCTGGAAATAGATCCATACGATTATGACTAATTTTTGACAAAAATGCAAAGGCATTTCTATGGAGAAAGGATGATCTTTTCCCCATATGGTCTTGGGACGACTGGACATCCATAAGCAAAAAAACCAACAATAATAAAAAAATAAACCCTGATGTAAACCTCACACCTTATACAAAAATCAATTCAAAAGGGATCACAGGTGAAAATATAAAAAAAACATAAAATCTAAAACTTTTAGAAGAAACATAGGAGAAAATATTCATGACTGGGAGATAGGCAGAGAGTTCTTAGACGTGACACCAAAACCACAATCTATAAAGGGGAAAGTTGATAAATTGACTTCATCAAAATTAATAGTGTTTGCTCTGCAAATGACACTGTTAATGGAGTGAAAGGACAAGCTACAGACTGTGAGAAAATATTTGCAGATCACATTTCCCACAAAGGACTTTATCCAGAATGAGAGCTCTCAGAATTCAACAATGAGAAAACAACCCAAAGAGGACATTGGCGAAGGCAAATGTTCACTATGCTCAGTGTCATTTGCCATCAGGGAAAGACACATTCAAGCCATCATGAGATATCATCACGCACTTAGTGGAATGGCAAGATTTGAAAAGAATACTTGGCCGGGCACGGTGGCTCATGCCTGTACTTTGGGAGACTGAGGCAGGAGGATCACTAGAGCTCAGGAGTTTGAGGCCAGTCTGAACAAGAGCAAGACCCCGTCTCTACTAAAAATAGAAAAATATTAGCCGGGCATAGTGGTGTGCACCTGTAGTCCCAGCTACCCAGGAGGCTGAGGCAGGAGGATCGCTTGAGCCCAGGAGTTTGAGGTTGCAGTGAGCTGCAATGAGGCCACTGCATTCTACCTGGGGTGACAGAGCAAGACACTGTCTCAAAATAAATAAAAAGAATACCGACAATTCTGAGTGCTAGCAAAGATGCAGCAGAGCTGGAATTCTCACTCATTGCAGGTGAAATGCAAAGTGGTACAGCCGCTCTGGAAAACAGTTTGGCAGATTCTCATCAAGTTGCGCATGCGCCTGCCATCTGAGCCAGCCATACCCTTTGGGTACTTGCCCTAAAGAAATGAAAGCTTAGGTTCACACAAAAACTTATCCATGAATGATTATAGTGGCTCTATTCACAATCGCAGAAAACTGGAAATGCCCTCCAGTAGGAGAACGGACAGGTAACCCAGGGCGCGGCCGCAGCCCTCAGCAACGCGAAGGAACAAGCTGCTGATACAAGCACCAGCTTGCAGCCACCTTAAAAGTACTAGGCGGAGTGAAAGAAGCCCCTCTCGGAAGAGCATGCTTTGAGGGTCATCTCTATGGTCTGATCCGCACTCAAGAAGTTTCTCTGACTGCGGAGAGCACGGAAACCACCAGGAGGAGGCGCAGCGTCCTCTCCCGAGCGTGTGTTGGTGTCCTTTTGCCGCAACTGCCGTTTGAGATTGATGACCGTCCTTCTCTTCCTTTGGGAGAGAGAGAGGACACTGTCTGAGCAGCTCCTTTGAAAATTGGAAAAAAAAAATAAAGCAGCCAGCCAGTCTCAAACAGTTACACACTGCATGCTTCCATTTCTATGATATCCTCAAAAACACAAAACTGTAGCGACAGAGAGCAGATCGGCAGGTGCCAGAGGTTATTAGGGCTGAGGGAGGGTGTGCCCGCCAAGTGCTAGCAGGAAGGAATTTTCTGAGGTGTGCAGCTGTTCTGATCCTGACTGCAGTGGCTGCTGTGCAAATTGATACATGTGTTAAAATCCACGCAGCTTTACAGCAAAAAACAAAGCCAGTTTTATTGTATTTTAATTCAAAAAATAAAATTTTAAAATATGGAACCCTAAAAATATCAGCATCGAATAGTAAGCACTACTGATATATATTAATAGCTCTGAAAAGAACTTAATATATGTTTTTAAATAAAAAGATTTTTCTTATCATAAAAACAAAACATGTTCATTGCAGTAAATTAGAAAAATCAATATTCTTTAAACCAGTTTCCCAGGGATAACCACTGTTATTATCTTGGTATTTATGGCTTTTGCTACATATTATAAATTGGCCTTTATAAATCAGTAACAATGTATCTTTCCACCTGTAGTTAGCAGAAGTCTTTATTTCCCTACATTTCCCCAAATATTGAATATTCCCCAAATATTGAATATTATTATTTTTTTAAGCTTGACCAATATGGTATCTGAAAATGGCTTATATTTATTTTCATATATTCTCCTGGTTTACTAATGAAGTTGAGTGTTTTCAACTTGCTTACTGGCCATGAAAATGGGGTTTTTTTTTTTGTTTTTTTTAAGGCTGGTCAAGTGGAGCAGTGGGATTGGAGAAGGAACAAAGGAATCTGTAACTGGTTGTGATCAATTAGTTGTAAACACCACTGCACTCGGACCAACCGAAAATGGGTTTTTTTAAAAAAAGCTTTAATGCATCTTTCAAGAGTCCAGGTGTAATGTTAATATCCATTACTCAGCCACTGTGCACCTCCATTTCCTCATCTGTGAAATGGGGACAATGACACCTCCTAGGCTGTTGCATTGAGTTCCCCAGGGTCACCTCCCAAATGAACTCTGCCCTTGAATCCTCGACTCAGGACCTGCTTCTGAGGGCTCTGAAATGAAGCCTGCAACATAGGCAAATGCGAGGAGAGACCACCCACACTCCAGGGAGACAAAACTTCATTCCTGGGCCCTGCAGGCAACTGTCCCTAAGATGGGACTTCGGCCTTTTGCCCATAGCCCTGACCAAGTCCGAGCCCCTGCTGACCACAGCGGGGCTTCCAGCAGACAATGCTGTTTCCCGAGAAATAGCCACGGGAATCACGGCATCGCTTGCTGAGCGTTTTCTACGTGTCCTCCCGCGTGAGTCCCACACTCACCTGGCAGACAGGTCCTGCTGTGACCCCCACTTTTCGGATGAGCAGATGGAGGAGTGCCTACCTGGCAGTCTGATGGAAACCTCCCTCTCACCTGCTCCCTCCCATCGCTCTGGGTGCAAATGGAGCCACCTGCAGAGTCTGTCCTCGGTCAAACCAGCTGTGTGGAGGAACCTCCTCCCCTGCCGGGTCTGTATGGTGTTGGCCTCCTCTGCTTTAAAGCTTAGGGAGCACGTACACAGGCAGGCAGTCCTGACCACGCTACCACATGCACTCGCCTCGCAAACGTCGCCAAGTGACCCCAGGCACAAAAGGCTGCACAGCGCAGGGTTCCGTGCGTGTGCATGAAATATCCAGAATGGACAAACCCATAGCGACGGGAAGCTTTCTAGTGGTTGCCAGGGATGTGGGACTGGAGGGAATGGGAAGCGAACAGGATTTCTGTTTAGGGTGGCGCAAATGTCTTGGAACTAGATCGAGGTGGTGACTGCACAACGGTGTGGTTGTACTAAATGCCTCTGAATCCTGTGCTTTCAAATGGCTAATGATTAGCTTCCTGTTGTATAAATCTTACCTCGATTTAAAAAGTGAACCGTGAGTGGGACAACTATGTTGCCCGATGTCCAACTCATTTTATCAGAGTTTACATTCTTGCTTAATTACTGCTAGCCGTGTCAGTAATATGCAGTGTCGGGAAGTGTCTTGGCTATCACAGAATACCACTGGCTGGCAATGCATAAACAAAGAAATTCAGTGCTCACAGTCCTGGGGGCTGGGTAGTCCAGCACCAAGGTGTGGCATCCCGCAATGGCCTTCCTCTTGTTGTCCCAGGAGGAAGGTGTCATGGGGGGGTGAGAGAGAGAACCCACTCCTAAAGGCCCCTTTTCTTTTTAAAAGGCCTTAAGCCACCCTTGAAAACAGAGCCCTCAGGCCCTAATCACTTCTTAAAGGCCCCGCCTCTTAACACTGTTAGGATGGCAATCAAATTTCAGCATGTGTTTTGGAAGGGACATTCAAACCACAGCAGGAATAACACTCAAGATTTGTTGGAATAAAAAATCTTTCCTCCTTTGTTTTTTTGGTATGGATTTGCTAAATATTCTGATTCCATGTCATTGGATATCATTTAGCTTTGTGTTTCGTATCTGTAGAGCACTCACAGCAGCACTCAGGTGCAAAATACTGTGTTTTTTTCAGTTATCAAGACACGCACAAAAGACTGGGGGGGACAGAAGCCGCTCCGAGGCGCCAGCTGGCTCTTCTGCGGGCGCTGGCGGTGTGCTGCCGTGACGGACGCAGGGACAGGGGCTCTGGTGGCTGAGCGTCCTTCAGGCTGCTGCTCCCTGCAGAAGCTGCACCCACATGGAAGGCGACAGAGGGACACACTACAAATCATGTCATTTCACTTTATGGGGATCATCATTTATCATCCTGTCCCCTGCAACTCTCTAACCTCTCGATCTTCCTCTGGCACTGAGCAAAGCTCAGCCCCGCCTTATGCTGGGTATCGATCCGGGGAATTTCCAAGTACTGACTCTAGTGACAGTGACTGTGCAGAGCAGGGCCGGGGCTCCAGCGTCCCTGTTCCCCTGTTCATGTAGCTGGGCAGGTCCTTGTGACTCCAGAAAAGGAGCTTGCGGGGAGGGGCAAGGCTCAGGACAATTCTACACGCCCACCCCTGCCCAGACCCTCGGCAGCTTTGTCTATGAGGACAAAGACCAGGAACTCCCTGGACCACGCTGAGCAAGAGGCAGGGCCCTTCTTGTTGTTTCACAGAGTGTCCTTTTTGCACCTCCAGGACTTTAGGGGTCTTGGATGCTCCAGAGACAGCCCCCGGGGTGGTTGCAGGGGCACCCAGGGGCTGGCAGGGCAGAAGCCATGCTGCACAGGGGGACCTCCCTTGCCTATCAGCCAGTGCAGGAAAGGCTCCTGATTCCACGTATTTTCCTCTCCAGAATTCTGTACTTGGACCAGGATCTTGAGTGCAGCTGTGCCAGTGGCCCAGCGTAAGAAGTAAAAGCTGAGAGCCAACTGGCTGGGACCAAAATTTGACCAAATGAAGGGACAGCAAATCTGGGGTGGAGAGAATTGGAAGTTGATAACAACATTCACTGCATCCATGTATGAAAGGCCTTCAGACATATGGTTCATGGACACTCACCAACAACCCTGGGAGAAACGTGCTTCTATCATCCCCACTTCACAGATCAGGAAACTGAGGCTCAGAGAGGTTCATATTCAGTATTGCCACAGATTGGACTGCAAGTCGGGGTAGGGCAGGACTGGAACCCAGGGCAGGAATGTTAACTACCAGTTAGTTACATTGTGAGATGAGAGACTTTGGGAAACAAGGGAATCCCCCCGCCTCACCCATATTTAATTAACAGCTAGATAGCATAGCAAGTGCGGTGGCTTTGAGACACTTTAAAGCCAGCCAAGAGAGCCAGCTTTCCCAGGCCCCAGCTGCCCTGGGTCTCCCAGGCCCCCCCAGGCCAGCGGTGGTGGATGGCAGTCCCTCCTTGGGAGAGGGGAACACTTCTCCTGCCCTGTCGCAAGCCTGGCTATGAGGGTGAGGATGGGGGCTGCGGCTTCGTGGACCTGGGAGTAGCTGTGGGCTGTGGGAGTAGCTGGCTGTCACCTTCCTTTGCGTCTTGGAGAGCCCAGGGCAGGGAGAGGCCAGAAGCCGGCCAAGGACACCCAGCAGCCCTGTAGCCACGGGGGCCACGGGTCTGACTTGCGTTTGCATCAGCAAGGTTGCATGTCCCCACACGTGGGCGTGGGCCTGTGGCCTGGTGGAAATCTCCAGACTCTGGGAAGCGCTGGTTCTATGTGGCCAAGGGAAAGGACACAAGGCCAAAGGTCATGAATCACATTGGTGGCCACGGCTTCGTGTCCAGGAGGCCTGGCCTCAAATCCCTACTCTGCCACTTATCAGCTGAGTGACCCCAAGCAAGTCACTGAACCTCTCTGGGACTGTTTCCTCATCTGGAACTGGGGACGATGACAGTGGCTACCTCACAGGGTGGAAAGGACAGCACACAGTGCAGTGGTGGCAGAGCCATGGGCTGGGAGGGCCAGAGAGCCAGCGTGAGCACCAGCAAGACCACAGCGTGGGCGGCAGGGCGTCTGTGGTCAGCACCATTTGCAGCCCCAGGTGTGCCCAGGAGGTGCTCTGGGACCCTGCCCACCCAGGCTTGCCACCTCCATTCCTGTGCCCTGAGGGCCCCTCCTGGGGCACACCCCATCCTGCCCGCAGCTCACAGTTCATGCCTGAGTGGCTGCCTGGCTGGGAACGGGACACTCTTGGGACCCAGCGCCCCAGTGTCCAGCAGTTTGTGAGCGGGACCCTCCTCCCTGGGCCCAGCCTCTGTCCCACCCCAGTGCCTCTGTCCCACCCCAGTGCCCCTGTCTCCCCCAGCCCAGCTCTGAGCTCCTGCTCCCTCCTCCCCACGCAACAGGCATCTGGGAGAGACCGGGCACCGATGCTGCCCAGATCCGGACTCAACAGCAGCTGTCTCCCCCAAACCCCGCCTCTAACCAAAGGCAACGTGCTGGGGGCAGGCGGAACAAGCCCCCGTCCCTCTGCCGACAGCCCGGCCTGTAAACGTGTGTGATGCCAGCGCCGGCCTCGAGGGGGCGCCGCATGGGGACTACGGGAAGCGCGAGCGAGGCCGGCACCGTGTTAGCTGTTGTCACTACGGTGCTCGTGCTCGTTATTCCTGTTACTTTGCTGCTAGCGCGGGCCCAGAGCCGTCCCGCCCGGCTGCCAGCGCGCCCAGAAGAGAGCCCAGGCCGTGCCAGCTACGGCCCGAAGGTGACCTTGTGTCTCTTCCTTCTGGGTGGATTCATCCGCCGGAAAAACTGATGTTCCATTGCGGGGGGGGGGGGGGCACCTGCCCCCCCTCCCTCTGCAGTTCTCTCCTCCCCCGTCTGTTCCCTGCAGCCCCGCCTCTGCGCCCGCTGCCCCCACGCCGCTGCCCCCGCGTGTCCAGATCTCGCCGTCCTTCCAGGGCAGCTCGGTCTCTCCTTGTCCAGGAAGGCCCCGGGGGCGGAGGTGGGGGGCACAGCCCACGCCCGCCGCCCCGGAGCGCTTGCGGGCACTGCCTTCCGTGGTGGCGGCGAAACCTCTTCCTGCGTGTGCTGCTTCCCGAGCAGGCTGAGCCAGCTTCACACACCCGGCTGGCGCGGCCACTGCGGGAACGGGGCGGGGCTCTGGGTGCACATCACCCGAGCGGCATGGAGCGTCCTGTTAGCTGATTTGATGCCTGAGCTTCAGGGTAAACCTGGGTCTCAGGTTTTCCCTGAGGATGACCCCTTCCAGGGCTGGGGAGTCCCTCCCTCCCTCCTCCCGGGCACAGCACCTTCCCCCTCAGGGCCCCCCATGGCCTCTGACATTGCCTGAACCTGCTCCTTCTAAAGCAGGAAGGCCATTTGACACCAAACATACTAATCGGGTCGTCAGAATCCTCAAAGGCTAGAGTGGGCCCCCCACAATGTCACAAAGACGGTCCCTTGCCTCCGGGGCAACCAGCAGTCCAGTGACTAGGACCTGCCCTCGGGTCGTGTGACAGTGGCACCAAAGTGACTATTCCCCACCCCTCCTCCTGACTCTGAACAAATGTGACTCTTCACATTTTAAACCTCTAAGATCTGCTTATAGGATGGCTCGTTTCAGGCCTCTGGGGAAAGGGGTCAATTTCTGAGGCAGGAGGTTGGAGAGACCATGAGAAGTTCTGGTCCCCAAGTCTTGAGGCCCTTGGCAGGGTCCCTCCTGAGCCTGCCGTGAGGCCAGCCTGCCCAGTCCCCTTCCTGTGGTTCCCCAGCGAAAACTGACCTGGTCTTGGGTGGCCTCCCTGGGCTCCTGGCTAATCCAGGGCCTCTAGGCCCCCAGGACCCCCCAGGAGTCCCTGCGGTGGGGACCCCTCCGTGTCCTGCACACTTGGAGGAGGAGGGCGAGGTGGGAAAGGAAGAGGGGATGGGAGGGCATGGGCAAGAAGTGGAGACACCAGCGCACTGCACGGTGCAGGTGTTTATTAAGTCACTCTGGCAAACATTCAGAGTTTAGTTGCAGCATCTGCAGGTGGCATCAAACCATTTAAGGTGACCCAGCGATCACTTGATATATTAAAGAGAATATATCAGCCGGGCGCGGTGGCTCACACCTGTAATCCTAGCACTCTGGGAGGCCGAGGCAGGTGGATTGTTCAAGGTCAGGAGTTCGAAACCAGCCTGAGCAAGAGCGAGACCCTGTCTCTACTATAAATAGAAAGAAATTAATTGGCCAACTAATAGATATAGAAAAAAAATTAGCCGGGCATGGTGGCACATGCCTGTAGTCCCAGCTACTTGGGAGGCTGAGGCAGGAGGATCGCTTGACCCTAGGAGTTTGAGGTTGCTGTGAGCTAGGATGACGCCACAGCACTCACTCTAGCCTGGGCAACAAAGCGAGACTCTCTCAAAAAAAAAAAAAAAGAGAGAGAGAATATAAATTGGGTTGTTGGCACGGAGACCCAAGGTAACTTAATCAAGGTAGAGATGTGTCTCTCTTCCTCCTAACAGTCCCAGTGTAAAAGGCCCGGGCTGGCGTGGTGGCTCCATGGGGTGGGGGCCCAGTCCCAGGACAGCTTGTTTTCGGGGTTCTTGGTGCGGCCCGCAGGAAGGGGGAGGAGGGCGGGAAGTTGTGCTCATCTGGCTCATCCATTGGTCAGAACTGAGTCACATGGCCACCCTCGGCTAAAGGGAGGCTGGGAAATGTAGTCCTTTATTCCACGTGGCCCTGTGCTCAGCTAGAAAGAGACAGGGGACGCTACTGTACCCAGGCGCTACCATACCCAGCGAGCTCACTGTACCTAAGCCCAGCAGGCTTTCAGAACCACTGCTTGTGCCCACCGCCCTCCCCTGGCTCCTCCAGACCAAGCAACCTGGAGGATAAACCTTTTGCCCCTGAACTTCCCAGGCAGGAAGATGGCACGGAGAAGGAGGCCACAGCAGGGCGGGGATCGTGTGGCGTTCCCACCCCGCTTCCCGACTGCCTCCTCTTCCCTGCGTCATCTCCTCTGTATGCCTGGCGATGCCTGAGCCCGGCTGGGGTGGGGGTGGGGGTAAGATTTAGGGAGATACTTTCTAACATGCAGGTGTGAGTTTGGGGTTTGGGCGGCCAGGCGGGGAGAGGGCCCCGTGCTCCCACACCCAGGGAATGGCAGCCCGTCTGAGCCGTCCTGGCAGAGCAGGTGTCGCGGCCGGGGAGAAGGAGCCGGCTCTGTGCCGCCGCTGGGCCTCGACCCACAGCGCAGGCCGGGCCAAGGGCGAGTCAGCGCAGGCCCTAGCCCGCCCGCGAGCAGAGCGAGGCGCTGTGACCCGCCATGTGCCCTCGGCAGCAGGGCCTCTGAGCCGTGGTCCCTGTAGGCACCCAAGGCTGCCTGGAAAAGACCGGCACTCCGACCGGCACAGCTGACGCCCACCGCCAGCCCACCGCGCTGGAGCACGGCCCCCACCGCCCTCGTGAGGGCCCTTGGGGCGCCGTGCAGGTTTCCGTCAGTGCAACCGGAAACGGAGCGTCAGGAGGGCACGTAAATGACCTCCAATCTCGACCTCGGGGACAGTCCCCAAGTACATGAAACACCCTCGTCAGGAATCAGCGCTCCAGAGGGCATCACATGAGCATGCTCAGAATGCACCGTTATTACAGTCTACGCAGTGTTTGTTAGCACGAGGATGTTAGAAATCCCTTTTCATAGAGGAAGCGCAACGTGAGGAGGATAAACCTTGGCTGGAAGGACTCCCAGGAGCTCGGCATCTTCGCACGGCCAGGGAAGAGCCCAGCAGCCTGTCGCCTCCAGACCTGTGCTCTGGGGCAGGGCTCCTGGGGCCCGAGCGCACCCCCCCGAACCCCGACAGGTACAGGTGTGAGGCCGTCTTCAGACCTGCTTGCTAGTGACCGTTTGGACGTCTGGCAGAATTTTTTCTGCTTTGGGGGGAGGCTGCAGGGGAGCGCTGTCCAGCCATCACCTGCCTGTCACTGGGGAGTCCGTATTTTCACCAGGAGACCTGTCACTTAGAACACACGTCCAATGTCAAGGTCTGATTCCGCGACCTGCGGCCCTAACCACTGTCCCACGATGCCTTTCCGTGCCCCCTTTGATCCCTCTTGCAGCTCTGGACGTGTTCTGGCATCTTCACTGCAGGCCCTGCCAGAGCCAGACGCGGAGGGTGACATCACCACACCCCTTCCCAGCGGCTGCCCCAGCCCCACAGTGGAGGCGGCACGGGGCCTCCAGCTTCGTGCTGCAGGTGGTGTCGGTGTGATGACTCTGATCACAAAGCCAACTCTGAACCGGGGCTCATTCCGATGTCGCCGGCTCGATCTCATCAACCTACATACTTCACGCGTCCTTCAAGTGCCTTTGGCCAAGAGCGATGTATTTCTAACCAGCAGCTCCGCCCTTGACTCCACACCTCCCGTCACTGCTGAGCTCGTGTCCCCTCACCCAGCTCTGGAAAGCAGGAACCCATCGCCACCCCGACGCCCCTCCCCCCAGCGTGGCAGGGCCTGTGCGTGTCGCCTACTGACCAGAGGGGGACCACGTGGAGGGCTCTCCACCACCCCAGGTTTGAGGCTGAGGGGGACCATGCTGAGAGCAGAGAGCTCATCTCCCCACCTTCCCCCCACGCAGCCCCCCATGTGATCAGCGGCCAATCTCGGGGCCCTCAGCGCCTGGCCCGTCACAAGTATAAAAGTCACATCTGGGTGAGTGAATGATTAGCCAACAGCGGCAGGACCCCACCAGACACCCTGCAGTGCACAAGTCTCACCCGGGCTCTCGAAGTTCAGTCCCCGGATGAGCAACACAGCACAGCCTGGGAACTTACTAGAAATGCACATTCTCAGGCCCCGGCCCAGACCTGCAGGCGGGGCAGGCAACCCAGGTTTCAACAAGCCTCTGGGTGACGTTGACACGTGCTTGACTTTGAGAACCCCTGGTCAAGGCTGATTGTTTTCAGGCATTTTTTAAGCAGCGGAAGCCCTTTCGAGATTCCCCAAAAGAAGCAGCAGGCGGAAAAGGGGGTGCTGTGACTGATACCTGGGGCAGGTTCACCTGCCAAGTTCTCAGCCTCCCAGAGACATGCCTTGAGATTTTCTGGTTTAATCATTACCCCCAAGGTTCTCACTTTGCACATTCCTTCTCTTGGGGAAACTGGGCAGACAACACCCAAAGCAAGAGAAAGGCATCACAGGAGGAAGAAACCTAAAACGAAATGGAAGAGAACAGAAACAGACAAAGCAACAGGCCCACACAAGGGAGGCAAGGACAAGTCCAGGAAGCATGTTTAATCGGCATGACATGGACAACATACAGCAGGAGCACGGGAAGGCCTGGGCATGCCACACGGCCCCGTCCACCGGCCAGGGCCTACCCCTTCCCCAGAAACACACACCAGAGGAGTCAGACAAGACAGCACCCCAAAAAGAGGCTCAGAGGGGCTGGGAAGGCAAGCAGGGAAGGAAACAAACAACTACGCCAGGAAACAGTGCCTTTTTTGGTTTGTTTTTGCAAGAGTCACCCAAATTCCTCTCCAAAGCTGCAGGCTCCAGGTGAGGCACCAACAATTCAGGGCATGGCTTCCACCTCTGCAGGAGGCTGGGGTCACCACGCTCATGTCCAGGCCGTGCCAGGCCCCTGGGAGGCACCCGAGCAACCACTCTTGCTCCCATGGAAGGGAGGCGGAAACTGAGACCCAGCGAGCAGAAGTGATTTGCAGAGTCCCAAGGAAGCTGCCCACTGAATCAGACCGAGAGTGAGGTGGGCCTCCCTGGGGCCACGAGCCACTGCAGTGACAGGGGAAGACAGGGCCACGTGCAGCAGGGGGCAGGGGGTGTTCTGCATTTATCTCAGTCCCGGAGAGCAGACAGAGCCTGAGCCTGGATGCCAAGATGCCAAGACAGAAGATGGGACCAGCTGTTTATTCAACAAAAGCCTTTTTATTCATTCAAAAATTAACCATTGGGTTTATTCTGCAGATATTTAAAAAAAAAAAAAGGGCGGTTGGCAGGGCAAGGCTTCCCATCACCGCGCCCTTATGCTAGTTCACCTGCAGGGGGCGTCTGGGAACACACTGCCAAGAACGTGGAGGCCCAGGCCCTCCTGGCTGCCCACCTCCCTCTGGACCACCTGCTGGGCAGGACTGCAGCCCCCAGATGCCTTTGAGGCTCGCCAACACCAGGGGGCGCCCCATGCCTCCTTGAACCCCTTACAAGCTGAAACTGTGCTGGGAACCGGCTGGCTTTCCAATTGGCAATGGGGAGGGGGGGAAGAGTGGGGGCTTTCTCTCCTGGGAGGGACCCCCAGGCTTCCCGACCTCCCCCAGCCCTCTTCCCACGAGAGACAACGTCCCCGAAAGCCCAGGTGCGTTGTTCTAGGAAACCGGCTGTCGGGTGGGGAAGCGTTCCGGGGGAAGAGATGTACAGAGGGTGACACCTATGCTAGCCTGGATGTCATTTAAACGCTGCCCGTTAAATAATGGAAACATCGTCAGGTTCTCCGGAGTCACCATCGACACAAAGTGAGGTGCAGACACTGAGGAAGAGGCCTGGCCCCCGCCCCGCCCCGCCCGGCATGACGCTCTGCAGAGGGGCTGAGGGCCTGGCCTCTGGGGCGGACGCCAGGGAGGGCAGCAGGCGCCCAGCGGGGCAGGGCCTCAGTGGAAAACAAAGTAGGGAAAGGCGAGGGCTGCGCAGGAGGGTCTGGCCTAAGGCTCTGAGGGTGCCGCCACAGAACCTCGGCGGTGAGAAGAGGGTACAGAAACCGGTCCCTGCCTGGCAACCGTGAGCGAAAGTGACCAGTGTCCAGTCAGAAGGGAGAACCTTCTGGCAGCTCTGGGCTGTCTCAGGGCTTGGGACACAGGTGTGCCCGAGGCATAGGCCCGAAGGTCCCCAGGACACCGCCTGCTAAGGACAAAAGCCACACCGTGGCTCCAAACCAGGAAGAAGGCCAAAGGGCAGGGCGACTCGGCCACAGTGGCTTTGCCGTGATGCCTCCGGGACAGGAGGCACAGCAGCACCGCTCCCACTTGACCAGAGAGGCAAGTCGAGGCTCAGGCAGAGGCCAAAGAGAAGGAAGCTGACCTGGGAAAGACCCCACTCTCATTCTCTCAACCCCAAGTCGCCAAGTCCGTCCCCTGCCCTGGGACCCCAGCTGGGAGCCGCCTGAGGAACGGCAGCGACGGGTGGTGAGCCCAAGACCTCCCGGGCAGAAGCCGGCCAGCAGGGTGCCCAAAGAGTCCACCCTTCAAAGTTGCCTGTGAAGGCAGAAGCACTGCTCCCCACCCCCGCAGGACCTGGGGGGCTGACGGTGGGGCCAGAGCGCAGCCAAAGGGGCTGCCCATGCCAGGGGGAGATGGCGGGAGCTGGCCGACTGCCCAGCTGGGGTGTGGACGCGGCAAAGCTGCTCTGGCAGAGGATTTGTGTGCCCAGAAGCCTCCGTGCCGAGGGCGGAGCAGCAGGCAGGCCTGGCCTCCTGGGTGTGCAAAGTGGAGAGCAAGGACAACTCGGGGGAGCCGAGGGCCAGACCTGCCCCTGGGGACGGGACGATAGGACGTGGGCTTTGCAAAGCAGCAGCAAGAATTCCAGACCCAGGCCTGGCCCCGAACAGCTGGGAGGCTGCTTCTCACCCCACAAGGCTTCCCTCGGTGAGGACTAGTTCTGGGCCAAAAAGGGAGCTCAAGGGTCCAGGTGGGACCCGAATTGCAGCTGGGAGGGACAAGGAGTGGCCACCCAACACATCTGGCTTATGGGACAGACCCCACGCAGAAGCAACCAACGCTGTGTGCCCAAAGACTTGGCCACGAGATGCAGCCGGGGCCACGCTGTGACTCCAGCAAACGCAGCCACAGGCCACAGAACCACACACTGCAGGGAACCAAATCCCAGGCTTGGAATGACACGATGTCAGCACGGAAAGGGCCTTCAGGACCAACCAGGCCAGGCCCCCAGCTCTGCACGCTGGGCAGCTGGGGCCCAGAGGGCAAGGGCCAGACCTGGGACTTCTGACCTCTGGTCCAGGGTCACCTGACATTGCTGGTGACGGCTGTGGGGCCACTCCTGCCTCAGTGGCAGGCAGAGCTAGAAGCCTCCCGTGAGGGCGTGCCGGCCACAGCCCCAGGAGCAGAGACTCTCTCAATGGGACTGCCGGGAACTCTGCTCTGCTCCCCTCTCCGCCAACCCTTGAGCTAAGCGAGGGACAGTAAAGAACACCGTGTCCTCCGCTCAGAAAAGCAGACAGGGAGGTGGGAAGGCCGAGCAGAGAGTCCTGGATATCTTCAAGCCCCCGCCCCGCCCAAGGAGGTGGAGGCGGCCCTTACTTCTGCCAACGTCTCGCAGAGACCGACCCTCCCTACGCGGCCGATGTACCCGGTCCTTCTTCCTGGAGTCCTGTGTGAGCACAAGGCTCTTCGTTTCCCATACCGCGGCAAACAGAAAAGTGAGAGTTAAGAAATCTAAAGATGTTCCCTGTTCGTCCTCGGAAAAAATGTGATGGACCCAGAGGAGAACAAGGTTGGCAGGGGGTGGGGGGCAGCAGGGAAAGGGGACTTGGGGGGACATCCGGCTGGAGAAAACAGTGCATTAGCCAGTCAGGAAATCCTACCTCTCCCCTCTCCGAACATCAAGCACAGTATCTGAAAAAAAAAAAGTGTTTTTTGGCATCTCGGCCTGCTGCAGGCCACCGGCCTCCCGAGCGAGCGTGGCGGGCGGGCGGGCGGGGCGTGCACATGTAAACGGGGGCCCCCAGCCCTGGGAGCTGCAGGCCCGGGAGGCAGCAGCAACGGTTAACAACCAATAAATAAAAGATATCAATTATATATGTATATAAAAAAAACCTCACTTTCCCCACAAAGAGCACAATACTGTTATCACAAAAAATCGTCACCCTCATCGCTAATCATCCTGGCCACGCAGGTGGTTTTGCTGCTAAAAGGGACGACAGGTAACGCTAATCGGCCAGGCCCCCTGACACCCAGGCCCGCCACCGCCTCTCGGCTGCCAGGGGACCGGGGGCTCGGGGGGTGGGAGGGGCGGAAGTCCCCAAGGCCTTCTCCCCATCTGTCAGTCTGTATCTTCTAGGACAGAAGGTAGTCGTTTTTTTCTTTTAGAACGTCTGTTTGAAATAAAAAACGAAAGCACACGCAGGAGAGCGGGAGGAACCGAGGGGCTGCCTGCGAAGCGGCCCGAGTCCGTGGTTTTGCAGAGGGCTGTAGCCTTTTCCGTTTCGTTGTGTCGTCTTTCGAGCGGAGGTTTTTGGCAATTGGAGCCGGTGGCTTCAGGTGGCGGGTGGGTGCAGGGCAGGGGCGGGGAGAGCCGGGGCCTCCCGGCACGAGGGCAGCCAGCCGGCCTGTGTGGACGCGGAGGAAGGCCGGGGGGCACGTGGGGCGGTGTCGGGGCGGAGGTGGCCTCGTGGCACGGGAGGAGGCGAGTGGTTCCCAGGCATCTGGAAGACACAAGGGGGCAAGCCAGGTTAGGGGGGCTGCCAGGGACAAGCGGGCAGGAAGGCTGGCTGGGGGCAGGGTGGCATTCTACGCCAGAAAGCCCAAACATGTTCCTAACCTCCGACCCGCCCACGGGGTTCTTGGTGCTTATCCTTAATAAATAAATAAGATGTCCACCACAGTATCACCTGTAACAGTAAAAACCGAAACAAAACAAAACGAAAAAATGGAAGTGAGGGGGAACAACCTAAGTGTCCAATATCAGGGGATTAGGTAAATAAATTAGGACACTCCCGCAGGATAAACTGGTTTACAAACATTAAAAACAGGGCACGGAATGGCCAGTAAGGACAGGAAAAACACACAGTGTCATTAGTCATTGTGTTCTCCTCCCCAGGTGACCGTGAACCTTTGTGACTTGCCCCACTCTCCTTGCGACAGCCCAAGGGGGTCTTTGTCCCTTGCAGTTGAAGGAGCTCTGACTGAGGGCCCACGTGAAAGAACGTTCAGCCTAGTATCTCCCAGTCAAAAACTGCAAACATGAAGCTCATCAAACATATCTAGATTCATAGTGACAGTTTTTTTAAAAAGTTGCTGGTCACATCTACCGAGTATCAGAAAACCAACTCATTTTGTAAACTGGTAAATAAAGAGAAAGAATGGGGCAGCTACCCTGTCTTTCCTGTTAAAAACCAGGCCTGGAGGTCGCCAGGTAACTGAGGAGGGGGCGTCTTTCCCTTTGTGGAATGAATCCAGCTAACACGTGAAGAAGGAAAGGCAGCGTTAGAACGTCACTGGTTTGCATGATTGAATCTAAGCAATGACCGACAATGGCTGCTGACGTCCCCAGAAGTCTGTGCAGCCCGGTGGACTCACACACCACCACTCGTGAGCTGTTCTTTTCCAAAACGGCCTTGGCATCCCACTACTCTCCACCACCGCACGAGGATATTTCCATGCCGAAGGGTTTTCATCCCTCCCCCAAATTGTCAACAACCTAAGAGTCCAACACCATGGGACTAGTTAAATCACAGCCAAGCCATATCGTGGAATACTACGCAGCTGTTAAAAAGGATGGTCTCAAACAATATTTAATGATGTGGAAAATAAGCATGATCGCAAGCATAATTCATTGACTGAAGGGCCAATAAATTATGTAACAGCAAGTTATCTAGGGAGTCAGAGACATCTGGAACCCGAGGAGGCAAAAGAATCGCAAACGTGATAGAGCATGATGAGATGTCATGGCTGCGAGTCTTCTCCTGGAAATGTCATGCAGAAGGAAGAAGGCCACTTCCTGGCAGAGCTAGAGAAAGGTGGGTCACGTCGAGGGACAGCCCGTGTCACTAGGAAAGGCGTCTCATGGAAATCACCTGACACGAGGATTTGCAAAAGAGGACCGTGAAAAAGCAGACGAGAGATCAGTATTTACCGTGGGACGTATCAAGCATTTCTATGGCAGAAATAACGAGAGTTCCTTTCCAAATTGGTTTTAATCATGTATTCCCATGTGGCTTTGTTGCTGAGCATTAAGCGTGCAAGCGCTCAGTTCTTTTTAAATCCCTCTGGGCGCTAACACGTTCACTGTGGTTATATCTGGGTCGCATATGAGGAGTTTTAAAACAAACTTTTTAATTGAGGCTTTCTTTCTACACATGTTCCAATGTCTCTTCGATGAAAAAGGATTTCTTGTGTAAATTAATAATAATAATAGAAGCTTCAAAACGGGGCAGGCCTCCTGAACAAAATACCAGCAAATCAAATTTGATGATAAATAAAAAGGATAACACACTCCGGCTCAGCGGAGTTTCTTCTAAGAATGCGAGGTGGCTTAGCATTCAGAAACTATCTGTATGATTTATCATACGAACAACGAAAGAGGAGGAAAGTTATATAAGCACCCTGATAGAAAAATCACTTGATAAAACTCCACGCCATCCATGATTGTTTTTAACAAATACATCCTAGCACACTACAAAAGATGGAAACCTCCTAAATCCACCTATCTACAAAAGTCTGTCTACAGGAGAGCAACAGCAAACATCGTCACTGAGGTGAGTGATCAGAAGCGTCTCCCCACGCTTGTACAACACCGCACGGGTGGTCCCATCCCGTACAACTAGGCAGGAAAAGGAAACAAAGGGCAGAGGGTAGGAAAGGAAGAAATAAAGCCTAGACCACCCAGAAGAATCTGAAGCAGACTCTCAGATCTCACAGATGAATTTAGCAAGCGCCTGGATACAGGGTCGATAAACAAAAACTGAATTTCTATAAACCAGAAACAAACAGAAAACACAATTTTAAAATTATGATTATAATGCATCAAACATCTAGGAGTAAATCTATCAAAAGATGTGAAAGATTTTTTTTTAGCTGAAAACAATAAAATTGAATAGAGAAAAAATTTTAAAGACCTAAATAAATAGAGACATATACCATTTTCATGGATTGGAAGACTCAACATTATAAAGATGCCAATTCCGCTCAAATTGAACGGCAGATGCAACTCAATACAATCAAAATCTCAGCCCACGTGTGTGTGGTACATGTATGTGTGTGTGTGTGTGTGTGTAGAAATTTATAAGCTGATTCTAAAATTTACATAGGAATGCCTAAAGTAGTCTAGGTATTCCTGGAAAAGTGATGAGGTGTCACTTCTAAGATTAGGTTATAAAAAGGCTTCCCCTTGGGCTCTCTTTCTCCTTCCCTCTTGGAGAGCTCACCTTGAGGGAAGCCAGCAACCGTGTCACTCACTCACTCACAGGGCACAGCAGAGAAGAGGCGGGAAAGGAGGTGAGAAAAGGTGAGAAAGAAAAAGGAAGACAGTTGCCTGCCAGCACTCTGCTGGGGCAGGCGCTCATTCCGCACAACGAATCCAACTGGATAAAAAGAAGGACACGCACACGTCTGAGCGATTGCGAGAGAGACCCGGGAGCTGAGGTCTTCGGGAGGGGCTGAGACCCCGGCCCTCGCTGAGTACTGACTTTCAAAGTGTCTTCTGTGCAGGCAAACTTCAGTTCAAGCAAACTCACAGGCTGAATCCAGGTATATAAAAATGATAAAAACAGGCTGGCCGCGGTAGCTCACGCCTGTAATCCCAGCACTCTTGGAGGCCGAGTGGGGAGGACTGCTTGAGCTCAGGAGTTCGAGACCAGCCTGAGCAAGAGTGAGACCCCGTCTCTACTAAAAAATTTAAAAAAAAAGAGAAAAACAGAGGGACTCTGGCTCATTTGCCCCCCAGGCCCCCACTCCCGGCCGTGCAGACCCAGGCACCCCTGGAAACCCAGGCACTCACCCGCCAGCCCTAGGCGTCCTGTGGCTGGGTTTCACCCCTGCCCCCACCCCAGGCCCTGGGTGCTCCGACTCACCGCAGCTCTGGGCCCTGGACTATACCAGCCCGTCGTAGAGGGACAGCGCCTGCACGATGGAGGGGTCTGCCTTGGACCCTTCCTGGAACTCCTGCAGCGTCAGCTTCCCGTCCGCGTTCTGCAAGCAGGGAGAGGCCGCTGAAGGCGGAGCCCGCCTGCCTCCCAGGAGCGCGGCTCTGGGCCAGGCCTGCCCAGGGCTGGTCCCAAGAGAACCTGCACGTCAGGTCAGGAGGGAGCAGCGCGGCACGGCCCAGACAGACCTCGGCACTCACAGGCCGGGCGACCCTGGGCCTGTGCCCACCTCTCTGGGCCTCTGTCTCCCGTCTGAGGACTGAGGATACTTGGGTGGCTTCCTCGGGGCACTGTGGCGAGAGCTCCCCGCTTGGCAAATGAATCCGCCCATCACTCTGCGCTTATCATTGTCACGGCTGCGAACTCCCATGAACGGTGGTGGGGTCACTCCTGGGAGGGTGTTTAAACGTCCCCTGGGGCAGCCCGCACAGGCCCCAGGAGGCCAGGGTAGGGGCCCATGCAGAGCCCGGAGGAACCTCAGCGGGTCTGTGGGGGAGGGGACGGCTGGGCTGGAATCCCTGCCCTGGAGCGTCTCTGGAGGAAACCTGTGGGGCCACAGGGAAAAGGCAGCCGCGGAGAGCAGCACCTGCGTGGCCTTGGCTCCCCAGGGAGGGTGACCGATGGCGGCGGCCTCCCTGGCAGCCACCGCGCGGCTGTGCTCGGGGGACAATCACTGCGAATCCGGCACCTGCGAGCACAGTACGAGCTTGATCTCATGGGATCCTCACGGACACCCGGGAAGAGGGTGCTGCCCTCATCCCCACTGACTGACTGGTAAGGAAACTGAGGCTCAGTCACCTCCCCAGGGTCCCATGGCTGGTTCCGACAACGTCAGACTCCAGGGCCTGTGCTGTTTCCCAAAATAAGGGAGGTACGAATGGGAAGGTTTAGGGGGTGCAGGGCCTTGGCACCGAGCAGCGCTGACTCACGCTGTTAGACACTTACTATTCCTTGTTCCACGCCCTGTGGGTAGATCTGATTGTTACCCAGAGGCCAGCCCAGTCGGAGGCTAGCACATCTTTAGCGGCCTCGACCACGCCCTGGTAGAGGGCCCTTTGCTAAGCAAGGAAGCACAGGCCTCAGGCTCCAAGCTTCAAGGCCAAGCAGCATGTCCAGCCCGGACATAACGAGAACCCCTGTCGCAGTGATCTGTGTTCTTGTACTGAAAGCGAGCAATACTGATTTCCTTACCACTGTGGTTTCACATGTTCGTTGAAAAACTAAGACATTTTAGTTTAAAATGAGTCTGGGGGGCAACGTTCATTATTCGGGTGATACAGACACTAAAGGCCCAGCCGTCACGACTGCACAATATAGCTGTGTAACAGAACCTACACCAGTAAAGAAAGTGTGACTTAAAGAAAGGCTTCCTAACCTGGGCTCTGTGGGTGGAGTCCAGCAGGCCCGCGAGCCGGGGGGAGACGTCAATCTTTCCTTCCACTAACCCTAAGGGAAATGTAGCTGTCCCTCAGCGTGGGCCTCGGCCACCATCCCCAGCAGAACCAGCCGTACCCAAGACAGTGTCGACAGCGGGGATCATGGGTGTTTTCACAGCACACCACGGTGGCTGCAGATGTCACCGCTTCAAAACTATGGGGCTTATCAGAGCCACCACATCTTATCATTCAATGTATTCACAGAGGGGTTCATCTAATACCATATTACAAACTCTTTTTTAAGAAATACTTTGACAGCTGCATTCCAAAATAACTGGCCTCCTTTTTTTTTTTTTTTTTTTTGGAGACAGAGTCTCGCTTTGTTGCCCAGCCTAGAGTGAGTGCTGTGGCGTCAGCCTAGCTCACAGCAACCTCAAACTCCTGGGCTCAAGCCATCCCCTTGCCTCAGTCTCCCGAGTAGCTGGGACTACAGGCATGCACCACCATGCCCGGCTAATTTTTTCTATATATATTAGTTGGCCAATTAATTTCTTTCTATTTATAGTAGAGACGAGGTCTTGCTCTTGCTCTTGCTCAGGCTGGTTTCGAACTCCTGACCTCAAGCAATCCTCCCGCCTCGGCCTCCCAGGGTGCTAGGATTACGGGCATGAGCCACCGCGCCCAGCCTGGCTTCCCTTTTGATTTTATGGATTTTAATGTATGTACTTAAAGCCATTATTCTGAGAAGCTTGTAGACTTCTCTAGAATGCCAAAGGGATCTGTGGCAAACAGACAGACAAAGGGCTTAAGGACCTTGGCAGATTAAGGAAAACAAGTTGGGCAAACTCACTTAAAACCCAGGACATTGGATGGGGATGGCTGCCAGCTGGGGACGGGACACCAGGCCACGCCGCCTGCCTTAGTGTCAGCAGCAAGGCCAGGCCCAGGCTGCGGGGTGCCCCTCGCCCCCACACCTCGCCTCCCTGATCAAGGGCCGCCCCCCGCCCAGCCTCACCTTGTCCATCATGGCAAAGATCCGGTCCACCCTCTTCTCCGGAGTGTTCTCCTCCTCGGGGAGCTCCACGGTGTTCCCCTGCCAGGGACAGATGAGGCGGGGGCTGGGCCCTGGCACCCTGGGCTTTGGGCTCCTGGCCAAACATTTGCGCCCCGGGCCTGGCTGGTTCCAGACGGGGGCCACCTCCGCCTCCCACTCCCGTCTCGGCCATTCTGCTCGGAGCACCCTCCCAGCCTGCCCAGGCGGAGACGGAGGGAGCGACCCAGCCAGTGGCCCCCACTCTGACCCTGGGCAGGGAGCGGCTGCAGGGGTGTCCCCTCCCTCCAGGCCCGCTGGCTAACGCGGACGCCCTCCCTCCTTCCCCGCCGCACGGGAGCGCCTCTCACCACCATCTGGTAGATGGCGTCCACGATGTCCAGCATCTCACTCCTGGTGATGTAGCCGTCGTTGTCCAAGTCATAGAGCTTGAAGGCCCCTGGGAGCAACCACACAGGGCTGAGCGCCCCCGGCCCAGGCAGGGGCTCTTCACCCCACCCTCCTCTCTGCACCCCAACAGGAAGTCGGGGATCAGGTCACCCCGGTACTCATCAAGGCCAACGTATATGCCAGGATAGACGGACAGACACACACACACACACACACACACACGCCATGGCAACTAGGGCTGAAATAAAATAAAAAAGAAGCGGGCCATGAGGGCTGCCAGGGCCGGGTCTCAGCAGCCGAGCAGAGAGAGGGCGCGTGGCACCCGGGACGTGGCCAGAGGGAGCCCCAGCGCTGCCCTCCCCTCCCGCAATGGTGATGCGCCTGCCATGGTCTGCGTCAGAAGATAAATCGATACATTGGGAGGGGAGATTTGCATAAATAAAATTCTCTCTTATTTCTAAAAAAAGAAAAAGAAAGTGCAGGGTTTCCTCACGGCCCACGGGACGAAGTGCAGGGGTCTCGGCGAGCAGGGAGTTCTGGCCAGACCGTGTTCATCTCCTGCCCTCAGCTCCCGCTCCATGCACCCCGAGTTCCCGCTAAGAGCCTCCTCCTGTCTCCCCCTCGGGCTCCCTCCAGGGCCCTGCACACGGGCCCCTCCCAGCTCGGCGCCCACCCCCACCCAGGCCAGCTCCTCTCCTGCAGCTCAGCTGTAGTGTCTCGGCGTGTTCGAATCCTGCTGCCGACCCAGACTGACAGCGCTGGAAGCAGGGACCTGCTCGTCTCACCCCCAGTCCCAACCTGCAGCCTGGTCCTGACAATCCACTGCATTCAGTGGATATTTGCTGAATGACATGTGAGCAAATGAACGCGTGAAGTTGGTCATCAGAGCAGCGGCCTCTGAAGAGGGCGTCTGGCACCGGCCCTGGCTCTCTGGTTCTGCCCCACCCCGCCCTCTGCCCAGATCTGCACCTGCAGGGACGTGACCGTGGCCCCCGTCAGCCTCCTGGCCCCCGTCCGCCCTGCCTAAGCCTCGTTCCCGCTGCACGGCCACCTCCAGGCAACCTCCTCCGACCTGGAAGGGCAGATGTCTGCGCCACTCTCAGCCCTGGACAGGTGGCCTGGCCGGGCTGCGTGGCCATGTGCGCCCCACCTGCCCAGGGCTCACCGCTCTGGCCTCTGCAGACGGACGGGGGTGTCATCTGCGGTCACTACCTGCGTTTCTAGCGCCCCCGCCACTGAGGGCCACAGGCTATTTCCCTCTGGCCTGAGACCACCAGTGGCTGCCCCAAAGGGTGGGGGTCAGGACTCACACCGCAGCTTCTCGTCCAGGGTTCCCCGCGAGGTCACCGACAGCGCCTGGATGAACTCGGAGAACTCGATCCGCCCGTCCTGACAGGAGAGAGGGGGCACAGCCTCAGTCGGTGCCGGGCCACCGGGCAGGCCAGAGCTGAAGCGGGGGTAGAAAAGCGGCCGGCCGGGCAGCAGGTACAGGCAGAAGGGCTGAGGCTGAGAGGAGACTGACTCCACGTCTGCCTGGAGAAAGAGCCGGAAGCACCAACACACGCCGCTCTCTTGGCGGGAGCTGCCCGGAAACCCCTCAGCCTGGAACTCCAGGCTCAGGGGCTTCGCGAGTGGAAGGGCTCTACAGGCTGATCCTGCCCATCTGGGTTGCAAGTGAGGAAATCGAGGCCCAGAGAGGGCAGAGCCCTTCCCAGGGTCAAGAGTCTGACTCCCAGCCTGGGGGCACCTGGGAGAGAGCTGGGGTGTGACAGAACGGAAACCACCCTAGTGCCGACGGCAGGAGCGTGGCAACAAGTGACAGTAAACCCACCCGTGAGTGCCATGGGGGGAATGCCGGGGCAGGACAGGGTCTGGAAGGCTGTGGATACCCCAACAGTGGGCACGCAGGCGGTCAGCCTGGCCATCACCAGGAGTAGACACATGCTACAGCACGCATACGTCTCGGAAGCATGGTGCTCAGTGAAAGGAGCCAGGCACAAAAGATCCCATGTCGTGTGATCCTCAGAGCCTCAGTTTCCTCATCTGCAAAATGGGGGTACTAATAATATCTATCCCATATAGTAAATGTTGGTTGTGATTATTAATCCTATATCCCCAGAAGCTTTTGCATTTTGTGCTTGTAAGAGAAAAATTAGGGTGTACACGTGTCACTCTGTACATGTGTGTGCATGTGAAAGTTTGTGCATCGTATGCACGTGCATGCACTATATGCATGGTACGGACATTCGCGTGTGTTCACACATGTGTGCACACACATGCATTTGTGTTCATCTCTCTGTGCATGCGTGGTATATGTATGTATGTGCACAGGCATGTGAGTTCATATGCATGGGTGTGTGTGCGTTTGCATGCACCTGTGTTTACTGTGTGTGTACATGTCCATGCATGTGTACATGTGTGTGCATTTGTGTGCAACTATGTATATGTGTTTGTGAGTGTGCACGTGTGTGTGCATTCCTTCTGGAGAAGGGACGTGAGCAGGAGAGGGTGGGCGTGGAGACGCCGCGGGCACCCGCGGGAGCTGAGCAGGCTGCTGCAGGAGGAAGGAGACTCCGGGCTGGCGCAGGCCCCATCCATCCCCAGCTCACCTTGTTTTCATCGAAGACATTGAAGACAAACGTGGCGAACTTGGTGGGGTCTCCAAATGGGAAGAACTGCTTGTAGATCTTCTGGAAGCCTGCCGCATCCAGCTGCCCACTGGGGCAGTCTTTGATAAAGCCCTTGTACCTGGAGGCAGAGACCAGGCAAGACAGGGTAAGAGATGTGGGCAGCCCCCGCCCACCAGGTGCTCCTGCCCGGGGTCCAGGAAAGCTGCGGATCGCTGTTCAAAGAGAAGGTGCCATGTGAGGTCACGGGCAAGGGCCTGGACATCACAGGCACAGGCTCAACCCCACGCCTCTGTCTCTCACGAGCTGTGTGACCTTGGACAAGTGACTTCCCCTCTCTGAGCCTCGTCTGCATATGGGAGATGAGAGTTGATGTAGAAATTAATCCAGATACCACGCGCAGAGCACTTGGCCACCCAGCCCTGTGATCCACACCAGGGGCTAAAACGAGAGTCACACGGATCACCTCCCTGAAGCCACGCTCTCACCCAAGGCCTCCCGCCTCCCCCACCTTCTGCGCTGAGCCTCTCCTGGCACCACAAAGCTGGGCGGGTGGCTGGTGGTGCTGGTGGGCAGAGCCACCATATGGAGCCAGCAGGTGGCTCCTCCCACACGCTGCACCCCCTGTATGCACACCCACCGCCCTACCCCCAGCCTCTGTTCCCAGGGACCTGGGTAAACAGACACTGAAGCAGCACAGGGATCTCAGAGGGACACCAGCTTGTTCCAGCTGGACTTGTCCACCCTGCGCCCAGCGCCCAGCCTAGGACCCTCCAGATACCCAGGCAGGCAATGGTGGCATGGCTTTGTGGTCCAAACCGTGGACCAAACCTCTGCCATTCACTAGCTGTGCAACCTCAGGCAAATGCCCTCACCTCTCTGAGTCTCAATTTCCTGATCTCTGAAAAGGGATGGTTATCACACCTATCTTGTTGGGGTCAGGTGAGATGGGGCCTGGCCGGAGCCCCCACCTGATCGAGTCCCTTACTCCCTTGATGGGAGCCCCTGTCCTGCCTCCGGCAAGCGGCCTGGAAGGCAGTTTAGCAAATCCCATCTCCCTGGGCGTCCCCTTACTCGTTCTCCCCCAACAGCCCCTCACTCTGCCCGTTGGTGGCCCACCTCCGCCTGTCCTGCTGTCTGGCCACTCAGCCCAGTCTCCCTCCCCCGCTGTAAGAGCCCAGACGCCCTGCAACTGTCCTGAGCAAAGTCTTCCTTTCCATGTTAACAGGGGGCAGAACAACGCTTTCCCTAACAGGGCCTGAGCCACGTCCTCGCCCCACCAGGCCCTCGCCCAGCCCCCGGTCTGAGGCTCTGGGGTCTCCCGCTGCCACGCCCTGTCCCTTCCCAGCACGGCAGGCCATGCCGGATCACACTTGACTGCTAGCTTCTGACGCCGCTGTGCCCGCTGAGCTGCCATGGCCTGGCGCACAGCACGGGCCGGCCGTGCTTGTCTGGCGAATGAGCACAGGCGGCAACACCCGGAGACACTCGGGCTGTCATAACGTGGGGAGCAGGTGCTACTGACGCCTGTTGGAGAGACGCCAGGGACACCGCGAGGCATCCCACGATGCTCGGGACAGGCCCTCGTGACAAACTATGACAAGAGTGCAGGGCAGGGAGACCCTGATCGCCTCCGAACCACTTATTTTACCCTCAGGGGAGCCGAGGGCCATTGTGGGCAAGGGGTTTGCTCAGGGCCCTCCCACGGCGACAGGTCAGGGCCGGGACCGGGGCACAGGCCTGTCCCGGGACCGGAGCAGGTCGCCTGGCGGCAGGGAGTCTGAGGGAGGAGCGGGAGGAGGCCCGGGCCTGTCGGGGCCTGACCTGGCCCGGGGCGGGGGCTGGCGTCGTGTCTCTCAGTCGTCCAGGGGGTGAAATTCTTTGTCCCAAACCAGCAGCTCACTGGGGTGCCGCCGTGGGGAGGGCGAGTGCGCCTGGTCTGGGGCGTCCCGACTCAGCCGGCCAGTGGCAGGCGGGCGGCACCTCCGGTTCGAGGCCGGGGGGCAGCCTGAGAAGGCTCAGCATCACCGCCCTGCCCCAGTGAGGCAGGTCTCCTCCCCCTCCGGCGGAGCAGGCTTACGTAATGTTTGGGTAGCAGCCTCTACACCTCGCCTGCCTGCCTTCGCGGGGGCAGCCCGGCTTGCGGGAGGGCGGGTGAGGTGGGGGCCTGGGAGGCAGAGCCCCGGGGCTGATCCCCGTTTCTGCTGCTCACTTGCTGCGTGACCTCGGGCTGGTCTCCCTCCCTCTCTGGGCCGCTCCCCATACCCAGAGGAGTGGAAGCCGTCAGTGGATTGCTAACCAGGCCCACGGCCGGAGTCTCTGGAGGTTCTTGTTCCAGGGGCTCAGGAGCAAGCAGCCAGACCCCTGGGCTCCGGCCCTCTCTGCAACCTGGGGGCAGAACCGTGCAGGCTGAGCACTGGACGGTCTGCGGGGACCCCGGGGGCTCAGGGGATCTGCCGCACGTGCCTGCCTTTCCGGTGGTCCAGCGGCCGTCACTGGGAAGCCCCGCTGGGCGCTGGCACTGTGCTCTCCAGGCATGATTTTGCCAATCGCCCCAGCAAGCCTAGGAGGCAAGGACAATTCTGCCCACTTTACAGGTGGAGAAGGTGAGGCGTATGAAGGCTGAGTCCCCGGCCTGGCAGAGGGTCTTCACAGACTGCCACATGGCCACCCGCCCCCTCCGGCCCGCTGGCTCCCCCTACCCTTCCGTCCTCAGCTTCCGCACGTCCCTGAGAGCCTCTGACAGCCAGACGGGCGGCGCGCCCAGTGCACCACTCGCAGCGCCCTGTGCCCGCTGGGCCTCAGAGGCACCTCGAGAGTGACTTGTGCAACGACAGGCCAGTGCCCTGGTGGGCCCTTGAGGCAGGGACCCTGTCTTCCAGCGGATCCCGATTCTGTGCTGCCCGCCACCGTCCCACTGCAGGCTGGCGCCTCGTGCCCAGCACGGTCGGGGGCTCAGGTGGGACCTCAGGGCTCCAGAGGACGGGCGGCCCTGGGGTGCACCTGCAGGCCCCCCTGCAGAGAGGTGCTCAGGTGTGCGGCAGGACAGCGCGGGGAGGTCTCTGCGACCGTGACCCCGACCGCTCGCCGTGCTCACGCCTCACTGGACGCACTGAGCGTGCAGGAGTTCCGTAACGTGAGGAAGGAGTTCAACTTTTTTAAAGTTCAGAGAACTAAAAAAAAAAAAAAAAAAAGGCTCAGACTTCTGAATCAGACCAGGGTCGACCTTGGCTCCAACCTTGACCTGTGCGTGGCCCTGGACAGGTGACTTTCCTTCTCTGAGCCTCAGTTTCCTCATCTGTGAGGTGGGACCAATCTGGCACATGCCTTTCAGCGCCCTGAGCGAACCAGGTCAGTCGGGGCTGACACTGTGAGCAACACAGGGTGTCCCGAGCCCGGGACCCGGGACCTCCCCCGATACCAGGGCTGCCCGTCCTGCCAGCTGTGCTGAGAAGCAGGTCCCGGCACACCCTCCGGCGGCCCCGGCACGTCCTCCCACTCCCTGCCCTCCCGGCACACGGCAAGGGAAGCGCCAGGACCCTCGCTGCCCCTCCCCACGTGCACGGAGGCCACACCTCACACGACCTTGCTCACCAGGGGCTTCACCCTCTGGGAATCAGGGAAACCTACGAGCAGAGGCTCGGGCCGGGCTCGGCTGCGCGCTCGGGGTGCCGCGCCCGCAGCTCCCGGCCACGTGAGGCGGAGATTTCTGTGTTTGGGAACCAGCTCTGCAAGACAGGGTGGAGACGAGAAATGAAAGTCCCAGATTCAACAACTGCATTCTTACCCTGCTCTAAAAGGGAAGGGGAAAAGAAATCTGTCACTGCATAAAAATACAGAAGGCTGACTGCCACCTGCAAGACACTTCCCACCTCGGCGCGGGGCTCCTCCCACCCCTCCCCCACCCGCCCCGGCAGCGCCAGCCTGGGCGAGCGCCCACGTGCCCAGGCACCTCGCCCCCTCCGTCCCTGACGCCTCCTACAACTGGCACTGGCCTGGCGCGCGCACAGCGGGGGCTCAGCAAAGACGCACTGGATGGGCGAGTGAATGAATGCTCGCCGGGACACAGGGTCCAAGTCCAGCTTGCACTCTAGCTCTGGGAGGGCCCCAAGCAAACCCCAACACTGCCAGGGCCTCGGTCTCCCCAGCCCGCCAGGTCTTCCCAGAACCCGCCACACTCAGTTCCCGCAGACCCGCATCCTCCGGGGCCCTGCTGCTCGGCGAGCCCCGCGCCGCCCTCCGTGCCAAGGGTATCTCGGCCGCTGCCTTCCGCAGAGCAAAAGGTGGGAGATAGATAGATGGGTAAATAATACAGCATAACCCCAAGCTGCAATCAGCCAGGCGCAGCTGGGAGGGTGGCAGCCTCGGCAAATTGCCCTCCCATTATCTTTTCAAACGACTCCCTTCCTGGGCGACCCCCTCCCTGGAGGCCTGGAACTCTTCCTCTCCCTCCCACCACAGCCCGTGCTTTTGTGGGTGTCCCATAGCAAGGAGCTGGCAGGTCTGAGCCCCAGAAGCCTGGGCCACGGGGGTGGCGTGAGCGGGGAATGGCATGAGCAGGACCCAGATCCCCCAACACACATGCACACAGCCGTGTGACCTGGGCAAGTGTCTCTACCTCTCTGAGCCTCAGTTTGTTCACCTGTAAAATGGGGCTATTCCTTGGACTCACCCCACGGCACTGTCCTAACTACCAGCACAGCGACTGGCCCGTGGGGCGCAGTGGATGTCGAGGAGAGGGGGTCTCCCCGCCATGCCCGCCTGGGACAGTCCAGGCCCGACGGCGGCCCCGTTGAGGCGTCTTTGGCAATTTCCTCCTGCTTCCACCCGCTATTTTTGTTACAATACTGCCGGAATATTTGGTTATTACAAAAATAATAAAACCAATACAGAAAATTGGGAAAATAGAAGATGTAAGAGACAAAAGTGCCCGTAATCCATGACCCCACCCCAGCCTCTGACCTCCCATCGTTCTTCTCCACCTGCATTTTTTCCATCACAGAATTTTGTCGGACGCACCGTGTGTGTACTGCTATTTCCACTCAGGATGATGTCCTCGTCACTCACCAGGTGATGAGGGGCCTGGGACCTGCTGCCATTCCTTAACCAGCTCCGGCCATGGCCCCTGATCTCCCCCGAGTGAGCCGGCTCAGGTGAGTGGCACCTGGGCAGGTCGAGGCAGCTGGGGGGGGGGGGCACCGGCTGGCTCCACCCGACAAAGCTCCAGCTCCTCCCTCTGCCGAACACTGACAGCTGCACGGCAGCCCAGAGTCGGGAAGCCCAGGCGCCGGCACCGAGGGGCACCCAGCGTGCAGCCTAGTGCGGGCTGAGCGTGGCCTGGACAGCCCGTCACTGTGGCCTGTGCTCCTGACAGCCTGGGATCTCCCAGGGGACCTGGGACCCGACCAGCGCCGGGACCTGGGTTCCAGTCTGGGCTCTTGTACCCACTGCATGGCCCGGGACAAATGGCAGAACCCACAAGAGCCCCACACGGCAGCTGCGGAAAGTCAGCACAAAACAAGACGATCCCATGTCACGCCGGCGAGACGGGGAGCTGACACAGAGTGAGGATGTGGCTGATGAGCTGGAGCCGCCATGCTGAGGCTGGAGCCCGTGGGGACGGCAGGGGAACAGCAAGGATGGAGGCTCTGAGGCAGGGAGAGCTGGGCATGGGAGGGGGACAGGGATCGTAGCTGATGTCTGGTGACCCAGGGGAAAAGGTGAGGTCGCAGACCTTGGGGAGCCCTGTGGGCCAGGCGAGGAGCTGGGGCTTTATTCCGAGTGCAGTGGGAAGCCACGGCGGGGCGGGCCCCATCTGCACGGCTCTCGGGAGGGCGCGTGGGGCTCAGCGCGGCCATGTGGGGCAGGCACGCAGCCAGGGGCCAGGTGAGGCAGTGGCCAGTCGGACTCGGGACCTGCTGTCCAGGGGAGGAAGTTGGCCGGGCAGAGGAGCTGGATGTGAGGCCAGGGAAGCAGAGGGCCTGCGGACATGTGTGCAGAGGAGCGAGGAGCCACACATGCGTGGCGAAGGCGGGGAGACCTGGGGGGACCGGGGCCGCCTCCCCCGCTGAAGACACGCCACGTCCACATCTCAGAGGAGCCTCACCGGCCTCTGCACTTGCACGGGCCGCGCCCGTGGCAGCCACGACGTCGTGCCCCAGAGTACTCTTCTTCACCCGCAATGGCCTCGCTTGGCATTTATGTGCATGTCAGGGCTGGGCGCTGTCCAGTGCGTGACGTGTCCCCAGCGTGAGGGACAGCACCCGCCACGGAGCCTGTGCTCCATGGATGCCCGATGGGTAAACCGAAGTCGCCTCGCCCGTCCGGGCCTCGCGCGCCCACTGAGCGGGGGACTCGCGGTGTCGGGTGTCTGCGGCCGCGCGGAGGGGACCGGGCTGTGACTGTCACGGTGTTGAGGCCCGCGGAGAGCACTTGCTAGGCTCCGCTGCAGACGTTTTATAGGAATTAGCGCTGTTTTTATTCTTCACGCTGTTCCTGTAACGTTTGACTGTATTACCCTCACCTTCCAGGTGGGGAAACTGAGGCCTCGAGAAGTCGAGTCACTTGTCCAAGGCCACTCAGCCAGGAGGTGGGCGAGTCAGGATCCGAGCCCAGCTCTGGCGCCCAGGCTCCCAGCCACGCTGCCACCTCTCTCTGCAGGGGACGCCCGCGTGGGCGGGAGCTCGGCAGCGCCCAGCACCCTCACCCAACAGACGCTACACCGGGCTCTGCCACCGGGGGTGATGGCGAGGAGGAAACGAGGCAGTGCCCACCTGGCCCACGTGGTGCTCGGGAAGGGTCCCCAGCTCTCCAGGACAGACCTCCCCCTCCCCCTGCCCTGGGCCGACCCTGGCAGACAGCTCCCAGTGTCCCCTCCCCAGGTGGCTGCTCCCCCACTCCCACTCCCCTGCCAGGCCGCAGCCAGCTCCCCATCCGGGTCCCACCCCCAGACCGGGGTATCCAACAAGTGGCCAACAGTGTGGGGCAGGCCAGCCAGAGCTCTGCACCTCTGCAGCTTGGACTCGAAACACGGGGGAGTGGCCCTGCGGGGGCCCGGTCCTGCCCCCACACTTTACTGGAAGGTCTCCAAGCTCACCCCTCACTCCCCCACCTGCCGCCCCCAGCTTACAGTGTGAGCCTCCGGGTCATGATACCATCCATGCTGCTGTTCTCCCCCCTCGCCCAGGGCAGGCATCACTAATCCATCACAGACCTCGCTAATCCCTCACTGCTCTGCTTTCCATTCACTCCATGACGTACAGCCTCAGAATCCTCCTTAACACGGCACTCCAGGCAGCCACTACAGATCAATTAGAGCTGGCATCCAAGAGAAAACCTATTTGCCATCCTTGATCCAGTGTGATCAATCATTTTGTAGAAGGAGCCACGGAGCCCCAGAGAGGGAAAGAGGTTTCTCAAGGCCACAGAGCGGCTGACTTGGCTAGGGACCCAGCCTCCTGACTTCCCGCCACACCCTCGCTTTGGCGAGCAGGGCCTGGCAGTGCTCAGAGATGCTTCACAAGGCAAAGAATCGCCCCAGCACCCCAGCACCACCCCCAACCCAGTTCAACTGACACTGCGTCCATCCGTGGGAACAAGAGACCCTGAGCAACAGTGCCTGAACTGGTGGGCGGACCGTCCTCAGAGTCCCCTCCACTTGTCCCCTCCCGGCCAGCTGCACCGCCGTCCCCATCAGCACAAAGCCAACACTTCCAGCCCCCACCCGTTTGGGAAAAGGCAGCTACTCACCACTGCTGGACTTCCTTCTCGGTAACTGCAAGAGAAAACAGAAAAGAGGCCTTTTAGCTCAGGGTGGTGTCCCCAGTGCGGGCAGACATTTACTGGGGGGCCTCCCTCCCCTCCCGCCCTCCCCACCCCACAGCCTGCCTGGCCGCGTCAGGGCACCGGCCTGCTCTGAACATGAAAATGATGCTCGGTAAACAGTCCCGGTCGGGGCGCTGTGCCCGGCCACCCCGCAGGGGACAACACCGGCCCCGCCCGCTCCCAGTGCCCGCAGTGCTGCTGCTGCTGCTGCGAGGACCCCCAGGGACACCCCCGTATGCTCAAGGGTCCGCTTCTCCCTGCCGCCCTGGGAGTGGCCGGGCAGGACTGTCGCTCCCAGGCCAGCGCTGAGGACACGTTCGTTCCCATCTCAGTCCTGCGGACGGACGGGCAGAGAAGGCCCAGCTTCCCCAGGCGCTCTGTCCCCGAACCCCCCAGCACCCCTCAGCGCTCAGTCCAGTTCTTTTACCCACAAGACACGAACGGAGCCATGAACCGAAGGCTGGAACGAGCCACATACAGTGGCTGAACCTCAAGCCGAGCCGAACGGTCCTTCACTGAACCAGGAACTGAACAGAAAAATGCCGCGGCAGTTCAACTAGGAACCAAACCACGTTCTCTCTAAATTCGCTGAACAAGAACATCGAACCAGCCGGCGCCTGTAATCCTAGCACTCTGGGAGGCTGAGGTGGGAGGATCACTCAAGGTCAGGAGTTCAAAAGCAGCCTGAGCAAGAGCGAGACCCTGCCTCTACTAAAAACAGAAAGAAATTAGCTGGACAACTAAAAATATTTAGAAAAATATTAGCCGGGCTTGGTGGCGCATGCCTGCAGTCCCAGCTACTCGGGAGGCTGAGGCAGGAGGATTGCTTGAGCCCAGGAGTTTGAGGTTGCTGTGAGCTAGGCTGACGCCACTCTAGCCGGGGCAACACAGTGAGACTCTGTCTCAAAAAAAAAAAAAAAAAAAAGACTGTCTCAAAAAAATAAAAGAATATTGAACCATCTCCAAGGCCACACTCACTCCCTGCCTGCGTGACTGTGAGAGAGCTCCTTGCATACCCGTGCCTCAGTTTCCTCATTTGTAGCACCTGCCACGTGGCGCCGCCTGGGGATTCAGTCGTAACGGGTATGGAAGGTTCTGGGTCCCGGCACAGCTGGGCGCTCGAACATGCTCACTATGCGTTTGTGGAATGAATGAATGAACGAATGCATGACGGGAAAGGAAGGGGATGTGAGGCGGAGGTCAGGTGCGTAAAGGAACCGGAATCTCTTCCCAGGGGCCTGGGAAGGAAGGCCCAAGGGGGGGGGGGTCTCTCTGAATTGCTTGTGCCTGAACACACTTGAGGAAGCCACTTTTCAAAATCCACTCAAAGCAAACTCGTAACAGCTGCGAGATGCAAGCGCTCACTGTGAGCCGGGTCCACGGCCGGGCGTGGGGGTTCCGGGCTGTCCTGCAACAGCACCAAGGGAAGACGGTGTTACTCTGCCCTGGCTGCACATGTGGAAACTGAGGCACAAGGGGGCTGTGGCAAAGAGCCCGACAGTCAGACTCCAGGGTGGGCCAGAAGCCCCTGCCCTGTCCTGGTCGGCACTCTCCCCACCAGGCCCAAACCGGAGACTGGGAGGAGACCTGTCCCCAGCAGGCTGCTGACAAAAAGAGCGAGCGGGAGACGCCGGGCACCTGGAAAGGCCGGCCCGGCGTCACGGAGTGTAATTCTCCAAGAGACAGTTCCAGCAACGAAATGAGGGGCAGGGGGAGGCATGGGGGAGGAGAAGGAAGGCAACCCTGGCCTAAGCCGGACTGGCTACCCCAGACCTGCCACGCCACAAGGGTCAGCTGGGGCCCAGGGACTGGTGCCGGAAGCCGGAACCTGGAGACGCAGGCGACCGTCACAGAACAGCCAGGAGCTCAGCTGCAGGCCCTGGGGCCAGAGTGGACCCCTTGGGTTCATACCCTTCCCCACAGCTTACTCACTGTGTGTCCCTGGGCAAACTGCTGCCCCTCTCTGAGCCCATTTCTCAATTCATAAAATGAGATTATTGGGAAGACTCAAGTGCCTGCCGCTCTCCACCTCCACCAGGGCCCCAGAGGCAGGCGTGGAGGGGGCGGAGGTCAGACGGGCCTGCTTCCCTGTCCGAGGGTGACCACCGAGGTCACCCTGCTAGGGGGAGCAGGGCCAGGGCTGTGCCTCCAGGGCACAGATGGACGGACCCACACCGCTGCACCCCCATCTCGAGTGTGCCACTGAGCTGCGTGGCCGTGCGGCCTTGGCAAGGGTGGCACCGCCCCACAGAAACAGCAGGCGCTGCGTGGCAGGGCCACTGCCGACCACTGTGGGGCTTCACAGGGCCAGAGAGGCGCTTCCCTGGGAGCCCCCAGCTCAGAAGTCCTAACTCTCCCTTGACCGCCCCCATCTCAACAGTGGCCTCAGGGGCCTCTGCCCCAGCCTTCTGTCTTCCCTGAACCCCCACCAGCCCCCGGGGTGCAGCAGCCATGGGAGGAGGGACGCGGCTGGCTGCCCCATCAGAATGGTCCTCCCTATAGAGCACTGGGCCATCAGAGGCAGCCGAGCCCCCGGGGGCCTGAGCTGGTGAGGGTGTGAGCCTACCCGGTGCTCTAAGCAGCTAACTGACCTTCAGGAAACAGGTGAGGCTGTCACGTGTCCCCTACCACGAGGCCAGGGCCGGCAATCCTAACAGCCTTGCAGCCTGGGGCCTTGGAGGCCAACAGGCAGGGGCACGTTTCTGGGGGCCTGGCCACCTGCCCCCAGCCCTGCCAGCAGCACGGGCCAGGGAGGCCCACGCCCAAAGCCCAGCCCCCACTTAGCAGCCACCACCCCAACATGGTGAGGAACGTACCCAAGGCCACTGCCAAAAGGTCACCCCTCAGCCTGGGTCTGCCCAGCCCCGGGGCCTGTGTTCCCACCCATTCCCTCTGGGTTTCCACAAGTTCCCAGACCACCTTCAAGATTCTTGCCTCCCCACCTGTCTGATGGTGCACTCAGGATTTTTCTTTAAATCACTTTTTTACTTACTTGCCTGATCTAGCTTCTGCCTAAGCAATAATACCCATAAAATCAGCAGTGACTTGTGCTGGTTATGTATTTTCTAATACACAATAAAAGTATAACTGTTAAAATACAAAGCAACTGTCCCTGATCAAACCTGGCCACCCCCGTCGAGAAACAGCCTGACACCGTGTGCACCCTAACTCCACGCGGTGGAAGGACACCTTGTGCGTGGAGTCTCCTGCCAGAAATATCCAGCCTGAGCCTGGCTGCGGGACACAATCGGACAAATCCAGGATGCGGGACGTCCTACAAGACAATTGGCCAAGGCACTTCAAGTCAGGGCCATGGAAGGCAAAGCAAGTCAGAGGACTGTTCCGGAAAAAGAGACCAAAGACACGAGGCAACCAAACGTAACGCGCGCTGCCTGGCTCGGGCCCTGGCTCGGGAGGA